>NC_046302.1:7575757-7878787 GCF_004115265.2 Rhinolophus ferrumequinum
TGAAAGTTAACTATGCACCTTTAGGAACTAGAAAAAGAAGAGCAAACTAAAACCAAAGCTAACAGAGAAAAAAATTAGTGTAGAGCTAAATGAAATAGAAAAACAAATAGAGTGAAAGTTCTTTGAGAAGACCTGCAAAATTGAAAAGCTAAGAAAAAAAGAGAGAAGATTCAAATTACTGAAATCAGAAAGTACCAACCTTACATAAATAAAAAGGAGTATAAGACAATAATATGAAAACTTGTACATGACAAATTAGATAACCTAGATGAAATGAACAAATTCATAGAAACAACAAACTACCAAAGCTGACTGAAGAAGAAATAGAAAAATCTCATGACCTATAAATTAGTAAAAACCTTGAATTAGTAATCAAAAACCTGGCAGCAAAGAAAAGCCTAAGACCAGTTGACTTCACTGCTGAATTCAACCAAATAATAAAAAAATTGAAACTAAACTTTATTAAACTCTTTAAAAAAATAGAAGGGGATGGAATACTTCTTAACTCATTTTATGAGGCCAGCATTACCCAATACCAAAGTCAGAAAAGGGCATTATAAGAAAAAAAAAAAAATAGTCCAACATCCCTGATGAATATAGATACAGAAATCCTCAACAAAATACTATCAACTGAACCCAACAGTATGTTAAACATATTATACACCGTTATCAAGTGGAATTTATCCCAGAAATGTAAAATTGTAAAATAAAAAATTGTAAAGAAAAAAAACACACACACACACGATCATTTCAATTGATGGAGCAAAAGCATTTGACAAAATCTAACACGCTTTCATGATAAAAACACTTAGTGAGCTATAAGTAGAAGGATACTTCCTCTTAAGATAAAGGGTATTTATGAAAAAAACCCACAACTAACATCATACTGATGAAAAACTGAAAAATTTCCTCCTAATATCAGGAACAAGACAGGGATGCCTACTTTTGCCACTTATATCCAAAATTTTACTAACTGTTTTATCCAGAACAATTAAGAAATAAAATGAATCCAAATTGTAAAGAAAAAAATAAAACTATCTTTATTCAAAGATGACATGATCTTATATATAAAAAATGTTTAAAAATTCTCTTAGAAAGTATTAGAGCTAATAAATGAATTCAGCAAGTTGCAGGGCACTAGATCAACACACAAAACTTTAACTGTATTTCTATACACTAGCAATGAACAATATGAAAGTAAATTAAGAAATTAATTGCATTTACAATAGCTTTAAAAAGAATAAAATAGTACAGAATAAACTTAACTGAGACAGTGAAAGATTTATACACTAAAAACCAGAAGATATTGTTGAAAGAAATTAAAGACCTAAATAAATGGAAATGCATCCTTTCTTCACAGACCAAAATACTTAATATTGTTAAGATGGCAATACTCCCCTAAGCAAATTTACAGATTCAGTGCAAAGCTATTAAAATTCCAATAGGTTTTTTTTTGTTTTGTTTTGTTTTGTTTTTGTTTTTTTGTTTTTTGCAGAAATGGAAAAGCCAATCCTGCAGTTCACATGAAATTGCAGGGGACCCTAAATAGCCAAAACAATATTGAAAAGGAAGAGCAAAGTTGCAGTACTTATATTTCCCAATTGCAAAACTTACGAGGGGTTTCCAGTCAAGATGGCGCAGTAGGTAAACACTGTGCTTACTTTCTCTGATGACCACATCAAAATTTCAACTAAACTACAAAACAACCATCATTAAGAATTGCCAAAAATCTTGCTGAATCAAACCCTACAACTAAGGACATGCTGAAGCCACCTTGAGACTGGTAGGAGGGGCAGAGACACAGAATGGACTGGTCTCACAACCAAGAGTGACCATTAAAAATTGGGAGGGATATCTCAGCTACGGAGATCCCCTTGGAGGAGTGAGGGTCCCCAGCCCTTCCCCAGCCCAGGGTTCCAGTGCCGGGGAGAAAGTTCCCCATAATTTCTGGCTGTGAAAACCAGTGCAGAAAACCAGTGCAAACCAGTGACTGAGTGAGATGGAAGGCGATGCACACCGGGGAGCTCCTCTTGAAGGGACAATGTGCACATTTACCCACCGACAGAATCACTAGCTCTGAATCTAGCACTGGGGCAGCTGTTAGAGAAGAAGCAGGGGGAGGGGGTTAGGGGAAATGCAGGGTTAGGGGAACTGAGTTATCTGGCTTCAAGACAGGGGCTGGAGGGGTGTTCTCCTGGATGGAAGAGCTGTGGAAGCCATTGTTTCTTTGTTGAGCCCTTCCCCTTCCCTGTGTGCAGATGCAGGCAGATGCCATGTCTGAGTCTCCATCAAGCTCGTTAACACCAATGGTGATTTGGTCATGACCTGGTGATTTGAGACCCCACCCCACCCAACTTTCAGGCACACCCAAGCCACTTCCAGTGGCTTTTTGTACAAATGGCCTGCCTTGGCTCATGCTCAAACTTTCGTAAAGTCTCTCAAAGATTCGCGGAACCCAGACAGGCAGCATCTAGCTTGAACATGTCCTACACCTCTGGTTGAGTCGCCCTACACCCAGCACTAGTAGAAGCGGGCTTGATTTGTAGCTGGGCCTCTCAAGTCACTATTGAGCATGGCACAGGCAGTGGCCATCTTCAGATTTCTTTGTGGCTTCTGCTGGGTGGCCCTGGGTGGGACACAGGCTGCAGCTGAAGTTGACCTGCAATGGGTCCCCTCCCAGGCTTCAAAATAAGCTAGATCACCCAGTCACCTCCAAGTATAACACACCCAAGGGGCAGACTATACAGGCACCAAAGCATTGCTGAGCAGATGCTTCTCTGTAGAGTCAGCCCCTGCACCACAACTCCTTCACTGTAGTTAAGGCCAGTCATCACAACCGGTGAACCCAAGGGTCAGTCCTTCCCATTGATGTGCAAATAGCAACCAATGCTCAACTACAAGAGGAGGGCACACACAAACCACACAAGGGAAACACCTGGAGTGTGTGGCTCAAGTGACAAAGAAGACTGTGCCACTGAGCCCCACAGCATACCTACTACATAAGGCCACTCTACTAAGACCAGGACATATCAGCCCTACCTAATATGCAGAAAAAAACACAGGGAGGCAGCCAAAATGGGGAAAAAAGAAACATGTCCCAAATAAAAGAGTAGAACAAAGCTCCAGAAAAGGAACTAAACAAAATGTAAACAAGTAATCTACCAGACGCAGAGTTCCAAACACTGGTTATAAGGATGCTCAATGACCTCAGGGAGAACTTCAACAAAGAGACAGGAGACATAAAAATGGAGCTAGAGAACATAATTAAGAACCAGTAAGAAATAAAGAATACAATAACGGAAATGAAGAATACATTACAGGGAATAAGCAGATTATGTGAAACAGAATCAAAACAGTGATTTAGAAGATAAGGTAACAGAAAATACCCAATCAGAAGAGCAAAAAGAAAAAAGAACCCTCAAAACTGAGGAGAGTTCAAGGGGCCTTTGGGACAACCTCAAACATACCAACATTTGCATTATAGGGCTACCAGAAGGAGAAGAGAGAGAGCAAGGAATTAAAACTTATTTGAAGGAATAATGATGGGAAACTTCCCGAACCTGGTGAAGGAAATATATATACAAGCCCAGGATGCACAGAGAATCCCAAACAAGATGAACCCAAACAGGGCAACAGCAAGACATATCAAAATTAAAATGCCAAAGGTAAAAGACAAAGAGAAAATCTTAAAAGCAGCAAGAGAAAAGCAGTTAGTTACTTACAAGGGAGCGACCGTAAGACTATCAAATGATTTCTCAACAGAAACTTTTCAGGCCAGAAAGGATTGGCACAAAACATTCAATGTGATGAAAAGCAAGGATCTACCAGGTTGGATAATTAAGTTCGTGAACTCATCCTAGAAAAAGTGCTACATACTTCATTGCTGAATATCACTATGGTCACCTTTGAAGTACTCCCCTTGGGAATCTATGCACCAATGCCAGCACCTAGCCCACCCTTCAAAGCAATTTTGCAACTCTTTCTGGAATGGTCATCAGAATTGTCATCATATTCCACTTGATGTCCTGAATGTCATAAAAATTTCTTCCTTTGAACATTTCCTTTATCTTGGGGTAAGAAAAAAGTCATTTGGGGGCCAGATCAGGTGAGTAGGGAGGGTGTTCCAATACAGTTATTTGTTTACTGGCTAAAAACTCCCTCACAGACAGTGCCTTGTGAGCTGGTGCATTGCCGTGATGCAAGAGCCATGAATTGCTGGTGAAAAGTTCAGGTCGTCTAACTTTTTCACGCAGCCTTTTAAGCACTTCCAAATAAACTTGGTTAACTGTTTGTCCAGTTGGTACAAATTTGTAATGAATAATCCATCCAATATCAAAAAGCTTATCAACATTGTTGCAACAAATTTGCAAACTTAATTGTCAGACCTCATAAAACCAAGACTACACTACCCAGTAAGGCTATCATTTAAAATCAAAGGACAGATAAAGAGCTTCCCAGACAAGAAAAAACTAAAGGAGTTCATCACCACCAAACCAGTATTATAAGGAATCTTAGAGGGACTTCTAAAACAAAAAGTAATGATAATAATAGCAATAAAAATTTGAATAATAAAATAGCAATAACTACATACCTATCAACAATTACTTTCGGAGAGTGACATCATAGGAATGGCAGCAGCGAGGTGGTCTTCTTGAGTTCTCCTCCAGAACTTACCACAAATTGAACATCTATAACCCATCAAAGAACTGCTCATCACACAGAACAGCTAACAGACTCGTACAAGGATTACTTGATGGTGGGCAAACTGGGCGGAGCAGGGGAAGAGGGACGGGAGGAGAGTGGAGACGAGGCCGGCCTCTGTGGTTGCGGAGATGCAGCGGGTCCCAGGACAGAACAGCGATCACAAGAGCCAGGAGGTGGGCTCTTTCCCTGTGTCCCACAGCTGATCTCTCCTGCTGAGAGAGCAGCATATCCAGTGGTTAGAGGCAGTAACTTCAACTGAGACCTCCAAGTGGGCCCTAGGTCAGACAGAGGATGTAAACACATTACCTGGGCCCCTCCCCCCACTCTCCCAATTCTACCCTCACTCTTCCAGAGACTCAAGGAGAAGTAGTGTCAGATTACAGAGGAGCAGTAGTGCTCAGGGTCTGGGAAGATCCGGTTTGCAGCTGCTGTGACCCAGGGAAGAGGCTGGGAAGAGTGTGACATGGCTGGGCTGGGAGAGAGAAGACTTCTCCATCCCCAACCTCCACCCTTTTGACCTGCTTAGGGCAGGGCAATTACAACTTCAGAGACACACCCAGAGGTCAGCAGCAGGTGGTAGAGGCAGCTCGGGGCTTTCAGCAGCTCAGAAATCTCACGCCCTACACACACACACACACACACACACACACACACACACGGAAGAAATGCTCTAAGACTCAGGAGACCTGGGCACAGTGCTGGCTCTGGTACTCTCAGTGCAAATATGTGCAGGCAAGAACAGAAACTGCACTGACTTTGTAAAAACTACCATCCATACCCCATAGCTCCACTCATCTAGAACTCAGTCCCACGGTCACTCTGGGTACCAGGTGACCTGCTCTGCCTGCATAAAACACAGAGGACTCTTTGGTATAGCAGAGGACAGCCTGGAGATTACTTGGTGGGCTTAAGCCAAGACTGGTGCTGCTTTTTCTGTTTTGTTTTGTTTTTTGTATTTATGATATTTTTGCCTGTGTTGAGTGTGGGTTATTGGTTGTTTTTACATGTGAGTGTATTTGGTGTTTTATTTGTTGTTGTTGTTGTTGTTGTTGTTGTGCTTGGTGATTTGCTTTGTTCTGAAATTTCCCTACACCAGGGCCCAGCCCAAGAGGCACAAGATTTAACACACCTAGAGGCCAACTCCAGACCAAACCAGAGCATTACCAGGTTTGACCTACAAGTCAATTTCCAGAGGAAATTCTCTACAGGCACAAGAGCCCACAGCCAGATGGACCAGATGGCTTTACAGGTGAATTTTACAAAACATTCAAAAAAGAATTATCATCTATTCTCTTCAAACCATTCCAAAAAATCCAGAAGGAGGGAAGGCTCCCAAACACTTTTTATGAGGCCACTATCACCCTGATCCCAAAAATCAGACAAAGACATTGTAAAAAAAGAAAACTACAGACTGATATCCTTAATGAACATAGATGCAAAAATCCTCAACAAAATATTAGCAAACAGATTTCAGCAATACATTGAAAAGATGATACACGTGATCAAGTGTGATTCATTCCTGGTATACAAAGGTAGTTCAACATCTGCAAATCAATTAATGTGATACACTACATTAACAAAATCAAAAGTAAAATCATATGATTATATCAATAGATGCAGAAAAAGCATTTGAGAAAATCCAGCAGCCATTTATGATAAAAACTCTTAAGAAAGTGGGAATAGAGGGACCATATCTCAACATAATACAGGCCATATATGATAAACCCACAGCCAACGTCATACTCAATGTGGAAAAGCTAAAGCCATTCTCCTTGAGATGAGGAACAAGGCAAGGTTGCCCATTTTCTCCACTTCTATCCAACATAGTGCTGGAAGTTCTAGCCACAGCAATCAGACAAGAAAAATAAATAAAAGGCATCCAAATTGTTAACGAGGAAGTAAAACTGTCATTATATGCAGATGACATGGTACTATATGTAGAGAACCCTAAGGACTCCACCAAAAAACTATGAGAACTGATAAACGAATTTAGTAAAGTACCAGGATACAAAATTAATATTCAGAAATCAGTTGCATATGTATATACCAATAATAAAATATCAGAAGGAGAAATTAAGAAAACAATCTCATTTACAATTGCTTCCAAGACTATAAAATACCTGGAAATAAATTTAACCAAAGAAGTAAAAAATCTGTGCTCAGAAAATTATAAGTCACTGAAGAGAGAAATGAAAGAAGATACAAATAGATGGAAACACATACCATGCTCATGGATAGGAAGAATTAATATAGTTAAAATGTCCATATGGCCTAAGGCAATATACATGTTCAATGCAATTCCTATCAAACTACCAACGATGTTTTTCACAGAAATAGAACATACAATCCTAAAATTTATATGGAACAATAAAAGATCCCGGATAGCCTCTGCAATCTTGAGAAATAAGAACAAAGTGGGAGGGATAATGATACCTGACATCAAATTATACTACAAGGCTACAGTAATCAAAACAGCATGGTACTGGCATAAAATCAGACACATAGATCAATGGAACAGAATAGAGAGCCCAGAAATAAGTCCATGCCTATATGGTCATTTAATCTACGACAATGGAAGCAAGAATTTACAGTGGGATAAAGACAGTTTATTCAATAAATGGTGCTGGGAAACCTGGACAGACACATGCAAAAAAATAAAGCTGGACCACCTCCTTGCACCATATACAAGAATAAATTCAAAATGGATTAAAGCTTCAATGTAATATCTGAAACCATAAAACTCCTACAAGAAAATATAGGAAGAAAGTTTACAGACATTACCTGGAGTAAGATTTTTACTGATGTATTCCCTCGGGCAAGGGAAGTAAGAGAAAAAAATAAACCTGTGGGATTACATAAAACTAAAAAGTTTTTTCACAGCAAAGGAAACCATCCATAAAACAAAAAGGGATACTACTGAATGGGAAAAGATTATTTGCCAGTGATATATCTGATAAGGGATTAATATCTAAAATTTATAAAAAACTCACGCTACTCAACTCCAAAAAACAAACAACCCAATTAAAAAATGGGCAGAGGACATGAAGAGACATTTTTCTAAAGAAGACATACAGATGGCAAACAGACATATGAAAAAATGCTCAACCTCACTAATCATTAGAGAAATGCAAATAAAAACCACAGTGAGATACCACCTCACCCCAGTCAAAATGGCTATCATCAATAAATCAACAAACAAGTGCTGGCGAGGATGTGAAGAAAAGGGAACCCTTGTGCACTCTTGGTGGGATTGCAGATTGGTGCAACCACTATGGAAAACAGTATGGAGGTATCTCAAAATCTGAAAATGGAACTACCTTATGACCCAGCAGTTCCACTCCTAGGTATCTATCTGGAGAAATCCAAAACTCTAATTCAAAAAAAATTTATGCACCCTTATGTGTCTTGCAGCACTATACACAATAGCTAAGACATGGAGACAACCGAAATGCCCACGGGTAGACAACTAGTTTAAGAAACTGTGGTACATTTATACAATGGAGTATTACGCAGCTGTGAATAAGAAGAAAATCTTATCATTTGCAACAATATGGATGGACCTAGAGAACATTATGTTAAGTGAAATAAGTCAGTTAGACAAAGGCAAATACCATATGATCTCACTTATATGTGGAATCTAAAGAAAAGAATAAATGAATGAACTAGTCAAAAACAGTCTCAGAGATATAGAGGAAAAACTAGGGTTGCTAGAGGGAGGATGGGTGGGGACAACGGGAAGGCGAGGGGATTAGAAAGCACAGTCGGTAACCACAAGATTGCCATGGAGATACAAAAGTCAATTTGGGGAATGTAATCAATAATGTTGTAAAGATTTGTAGGGTACCCGATGGACACTTGTCTCATTAGGGAGACCACCTCAGGGATGATGTAGATGCCTGACCACTGCACTGTACACCTGAAGCTGAAGCTGAACAATAATGAATGTCAACTACAAGTTTGTATGTATGTGTGTGTGTGTGTGTGTGTGTGTGTATATATATATATATATATGTATATACATATATATATATATTTGCAAGAAGTAGAGTATAGCATTAGGAATAGAGGCAGTGGAAATGTAATGGCTATATGCAAAGTCAGTGGGGTAGTAGATGGGGGAAGGGGGTTATCTCTGTGTGAGGGATATAAATGATAAATGTCTATTACATTGTTTTGTACAGCTGAAACTATTTTTTTAAATGTTTAAAAAATACCTAAAAAAAAATATTACTCTCAATGTAAATGGACTTAATGCTTCAATCAAAAGATAGGGGAGCTGAATGGATAAGAAAACTAGACCCTTACATATATGCTGCTTACAAGATACTCACTTCAGATTGAAAGACACACACAGACTGAAAGTAAAGGGATAGAAAAAGATATTTCATGAAAATGGAAACAAACAAAGAAACAGCTCAGGCATCAATAGTTATATCAGACAAAACAGACTTTAAACAAAGACTGTAACAAGAGACAAAGAAGGACCTAGGAATCCTACTTCTGGGTATTTATCTGAACAAACCCAAAATGCTACTTCGAGAGGATATGCTCATCCATATGTTCATTGCAGCATTATTTACATAAGCCAAGATATGAAGGCAACCTGGGTGTCCCTGGATGGATGAATGGATAAAGTAGAGGTGGTACATATATACAGTGGAATATTATTCAGCCATGAAAAAAAATCTTGCCATTTGCAACAACATGGATGGACCTACAGAGTATTGTGCTGAGTGTAGTAAGTCAGACAGTGAAAGACAAATATCATATGATTTCATTTGTAAGTGTAATCTAGAGAACAAAATAAACAAACAAAACAGAAACAAACTCATAGATACAGAGAACATTTTAATGGTTGCCAGATGGGAGGGGGGTTGGGGTAGGTGAAAGGGAAAGGATTAAGAAGTCCAAATTGGTTGTTACACAGTAGTCATGGGGATGTAGAGTATAGCATAAGAAATATAGTCAATAATATTGTAATAATTATGTATGGTGTCAGATCGGTACTAGATCTATCAGGGTGATAGATGGGAATGGGGTTGGGAGCAGTGTGAAAAGGTGCAGGGATTAAGAAATACAAACTGGTAGTTACAAAATAGTCACGGAGATGTAAAGTATAGGGAATACGATCAATAATATGGTACTAACTATGTATAGTGCCAGGTAGGTACTAATCAGGGGGATCACTTCCTAAATTATATAAATGTCAAACCACAATGCTGTACACCTGAAACTAATATAAAATAATATTAAATGTCAACTCTAATTGAAAAATTAAAATGGGGAGGAAAAGATAAAGAAGAATAAGAGGTTCAAAGTTCCAGGTATAAAACAAGTCTTGGTGATGTAATATACAGCATAGAAATACAGTTAATAACATTGTGATAGCATGGTACAGTGTCAGATGGTTGCTGGACTTATCCTGGTGATCACTTCTTTCACATAGGGCACATAATCAATAAGGTGGTAATAACTCTGTATAGTGCCAGATGGGTATTATTGGATAACTATGATGTACACCTGAAACTAATATAACATTGTTTGTTAGCTATGTTTTAATAAAAATCTTTTAAAAATACTTATTACAAAGCGAAAGTAATCAAAATCAGATGATGTTGGCATAAAAATATACCACAAAGAAAGGTAGGTATATGTGAAATTGTATACATATAGATCATGGAAGAGAATTAGATTTTATAAATAAATCTATATATCTATAGTCACTTTATTTCAAGAAGTTTTTCAAGACCATTCAATAGGAAAGAATAGTCTCTTCAAAAAACAGTGCTGGGACAACTGGATATCCATATATGAAAGAAGAAAGTCAAAACTTTATCTCATACTAGATACAAAAATTAACTCAAAAAAGTCTGAAAACCTAAATGTAAGAGTTAAACTATAAAACTCTTTGAAGAAAAGATAGGAGTAAATCTTTATGTGCATGTGTTTGGCAATGGTTTCTTACATATAGTATCAAAATTACAAGCAAGAACAGAAAAGTACAGATAAATCAGACTTCATCAAAATTAAAAACTTGTGCATCAAATGACACAATCAAGAAGAAAAGAAAACCACAGAATCAGAGAAAATATTTGCAAATCATATACAGGCATACCTCATTTTATTGTGCTTCGCTTTATTGTGCTTGCCAAATACCATATTTTCATCAAAATTGAGGCAAGACCCTCTACTAACAAAAAGATTATGACTTGCTGAAGGCTTAAATGATGGTTAACACTTTTTGGCAAAAAGTATTTTTAAATTAAGGTATGTATATTGATTTTTAGATATAATGCTATTGTATACTCAATAGACTACAGTATGGTGTAAACATAACTTTTATATGCACTCGGAAACCAAAAAATTCATGTGACTAACTCTTTTGTGATATTGACTTCATGCAGTGTTCTAGAACTGAAAATCTTTAAGGTATGCCTATATTTGATAAGGGCCTAGGATCTAGAATGTATAAAGAAGTTTTATAATCCAACAACTAAAAGACTAAACAACCCAATTCAAAATTGGTGAAGGACTAGAATAGACATTTCTCTAAAGAATGATCATGAAGCACATGAAAAGGTGCTCAACATTGATAGTTCTTTAGGGAAATGCAAATCAAACTACAATGAGAAACAAATTCACAACCACTACGATAGCTATAACTCAAAAAAAAAAAAGGAAAATAATAAGTGTTGACAAGGATGTAGAGAAATTGGAACCCTCATACACTGCTGGTGGGAGTGTAAAATAATGCAGCTGTTTCTTAATAAGTTACTTTATGACCTAGCAACTCCACTGCTAGGTATATACCCCAAAGAATTGAAAAGAGATGTTCAAACAAAAACCTGTACGTGAACGTTAATAACAGCACCATTTGCAATACTCCCAAAATGAAAACAACCCAAATGTCCATAAGTTAGTGAATAAATAAACAAATGTGGTATACAGTAGAATATTATTCAACCATAAAAAGTAATAAAGTACTGATAAATGCTGCAACATGGATGAACCTAAAGAACATGCTAAGTGAAGAAGCCAGGCAGAAAAAGCAACATATTGCATGATTCCATTGAATGAAATATCCAGAATAAGCAAATCCATAGAGAACAAAAAGCAGAGCAGTGATTGCCTGGGACAGGGGGAAAGGGTTATGGGAGTGACTGCTTAAATGGTCTGTCCCCTTTGGGGGTGATGAAAATGTTCCAGAACCAGATAGAGGTGATGTTTACATAACACTGTGAAAGTACTAAATGCCACTGAACTGCACACTTTAAAAAGGTTAAAATGGTGAATTTTAGGTTATGTGGCTTTCAACAATAAAAATCATTATTCAAATGGCTGTTTATAGACATTATCTCTGTCTACACCTCACTGTGTGTCAAATATTTCTGAAAGTGACTATCAAAATGCACAGATAGCACCTTGTCTTAAACAATTATTATTTCTGTTACCTTGTCAATATTCAACTGCAAACCCTTGGAAGCCAAAGTCAGTGTACTAATCTCTTTGTATTGTCGCAGTGCCACTTTCAACATCTTACATATAATAGTCCTTAATGTATTGGTTGGTGCAAAAGTAATTGCGGTTTTGGACCATGAATTTTTAAATCATTATAACTAGGCTCAAATACATCTTTATTAATCAAAATTGGAACTATTACAATCAACACATTTTTGCTAATGAGAAATAAGTTTTTTTATTTCCGTAGCATAAAATTCCTTGCTTCGGGATTCAAGGAACTCTTGGAAAGCATTTTCTGCATCCTGCTGGTTGTGGAAGCATTTTCCCTGAAAAAAGTTGGCGAGAGGTCAGGTGAATATGGCGGATGAGACAAAACTTTGTAGCCCAATTCATTCAACTTTTGAAGCATTGGTTGTGCGATGTGTCATCGGGCATTGCCATGGAGAAGAATTGGGCCCTTTCTGTTGGCCAATGCCGGCTTCAGGTGTTGCAGTTTTCAGTGCATCGCATTGATTTGCTAAGCATGCTTCTCAGATGTAATGGTTTTGCCGGGATGCAGAAAGCTGTAGTGGATCAGACTGGCAGCAGATTACCAAACAGTCACCATGACCTTTTTTTGGTGCAAGTTTGGTTTAGAGAAGTGCTTTGGAGCTTCTCTTGGTCCACCACTGAGCTGGTCATTGCTGGTTGTGGTATAAAGTCACACGTCACAATCCGATTGAGAAATGATTCATTGTTGTTGTGTAGAATAAGAGAAGACGACATTTCAAAACAATTTTTTTGATTTTCAGTCAGCTCATGAGGCACCCACTTATCGAGAGTTTTCACCTTTCCAATTTGCTTCAAATGCCAAACGACCATAGAATGGTCAACGTTGAATTCTTTGGCAACTTCTTATATAGTTGTAAGAGGATCAGCTTCGCTGATTTCTCTCAATTGGTCATTGTCAACTTCTGATGGCTGGCCATTAAGCTCCTCATCTTCAAGGCCCTCGTCTCCTTTGCAAAACTTCTTGAACCACCACTGCACTGTACATTCGTTAGCAGTTCCTGGGCCAAATGCGTCGTTGATGTTGCGAGTTGTCTCAGCTGGTTTATGACCCATTTTGAACTCGAATAAGAAAATCACTTGAATTTGCTTTTTGTCTAACATCATTTCCATAGTCTAAAATAAATATAAAATAAACAGCAAGTAATAAGTCATTAGCAAAAAAACATAAAGCAAGAAATGCACATTAAAATGATGTATGACATAACCACATTTAAGAATGTATTCCAATATCAAACGGCAAATTTCAACAATGCAAAAACCTCAATTACTTTTGCACCAACCTAATGCCTCACAGGGAGGAGTTAAGCCCCCAAAATGTATCAAAGCCCCAAAGCTCTAAGATGCACAATAATAAGCAGCATAAACACCCTCTAATAACTTTCCTGGATCACCTATTCTGAACCATGCTCATTCATAATTTCTAATCTTTTCAACAATCCTGCAAGGTGAGTACCTCAAGGTACTATGTACCACAAGGACAGATAGCTGTTTAGCTAATACCAAGAATTAGTTAAAGTGAAAATATCATAGACAATAATTCAAATGAACTTTAAATAATTTATTTTAATTAAAAACATATAAACATCCATTTACTCATCAATCTTTTCTTAAGGAACCAGGGACTTTCTCTGCCCATTCGTTCACCAATATCACATGCAACTCACTTATAATGCATAGGCTACAATTTCCAGTTTTGGTTTCTTTACTGAGAAGGAAGAACTTAGAAATGTTTGTGAAATCATTAAAGCCCTGATTCCTTCTATATTTTTATGTCCCCTATCACAACCACTAACTTACAGTTCTCTTATTTATACCTCACTCAGCAGCAACATTTTTAGTCATGTTTTATATTGCCTCCCGAACACATTTAACTTGGGTTTCATGGAGACAACTCTCTTTTTAAATTTTTTAATAATTATTTTGTTTATTAATTTTTCTATATTTTTAAAAATCAACTTTGAAATTATTTATATAATTACAACAAAAAGAACAGCCAACATAAATAAGTTTGGGAATTAAAACAACTTACGGTTAATGGGTATACAACTCAGATGGTGGCAGCAGAAATGCTGGGAGTATAGGGAGTAGTCACACCTTTCAAAGTTTGGTGTGTACAAGAATCAGAGAGAGAGAGAGAGAGAGAGAGAGAGAGACCTTATTGAAATGCAGATTCTGATTCTGCAAGTCTGGAAATAGGGCCTGGGATTGCGCATTTCTAACAAACTCGCTTGGTGATGCAGTGCTGACGGTCTATGGTCCACATTCCTGGAGCAAGGAGCTAAAAGCAGGCCATGGGCATCAGCCAGTATATTTTCCTGAAGAAACAGGAGAGTCAATGAATCTAGGGCACTGGCAAATATGAAAGCTTCTATTCTACTAAGTTATGATTCTCATCACATCAGTGAGGAAGCTGAGCACAAAGAAGCTGAAGGACTTACCCAAAGAGGCGCAGAAGGGAGTGGGCAAGCAGGAATTCAAACACAGGTCTGTTTGGCTCCAAAGCCCATACTCTTTTTATTGTAGGTGTAAGACAAAACTAAAAGACAGAGCACAAGGCACCTATGGAAGGCTGTAGGAAATGATGGCAGCTCTGCTTAACCTGCTCGGAGAAAATACCAAAATGAAAAAGCAGTTTCCAGGGCAAGATCTGTGTCTTTCCGGATTTCTTACACATCAGTAGAAGGGTTAGCTAAAGTAAGAGACTTCACATTCTCTTTCTTAAATTTATGTATTGTCACAAGAACTTTGGGCTTCCAAAGTTCCAATCACTGTTTCTTTTTACCACCATCATTTCCTCCAACATCCTGGTGCTCTTCAAGTGAATTAAAACTGAAAAAGTAAACGTACTGGCTCTCTGTTGTCTGAAAAAATGATCAGAAACCAGGCACAAGTAAAGAATTGGGCACAATATAATACAGCACAGTACAGCCTACATCATTCCTTAGGAGAACGGTTGCTGCAGAAATAGAAAGTTGTTTTTTTATTTTTTAATCAGACTGCTCATTTGAATTCATATTCACTGCTTTATTATGCTGAAAATTGCACATGACTTTTTCAGATCTTTGGCTCAATAATCACTTTGATGTTTTATTTATTGATGCAAAAAAGGACTTGTCTTTCAAGTTTGTTATCTCTCATTTCAATGGAATTTTTCAAAGTATTTAGAAACTAGCTCCATAGTACTGTCTACTCAGTTTGAAATTGGCACAGGATTCTGAAGTATTATTGGTGCCCCTGGGTGTTTCCTGCCATTTAGTTTCAAGCTAATAAGGAAATGCAGAGGTTGGCTAGAGTTTGCTATGAATACTGTAGATAGACATTTGTGCTGGAACACACTCAAAGAAGATTCTTTAGAGAATGCATTTTATCATACCAGGGACTTTGTTTTCTTGGCTATTGAAATTATTTATATTTGGAAATCAGAGCTATTTCTCATCTTTGACCAACTCTTTTGTGAAATCTCAACTTCCATGTTTATGCAATCCATCTGTGACATCATCCAGTTGTTTCCATGGCAAAAAAAAAAGTAATATCCAAGGAAGAGACAATATAAAATGTAAATTTTTTCTTTTTTCTTTTTTTGAGAAAGGTCTATTCCATTCCTTTACCCATTTTTAAATCGAAGTTTGTTTGTTGGATATTGTATTTTCTATTGAGTTGTAAGAATTCCTTATATATACTTTGGATACTAACCCTTTACCAGATATGATTTGCAATATATCTTCTCATTCCATAGGCTGCTTTTTTATTTTATTGTTTCCTTTGCTGTGCAGAAGATTTTTGTTTTAATATAGTCCCACTTGTTTAGTTTTGCTTCTGTTGCCTGTGCTTTTGGAGTCTTATCCAAGAAATCATTGCCAAGACTAATGTCATGAAGCCTTTCTCCTGTGTTTTCTTCTTAGGAGTTTTACAGCTTCAGTTCTCCAAATATAAGCCTTTAACCCATTTTGATTTGATTTTTGTGTATACTGTAAGAGTCAGATTATACTTTTTTTTTTTTTATCTAGATATCCAGTTTTTGTTGAAGAGACTATCTTTGTGCATTTTGGCACTCTTGTGTGAACAGTTCACCATATAACTGTGGGTTTATTTCTGGTCTTTCTGTACTGTTCCATTGGTCTGTATGTCTGTCTTTATGCCAGACCATTATAACATACTGGTTTATAACATGCGATTTTAATTATTATGGCTTTGCAATATATTTTGAAATCAGAAAGTGTGATGCCTAAAGCTATCTTGGGATCTTTTGTGTTTCCATATAAATTTTGGGGTTATTTTTTCTTTTTCTGCAAAAAAAGCCATTGATATTTTGATTGAAATTACATTGACTCTTTATATCTCTCTGGTTAATATGGGCATTTTAATAATATTCTTCCAATACATGAACATGGGATGTCTTTCCATTTATTTGTGTCTTCTTTAATTTCTTTCATCAGTGTTTTATAGTCTTCAGTGTACAAAAATTTCACCTCCTTATTTAAGTTTACTCCTAGTGTGAAAAAGCAACCTATGGAATTGAATAAAATATTTGCAAACTGCATATCTGACAAGGGATTAATATTCAAAATATGTAAGGAACTTTCACAACTCAATAGAAAAAACAAACAGACAAATAATCTGATTAAAAATGAGCAAAGATAAAAAGAATTATACACCACGACTAAGTGAGATTTATTCCAGGTGTGCAAGACTGGTTCAACATTTAAAAAAATCAATTAATGCATCATCACATCAATAGGCTAAAAAAGAAAAATCACGTGATAATTTCAATGATGCAGAAAAAACAGTTGTCAAAATTCAACATCCATTCATGATTAAAAACTCTCAGTAAACTATGAATAGAAAACTTGACAAAGTCCTCAACTTGATAAAGACTACAAAAACTTTACAGCTAACATCACACTTAATGATGAGAAACTTGAAGATTTTCCACTAAAATCAAGTACAAGGCAAAGATACTGTCTCACTATTCCTTTTCAACATCATACTGGAAGTTCTAGCTAATGCAACAAGGTAAGAAAAAGAAATAAAATGTACATAGATTGTGAAGGAAGAAATAAAACTCCGTTTGTTCGCAGATTACATGATCACCTATGTAGAAAATCTGAAAGAATCAACAATAAAACCCCTGGAACTAATAAGCAATTATAGCAAGACTACTGGATGCAAGGTTAATATATAAGTCACTTACTTTCCTATATACTAACAATGAACAAATGGAATTTGAAATTAAAAGCACATGCCATTTACATCAGCACCCTAAAAATTAAATATTTAGCTCTAAATCTAAATATGTACAAGATCTATATAGGAAAACTACAAAATGAACTATTTTAAAAAAATGACCAAATAAACATTCCATATTCATGGATAGAAAGACTCAATATTGTTAATAGGGCAGTGCATACCTACTTAATCTATAGTTTCAGTGTAATCCCAATAAAAATCCCAGCAAGTTTGTTTTGCAGGTCTCAACAAACGGATTCTAAACTTATTTAGAGAGCCAAAGACCCAGAGTAGTCAACACAATATTGAAGGAGAACAAGGTTGTAGGACTGACACTACCCAACTTCAAGACTTACTTTAAAGCTACAGTAAAAAAGACAGTGTGGTATAGGAGAAATAATAGACAAATAGATAAATGGAAAAGAATAGAAATCCCAAAATACACACACACACAAATAAAGAGGGTGCCCACAAAATGTATACACATTTTAAGAAAGGAAAAAACTATTAAAACTGTAATAATATATATCGACAACAAAAGATGAACACAAGTCACGTCTGACTTCTGCAATTACAAGAGGTGCTCAAAGTGGTTACCATCAGCGTCCAGACACTTCTGATTATGGCGAACTACTGCTTGAGCAATGTTGACCAAAGTCTCTACTTGTATACATTTTTTTGGCACTCTCAGTATATATATTATACATATACTCAACTAATCTTTGACAGAGTAACAAGGGTTATACAATGGGGCAACAAATGGTGCTGGAAAAACTGGATATTCATGTGAAAAAAAAAATGAATCTAGACACTGACCTTTCACTCCTCACAAAAATTAACTCAGAATAGATCACAGACCTAAACGTAAATGTAAAACACAAAACTACAAAACTAGAAGATAACACAGGAAAAAACCCAGGTGAATTTGTGCATAGTGATATCTTTTTAGATACAAACCAAAGACATGATCTATAAAAGAAATAATTGATAAGTTGGAATTCACTAAAATTAAAAACTTCTGCTCTGTGAAAGACAATATCAAGAGAATGAGAAGACAAGCTGAAGACTGGGAGAAAATGTTTGCAAAAGACATTTTTATAAAGGACTGTCACCCAAAACATACAAATAACTCTTAAAACTCAACAATAAGAAAACAAACAGCCTAATTAAAAACAGGCCAAAGACCTTAACAGACATCTCATCAAAGATATACAGGTGGCAAGTAAGCATATGAAAAGATGCTCCACATCATATGTCATGAGGGAAATGTGAATTAAAACAATAATGAGATACCGCTAGGCACCAATTGGAATGGCCAACATCCAGAACTCTGACAACACCAAATGCTGGTGAGGATGTGGAGCAACAGGAACTCCCACTCATTGCTGGTGAAATGCAAAATTGTACAGCCATTGTGCGAGATAGTTTGGCAGTTTCTTACAAAACTAAACTTACTCTTACCATACGATCCAGCTATCCTAATCCTTGGTATTTACCCACAGGAGTTGAAAATGTATATCTACATAAAATCTGCCCATGGATGTTTATAACAGTTTTATTCATAATTGCCAAAAAATTGGAAACAACCAAGATGTTTTTCAGTAGGTGAATGGATAAATAACTATAGTATATCCAGTTCAGCATTAAAAAGAAATGATCTATCAAGCCACAGAAAACAATGGAACTTAAATGCATAGTACTAAGTGAAAGAAGCCAATCTGTATCGTTCCAACCATGTGACATTCTGGAAAAGGTAAAACTATGGAGACAGTAAAAAGATCAGTAGTTGCCATGTGTTGGCAGTGGGGAGAAGGAAAGGAAGGGAAGATAAATAGGCAGAGCGAAAGAATTTTTAGGGCAATGAAAATACTCTGTGTAATATCATAATTACGGATACATGTCCAAATTCATAGACTGTACACCGAGAGTGAACTGTAATGGACTTTGTGTGCTTATGTGTCAATGCAGTTTCATCATTTCTAAAAGATGCAGCACTCTGGTGAGGGAAATTGATAATGGGTGCATTATTCATGGGGGTGTAACCAGAGGCATATAGAAAATCTTTTTACCTTCCCCTCAATTTTGCTGTGAACCTTACTTAAACTGTTCTGAAAAAATAGTCTTAATTTTTAAATGGGTGAAAGACTCAAATAGACATTTATTCGAAGAAGATATACAAATGGCCAACAGGTATGCTAAAATCATCAGGGAAATGCAAATCAAGGCCACAATGAGGTATCACCTTATACATACTATATAGCTATTATTAAAAAACAAACGATAGCAAGTGTTGGAAAGGATATGGAGAAATTAGAACACTTACATACTTGTTGAGAATGTAAAATGGTGCAACCGAGATGGAAGATGATATGGTGGTGCCTCAAAAAATTGAAAATAGACCTACCATCTGATCCAGCAATCCCATTTCTGAGTATTTATCTGAAATAATTGAAATCAGTGTATTTCCACATTTATTTAAGCATTATTCCTAATAGCCAAGAAATAGAAACAACCTAAATGTTCGTTTGTGGATAAATGGGAAAACAAAATGTGGTATAAGCATACAATTGAATATTATTCACCCTTTAAAAATAAGGAAATCCTACAAAGTGCAACAATATGGATGAACCAGAAGGATATTTATTAAGTGAAATAAGCTTGTCACAGAAAGACAAATATTGTATGATTCCATTTATATGTGGTATCTAAAACAAACAAACTCATAGAACCAGAGAGTAGAATGGTGGTTGCCAGGGACTTCAGGGAGAGGGAAATGGCGAGCTATTCTTCAATGAGCATCAAGATTCAGTTATACAAGATGAGTAAGTCCTAGATATCTGCTGTACAACACCATGCCCATAGTTAACAATACTATATTGCACACTTAAAAATTTGTTAAAAGGGTAGACCTCATGTCAAATGTTCTTACTACAACAAAAAACATATAACATATTGGTTTAACACACTGCATGCCTTGGCACTGAACTTTTAATATTGAAATAAGAGTATTCATTGGTTCAAAGTCATAGTGACTAAGTCAGTCATCTATGGGAAGATTAATAGAGATTGGAGACAAATAGATAAGCCAGGGCCAAGATGAAAATTGAGTACTAGAATGATAATTCACTGAATTATCATTGGCAGCCAGAAAGAATGCAGACACCAGTGCACATACTTCCACCCAGAGGATCCCTCACACTGCATACCCGATAGGCTTCTTCTAAGGAGTTTTATTGAGTGCACCAAATCTCTCTCCTGCTTGACCTGAGTTGCTCAGATATCTGCCACTTGAACTTGAAGTGTGTGCTAATGTGTGCAAGAACCTATCTTGAAGGCATTCACTCACTGACCTGGAGAACTTGGACCAAAAAAGAATTGTGGAAGGAATCCTTTTTGGGCTGACTGAACTCAAGCCCAAGGATGTTTGGAAGTTGAAATTGTCCACATGTTGCAAAGAGGACACTTACTGTTCTGTCTGGGTGGTTCCTAAAGCCTTCTGGAAAAAAAAAGACGCTCCCTTGGCTTTCCTAAGCCTGATCAAGGGGGTAGGGATTGTGGGGTCCCACTGTAAAACTTAACAGCAGAAACCAATGCCTCATTAGTTTTTACTTTATCTCTCCTGAAGTTAACAATGAAACATATGCTTTGTAAGTTTTGCTCTGTCTACAGATGTTCTGGAAGGGTCAGTGATAAAGGTGTTTGTAGGGAATTAGAACGAGCACTCAGCAAACCATAACTAGATTTTTTTCAGTAAGAATTCAAAACTGTAACATACCATGGAAGATTGTTGTGAAGATTAAACAATACACTATATCTAAAGAACCAAGTGTGATGCCATATATTTTAGTGTCCATTCAAGAAATGGCTATTGTTGAGAAAGTCAGGCTGAAGTTCTGAAGCACAAAAAGGAGATCAGTTCAATAAAAACTCTTTGGTCCCCTAATCCTTAACCTCAGAGAGGTTTACTCTTACCATCTATAAAATCAGATTAATAATATCTTCTTGATCTTCTCTAGAGTTGGTTAAAATTTCCAAGGAATTTAATGCTCTATTCACTAACCTTATTTTAATGAACATTTAACCACTGATCAAATTTCTTGGGCAACGTAATCTGGAACATGTAGTGAGGAAGAATTGATTTGTACATGAGCAAAATATACATATAATTAAAAAACAATAAGATCACATTGATAAAGTGCTGAAAAAGTAATGAAAATGGATAAAGGTGTACACTGAAATTAGATACTGATTGCTTCTCTTTCTACATAAATGGCTGAGAACTCTATAAAGAATGTTATTGCTGTTTAATAGACCATAAGTACTTGCATTGCTATACTCTCCATTTGAATTAGGAAGAGAATTAATTTCAATAAAGCTTAGTACTGCAAAGAACTTTTAGGGCCAACCAGCCTTATGTGTTACTAAGGTGCTGTTTATTTCCAGGTATTGCAAGGCAGCAAGAGTGGAGGAGAGCTCTCTTCTTGTTATACTTCTCTTTCGCGGAATTGTTGCCTACCTGAGTTTACCCTAATATAACGCAATATACTCTCTTTTGCTTTGAGACTCATTGGAGACTGTAGCCTCTTTTCAGGAATGTATTTATAGTGCTCTTTTTAGGAGCTATGAGTTAAGGATGTTATGAGGCTATTTTCTTCCACATCAGCAATGCTAAAACCTAGATATAATATAGCTTCACTTCCCAAATAAGTTGGAGGATAAACCCACAACATGCAACACGTATCTGAATTTTTCAATCTATATAAACTGATTCTAGGGCATGTATATTACGCTGGGCCCAACCTGTGAGAACCTGGATTCTTTTATTTAGGGGACAAGAAGACATTCTGTTAAGGAGCTCTCTTAATACACAGTGGCCCTCACTTGTTTACAACAACCTTGATTTTCTGAAGGTCATAGCCTCTCAATTGTCTTACATATTTTGCCCCATCAAATATTTCTGCCCCAGCTTACATATTTCTGCCCCAGCTGCAGAAAGGACTGGGCTTCAAATGGCTGAAGTTCTTGGAAAATATAATTCCCAGCCTTTTGAGGATCTTTCTCAGCCTTTAATATCAACTGAGAAAAAGTGACTTCATGAGAAATAGAAAGGCTGGAGCAGTTCTTTAGAGGCTGACAAAAGTGCCAGTTGTTCTTCCAGCTTAGGAGGATGAAGACTGAGGTAGTATGGTGACCAACAGAGCTTTAGAGGCCCAAGGCTGCAAAGTGCAGCTCTCTGTGCTCACAAACTCTGCCCAAACTCTCATGTAATGGCTACATGAGATTCATTAAATAAAGGAGAAATGGAAATGGTGGTATTCAAGTATGGGGGTTAGGGAGGTGGTGGTACAACAGGTGTCAGAAACTCAGAGACCAAAATGAACCCATAGAAATCACAGCCTTGTTCTTAGAATGGGAGGCCACCAGTCAGACCCTGACCTGCTTTCTAGTGGGACACTGCATTTGAGTAAAGATGTGTGTTTGTCCAGTCTCACATCCGTGGTGGCATACAACTTGGTGTCAGGTCTCCCCTGAAGTGATGTGACCATGTTGTCAATGTCATCACATCTTAGCCAATGGGGAAGTTGAAGGCCTTAATTTCCTCAATATTTTTTTCTCATGACAGTGTTACTTATGCCAATTGAAACTCCAGGGAATTGAAGTTGTGATAAATAAAACAGGGGCCTTACTGTATATTCAGAGATTGTTTATCCTGCAAGCCAGAAACACTCTTGGATCATCACAGGGATTTGAAGAATTCAATTAGTATTTTAGGACATATGATTCTCTTATTGGTAAAAAAACGCGTACTTACCCATTTTTTCATGAATCTAAAAATCAGGAGGAAACATTTATCCAGGTTACCTTTATTTTTTCCTGATGCAGATGAATCTTATGCAAGATGTTTGAACTCATGAAAGTTCAGATGTCTCAAAAAGGCCAGAAAAGTCTGTGTGGGTTAGAGAAGTTCTCTCCATTAGAGTAGATCCAATCTCCCTCTATCTGCACCCACTACCCCTTCTTCCATTACCCCACTTCAGGAGGTTCAGCATTGTCCTTTGAGGACAGTGTCCTGAAATGCCTAATTAGATACTGTCTGTTGCTTTCTATATTCCATTGCCAGGTACCAATAACATTTTAAAATAAAACACTGCAGTATCTCCAGACTGCTATGAACATCATCTTTGTTTTCAGGATATATTTAAAGAGCTGGGGGAATAGAGAATGATGGTTTGATATATTATTCTTAAAACTTTCCCTTCAACCAGGACCCCCAGTCTTACAGTCCAGTCATTTCCATAAGGTGTGTGTGAGGTTCTATCGAGGAGGCCCTCGACTGCTAGCCTCTCTAACAGGGATCCTTTGTATAGGACGCTGAGAATTACCCTAGGGGGCTGCCGTAGCACTGGAACACTGTGAAGGGCTGTTTAGGATGATCATCACCCAGGTGTCATGGACACTGTGTATAATGAGTGTTGTTACTCTACAACACCTGACCCAACTTGTCGGATCTGAACAAACTACCTTTGGTCTGAATTGGGTAGACTTGGGACTCTAGGAAGCTCCTTTTTGAGTCCAGGGTCAACTTGGATTTTATAGTTTGAAGCCTAGATCACAACAAATTTTATAGCTGTCCAAGGAACAACTTTCTGACCCTGACTATTATCAGCCTGCTACCTAGGAAGAGAAGTCTAGTTCCAGCAGGCCATTGATGTCTACAAGAGTCATCCTTTATTTATTTACTACATTCCCTAAACCTGGTATTCACAAGTAGAACTATCTGCTCCTAACTTAAGAGTAGACTTGCCAACACCTGAGTGCATAATATGGAGTATTTTAAGCTTGTTACAGAATATTCCAGATTTAGTCACACCCTCCCCAGAGATATCATCTTGGTCTTAAGTTAAAATTTCTGACTTTCAGGGCCGGCCCAGTGGCTCAGGCATTGGAGCTCTGTGCTCCTAACTCTGAAGGCTGCCAGTTCGATTCCCACACGGGCCAGTGGGCTCTCAATCACAAGGTTGCTGGTTCGACTCCTTGACTCCTGCAGAGATGGTGGGCTGCGCCCTGTGCAACTAACAGCAACTGGACCTGGAGCTGAACTGTACCCTCCACAACTACGATTGAAAGGACAACAACTTGACTTGGAAAAAATCCTGGAAGTACACTGTTCCCCAGTGAAGTCCTGTTCCCCTTCCCCACCGCCAAAAAAAAAAAAAAGAAATTCTGACTCAAATCTGAATGACTCTTAAAGATAGATTGCTATGATTCTTCAAGGTAATGGGAAATCACTTGGACTGAAGATCTGCATGGGATACATGGGGCTTACTTTTACAGACACTTATAGTCAACATGACACAAGCAAGACAAGATGTGATATATGTGGGTGATAAAGCAAGCTACAGGCACACATCTAATTGTGTCACCAATTTATGAATAAAATATATTGGTCATTCTCTAAATTTCATGTCATCCCTAAGATTTTATATATATACATATCGTACATTGTGTACATGTTAATATCTAAATATTTAGGTTTACGTACATATGTGTGTTTATACTCTTATGTAGTATAATTTTTAAAAGTGTGAGAAGCTACGTTTAGGTGAGTGGCTATGACTTAAGTGACTATCAAGCTACTACTTTTACAGTAAATCACTGAGGGATTCTTTAGCAGTGAACATAGTTTTTCACATAATTTTATTATATCCTTTAAAGATAGCATTAGTATTAATTAAATAGATCCACAGGTAAAATGTTATTTTGCGGGAGTATTTTTGACATCTTTGTTTATTAAACTTGGCAGACATTAAGTTAGTATTTCCATTTGAATCACCCCCCTCAGTATGCACCACACTTAAAATATAATCTGAAATAAAGCACTTTGGTGCTGCACGCCATCCTTATAACTTAACACCACATCGAATGCTATAGCATTTCATAAATTTATTTCTTAAATACAAGTATGACTCTTGACCTTGATCTTGGTTTCCATGTTCACTTTTAGTTACATCTAAGATACTCACCATTTCCCTCCATCAGTCTCTACTGGCAGTAACACTTGGTGTTCAGATAGCACCATTTGTAATAATCCAAAGTAATGGGCAGACACGACTCATGCACCCTCCTGATGTCTGTGAGAAAGAAGTTCACTTGGTCTGCTTAAGGTGACCCTAAGACTGCAGCGACAGAGCCAATGCAATGGCAGGACAGAAACTGAGTCAGGCAGGCATGTCCAATGGTAAGGAGACTGTACACAAAGCCTGGGTTTCATGCAAGCTGAGGGCCAATGGAAGAACGTAGCTTGGTCGCCCCCACTGCACTCTTTGAGTAGCCAGGCCCTTACACACCAAAGGGTGGTCTCTGAGTATTCATCTGCGAAGGTGGCAGAACTGCCAGTGCTGCTCACCCCTGACCAGATACAGCTTAAGTTAGGACGAGAGTCCCATGGAGAGAAAACTAAGGCATCAAGGGCACTAAGGGGACTCTCATTCATGTGTAACACAGGTCATCATGCCATGTATCACTGCTCCTACCTATCTGGTAACAAGACTGCTTTTCATATTTGCTTGGCCACACTTGTCTCCAGAGCAGGTAGGAAAGCAGCAGGCATTCCCCAACCACCCAGAAACCAGCATCTAACCACCATCTCTTTTCCCAACAAGCTAAAACAACAAGTTTAAATTACTTTGAAACTTTAATTACAGGTACTATTCCACTCAACATTTGAAAGTTTGGATTCTCTCCTTTTTTGCATAAAGGCTGTTAAGGTGGTTATGCTAACCCGGGTGTCTTTTCCTATGTACATATCTATACCCAACTCTCTTCTTTATTAATAAACGGTGTCTTGATCACAGTTTCAAACCAACTCTGCACTGAATTCCAGGTTGTAAAACTCAGAGAACAAAACAGTTTCAAAGGAGGACAGGAAGCAACCACAGTAAAATGGCAGGAAAAGCTGTAGCTTGTTATTTGTTTCTTCTAAGTTCAACTCAGAAATATAATAATTAAGAGGAAGAAAAGAAGAGGACCTAACTCTCACCCTGCTCCCTCTACCAAACACACTAGACCAAAACACACTGTGGTCTTAAAGTGCAATTACTATTGTGAAGGTGCCCAGGCCAGGGATCTGACTGGACAGAGTTCAAGGCAGAAACTTCAAACAGAGCTGCCCATGACTCAGGCCGGGAGGGAGGGGCAAGGCAGAGAAGAAAAGGAACGACAGTTCTTGGGCACTCGAGTGCACCAAAAGAAGAAGTGTCCTTTCTTTTCGTAAGGAAAAATCTGTAAATTGTAAGGAATCCTGTTTTGGAAATATATAACTTTTAAAAAATTTCTATCTGAGGACATTCCAGTGCAGCAGAGTCAAAAGGCAGGTGAGTGCAGCAAGGAGCTGGGGACACGGGCTCCTCCCAGATGCCTGGCTCCCATATCGGTGAGCCCTGTGGTCCTCAGAGAAGTCCTCAGCTCGGGGCACAGAGGAGGCGCACTGGACTAAGGGCATCTGGTAGGATGTGGCTCTCTTCTCGGGCCTGTCCGGACTGGACCCATCACTGGGCCTCTGGCCATTGAACAGCAGATAGCGGCCACGGGCATCCTGTTCCATTTTGAAGATCTCATATTCTGTGTGAGGTAGTTTGATTCCCAGAGCCACGCAGCCATTGGTGTGTGTCACATCCTGCTGGACGCCCACCTGCCAGGAGCCCTCGGCCCCGCACTCGTTCCCATTGAAGACATTGAGGAGCGAGGCGGTGGCTGCATCCATGGGGGTGACCTTCATGTGATTCACTGCAAAGGAGAGAGGACAGAAGCATGACTGAGGGAGTGAGCGTGCAGTGCAGAAGGCCACAGGGCAACTGTTGGCAGCACTCCACCGCCACAAGGCTTTCGGTTCTAACAATAACCCTTCTACCCACGCCTCTGACTCCACCCTACGTAAACGCATTCTCAGGTGGAAAGATCAATGTGTTGCTCTGAATGACTATCACATGCCGGTGTGATAAGAATGAACCTACTACTTTGGCATCTAAATGCTGAGCCCAGATTGCAAGTGATTGCACTTGTTAGAATGAAATTAACCTTTCACACTAAGTGTCTCCAAGAAGGCACCTTTGGTGACACTCTTTGGGATGGACAAAATACTCAATAAAACTAGAATTTTGTGTTTATGAAAAGGTTTTGAGGTTTTTAAATAGATTTGGTGTCAAACACCTATACTAGTTAGAAATCTTATAAATTGATACTGGCCCATAAATCAGGCAACAAACATAAATTAGGATGCAAGCAAGAAACAGATGAGGAGATATATTAAGTGCAAATCCAAGCACTTGTAGGCCTTTTGAAGGCCCTCCCAGGGGACTGTGTTCTGTGTATACCACAAGAGCTTTGGGATTGAATCAGATAAATATGGCTGTTCTCTTGGCTACAGCTATCAAATTTCATTCTTCCTGGAGCAAATCTTCCTTCCTAAGAGGAGGACTAAGGTGCCTTAGGACTGATGTGGGTTAGCATAAATACTTTATATTCAATAGACTGAACCATGGAATGGTATCCTGGAAGCGATCACACCTCGTGTCCAGGCCGACCATCTTGGCCATGACAGGGCTGACACCACCTTATAAAGATGTACAAGTTTAAAAAAGAAAAAAAAGAAAACAAAGCATGACATAGATACCACAAGACCTCCCTTCCTGATAATAGCTCAGCAAATACTCATCCCTTACCTTCCTCGCTCATTGTGCATCCTAAACCTCCCACCTTCGAGCACCTGTCAACTTCTCAGTGCAGGACAACTTTGGCATGGGGAATGACAATTCTGAGGTATAATTAACACCGGCTCTTTATTGCCCGCTAAAGAAAGCACGGTGCATGCAGTACCTGTGATGTTACCACAGGGGTAGTTCAGAATCGACCAGGAGCTGTACACAAAAAGGAAACGTGTAGACTTGAGATTTCATTCCTAGGAACATAGTCCTGGACACATCTGACACTGTTCACAGCGGCGTGGGCTCTCTAGCACCACAGCCTGCAGGCTGAGCCGTCTACCCTGGCTGGCCCAGTTCTGAGCAGAGTGGACCTCAGAGGCTGTTGTCAATGACAACCCTGGGGTAGAAAGCGTTCCCAATACTCTTCCCCAACATCTCTAGCAGAAAAGAGGCCCTTTCCCTCAGGTTCTGCCTCAACAAAAAATGTCAAAAAACTGCTCGGTGTCCTTCACCCGTTGGGCTGCTATGTTAGGACCTGAGGCAGGAGCCCTACCTTTGAACACAAATTCCGTTCCTCCCAGGACTCTGGAGGAGTGCACGCCCCGGCTGTAGCGGCCCTTGGCATAGATGGTGAAGGTGGGATGCTTGCAGACAGGGTCGGAGTAGTGGTAGTAATGCCCTTCCCAGGTGTTATTGTTGTCGTGGAAGATGAAGTGGCGCGTGAGGAAGAGGACTTCGGGCCGGACCTCACAGCGCTGGCTCACCCACTCGCCATGCAGACCAACAGTCAGGTCAGCTTTGGGGGGCAGAAGGGGTGGGCGGTGCTCATCTGACCGGTGAATGATGCGACAGGCTATGCAGGCATGGTCGTGGTTCTGCAGTCCAGAAACAAACACAAGTGGAGTCCTGTTTTCATGGAAGAGCAGTGTATACACGCTTTCTGCAAACGGGGCTCACCACAGCAGGGCTCGGGGAGGACCCTGGGCACTATCACTTGTGACCTGGGGACCCAAGAGACACCTGGAGCCACACTAGGAGCCACAGATGGTGTGCATGCGTGTGCGTGCACGGGCACGCACTCACAAGTGCACACGTGTTTGGCTGACATTAGAAACTTGCCTAAGTATTTCAGCTACGATGTGGACTCTCTTTAGAATCCTATTACATTTTCAGATCACAAGTGCTGGACACTCTTTCAAAAAGAAGGGCTGGCATCAACTCATAGTAGTATGGCTACTGTAAAAACAAATCACAAAAAACCCAGAAACTAAGTTGTTGACAAGGATGTGGAGAACCCTTGAGCAGGCACTGCGGATGGGAATGCAAAATGGTGCAGCTGCTCTGGAAAAGAATTACTCTGTGGTCCAGCAACTTCACTTCTGATTTATACCCAAAAGAATTGCAACCAGGGTCTCAAAGAGGTATTTTTTCACCCATGTTCATAGCAGCATTATTTACAATAGCCAAAACATGGAAACAACCCAATGGATATAGACAAATGGATAAACAAAACGTGGTTTATCCATATAATGAAATATTATTCCATCTAAAAAGAAGGCAATTCTGACAGATACTACAACATGGATGACCCTAGAAGACATTAGGCTGAGTGAAAACCAGACACAAAGGGTCAAATACTGTGTGATACCACTTAGATGAGGGACTTAGAGTAGTCAAATTCATAGGGATAGGAAGTAGAATGGTTGTTGCCAAGGGCTGGGGGGAGGAGAAATGAGGAGTTAGTGTTTAATGAGTACAGAGTTTCAGTTTTGGATAAATGAAAGCGTTCTGTGGACGGATGACAGTAATGGTTTCACAAGAATATCGACGCACTCAATACCACTGAACTGTACACTTAAAAATAGTTAAGATGGTAAATTTTATGTTATATGTATTTTACCACAATTAGATTTTTTTCATTAAAAACAACATGAAACACATAAAATTAAAAAAAAAATAAAAAGACAGCATCCAATTGCTGTGGAAAGAAAGGGAGCTGTCTAGTAAAGGGGTCCTTTCAAAGGAGGAAGTGAAGGAGGAGACCCGAAATAAGGCAAGAGCAAAGCCTCTGAGAAGTGGGCAGACACACCTGTCTTCCATTTGTGGCTGCTGGCCTCAAGGTTTAGAAGGTTTATGGACTCTTAATATGCTTCCTGCTTTATAGCTTTAAGCCATTTAATGAGTGCAAGAAGCTGCGGCTGTGTCTTTCAGGAGCGCCTCTCTTGGTGAGACTGCTTTATAACACTAACACAGATGCTGGAACAAGGGCTGTCTAGGTTTGTGGCTCAGAAAACCTCCTAAGAGTAGGATGGCCAGAGGCTATTAGTCACATAAACGCGGGTGGCCTGGAAAGCTCAGCGCTCACAGAAAAAATAAATAAATAAAATAAAATAAATAAAGCTGAAGTCAAGAGGACAGGAGTGCGGGGTTCTTGGCCATACCTGTCATTGCCCAGCTGTTTGATCGAAGTCACAGGATACTTGGAGCCAGGGCCTGCCTTCCCTGGATGTGGGGACCATCGATCTCTCTGCTATTCTCCCTCTCACACAGAGGGCTGTCGAGCTGGCTGGGCTAACAGGCATTGGCCAGGCTAGAAACGTGACTCAAATCTGATCAGTGCTATCAGATTTGTAGCAATGACAGCTGAGGTAGCAATGACAGCTGAGGCTCAGTGTTCAGGTGGACAGCATTTGAACCCCAGTCCTGCGCTCCTCTGCCCAGGGGACCATATGGTGCAGCAGCTTGCTGGAGGGCAGGCACTCTGGGTTTGCATGCATTTGTTTTCTAAAGTCAGGAATCCAAACTTCCAGGGTCTTTTCATCTCTAGCATTGACTCAGTGTGATGTTGCTGTGGCCGCTGTTCAGTGAAATGTTTGACCATCTCTGAGAGCGGTGGAGTATCGGAGGTGAAGAGGGCCTTCCAGCTGCCAGCCCCCTACATTCTCCTCCAAGGAGAACTCAATGCTCACTCACTTGTTGCCATGTTCATTAGGTGAGTGGAGAGTCATAATTCATGAGAGAGAAGGCTTCCTTCCTAGCAATGTTTACAGCTTATAGACGATGAGATCAAATGGACAGCTGCAGAGTGAGATGAAGACAGAGGACTCACTGTCCTAGGTCCCAATGCATTTGTGGGCCTATGATTTCCTACAAAGGGCTCTGGGGGCACACAGGAGATACTGCCCAGCAGCCTGTGGTCAGCAGCAAGCTGCTGTCTGAAAGTTACAGTGAGAAAACGCAGAGGGAAGAACACCTGCACATTAGGGCTGTGCTTAACTGCACAGAAAGATGGTTCTGGCCAGGTCCTGAAAACCATGCTTTCAGACTTGACTGCCACTTATCAGCTGGTGACCTTGGGCAAGCTGTTAATCTCTATGTTTCAATGTGCTCATATATAAAACGGGGATTGTTACACTTGCATAACTATTGTAAGAAACGAGCAGCAGATAACGGTGGTTCCTGCTCAGTGCACCCAGAACCACTGTGGGGAGAGGTTTCTCAGTGAGGGAACAGGAAGTGGGATCAGATGTATGCACGACACTTGGAGGAAGACTAAATAAATGTCATGTCTCTCGGTATATGCGCCACTATCTTTCAAATGCACATTAGGGTAAATAAGATACCAATTTAGTTAAAAGAAAGCATTACTGAATTCAGTAATTTTACCTTTATGTATTTTCTTAGTAAACCACCAAGAGGTGAAGGTTCCAAACTTTTTACCGTAAAAGTGGGTTCTGACAGTCAAAATCTGGGATGGGACGTAAATACGATTTACGTATAACATCATAGACAAGAAACAGGCTTGGTGAGGGGAGGTGGGCACAGTTATCAGGCCCAGGCTGTTCCAGAAAGGTGCCACACCCAGCAAGGTAGCACCTGATGTTCACATGGTACTTCCCTTTAAGAACAACAGGGCAGGGGCCCTGAGCTCTAACATGAACTGTGGTTGCTTCAGGTGAATGACGGTCCTGAGCTGAAGTGTTTCTGTTCTTCAGCAGACAAAAGCAGGTCAGGTAATTCTGGGGGAGCTTGCAGTCCGTCAGTTGGGCAATGTGAGAATTTAGGTAGGGAGGAACCTAGCCATGAGGTATTGGTCTTTCCAAATTCCTACACTAGTTACGTTATTTTATTGCAGTAAAATATACATAATGTAAAACTTACCACCGTAACCATCTTAAGTGCATAGTTCAGTGGTACAAAGTACATTCACATTGCAAGAACCTCCACCATCCATCTCCAGAACTTTCTCATCTTCCCAAACTGAAATTCAGTACTCATTAAACACGAACTCCTCTCCCACCCCCGCCACCACCACTCAGGCCTTGCCAACCACCACTCTGCTTTCCGGCTCTATGACTTACGACTATGCTAGGTACCGTATGTAAGTGGGATCATACAATACTTGTCCTCTTTGTGACTGGCTTGTTTCACTGAGCATAATGTCCTTGAGGTTCATCCATTTTGTAGTCTGTTGCAGGATTTCCTTCCTTTTTAAGGCTGAATAATATTGTACTGCATGTATACACCACATTTTGTTTATTCATTCATCTGTTGATGGACACTTGGGTTGCTTCCACTTTTTGGCTATTGTGAACAATACTATGAGCATGGGTATACAATCTATTCTAAACCCAGCTTTCAATTCTTTTGGGTATATACCCAGAAGTGGAATTGCTGGATCAAATGGTGATTCTATGTTTAACTTTCTGAGGAACTGCCATACTGTTTTCCACAGGAGCTGCACCATTTTACAGTCCCACCAGCAATGCACAAGGGTTCCAACTTCTCTATGTTCTTGCCAACAACTGTTATTTTTCCTTCTAATAGCCATTAGTGGGTATAAGGTGGTATTTGTAGTTTTGATGTACATTTCCCTAATGCTGAGTGATGATGTTGAGCCTCTCTTCATGGGCTTCTGGGTTCTTTGTGTATCTTCTTTGGAGAAATGGCTATTCAAGTCCTTTGCCCATTGGTTAATGGGATTGTTGCTGTTGAGCTGACTAGACACTTTTTAAAACAACTCTTTAGCTGGCATTAAGAAACCAAAGATGTCATAAATCAGGGTGGGCTTTTGGCCCCCTAGATACTGTCAACAAGGGCATGCGTTAGCTATGGTTGGATAAGGGGAACGCCTCTCTGTTCCTCTCTGTTTTGCAGACATATTTTTTTTTAATTTAATTTATGCTCTAATTCCCACTATCCTTGGCTTGAATAAAACACAAAATACCTATAGGAACAACTATGGGAAGCAGAAATTAAAACCTATATACGGTATTGGCTCTAACGTTTCTCTTTTCCAAGATGCTTTTCTTAAATAGTAAGGAGCCTTTCAAGATTAATAAACGGGAAGTTTTTCAACATGAAGAGTGATTTATGCTATGAAATATCATCTGCTTTATGAAGTTACTCTCTCTTTTTTTTTTTTTTGGTCCCTGCTCTGACACATGATTGTCATCTGAGAAGCTGTCCGCTCCCAGGCTTTCCAATCAGGCTTCCACATCACTCCCTTCCCCTGACTCTCAGAAAGTGCTATTTTAAAGTCAGGGTTTCTGTACACGGAAGCTCTGAAGGTTAAAGCAGAGGGACCAAAATGTGTTTCCTTGTTGCTATTCTTTACACCAACTATAAAAAGCTTTAATTCCAAAGGGGGAGGGGAAGAGTAAAAGATCCTTAGACAATCTCTTGGGTGGAAAATCAAGCTTATTCTAAAAGTGAAAAAAAATCATCCTTAAACTTTATAAGTGAGCAATGTTCTAGGCAAAGAGTGGGGTTTTGCCCACTCTCCTTTCGGATTCCTGCCCAGAGCCCTGGCAACATGTTAAATAACCACAGCTTGCATGGACAGGGCATTTGATTCTGAGGAAGTTCAAGTACATCGTCTCCTTAAGCTTTACAGCCTCCAAAAGAGACCATATGTACACTTTACAGATGAGACCACCAAGGCACAGACTGAGAGAATAACGTGGCCCAGATTACTTTATAAGCCAAAAGTAGAAACTGGAAACATAATTTGGTTCTGAGGCTTGCTGAGTGCTACTTCCTGGCCCCAGGCTGCCTCTTAGGCTGAGGTCCTGCAAGGAACACAAGTATCCCTATGAAGGACTCCAGTCCCTGGAAAAGATCTTCTCTGGCTGATGACTGATAGGGATTCTCCAGGATTTCTCCTGTTCTCTGCCAACATTTATTTCTGGACAGTTGGTTTGTCAACAACATTTGCTGACAGTATCCACTTGTTTCCAGCATCTTCCCAGAATGGAAGAAATTACTTGATATAATCTTGTGAATAGATCAACTAGAGAAGAAGGCTGAATAAAACATTTCTTGGGCTAAAAGTTTGTTCAAGGAGGAGGAGAAACGGGAATAGATGATAGAAAGTTCCTTTCACAGTTTGTTCCATGGGATAAAGAACACATTAGTGTTTCTCAGGAAGAAAACTGCCACGACTAATGATAAACATTGAAAGCTTATTTTACAACTGTAATTCACCATGTGTTTAATGAAATTTCTATGAAGGAATTCCTACACATATATCCTTCCCGTATCTTCTCCATTTCATTGTAAGTTCTTTGAGGCCGAGACCAATGTGCTCTCTCTTTTTCATATTTCCCATGATATCTAGGAGAGTGCAATGTGTATAATAAAGGTTCTGAACCGACAGACTAATTGATAGAAACATGTCGTTGGATATTTAAAAATATGAACAGAGTAGGGCAGCATTTATCACAAATGATGAGAGTTGACCAGCCTAGTGGGAGGGGCCTCTTGGGGTGCTTTACAGATCTGGGAGCCTGAGAGTTTATGATCTCAGGCTCATTTTGACCACCTAAAGGGATTATGATGATTCCACATTCCGAAGAAGTAGGGTGAATAACCATGGCCATACATGTTGGGTCTCTTTGAACTATAGCTTGAAATAATGCAGCTAACTTTGGCCACCTCCAGAAACTGGTAGTCTGTCTGCCCTCAGGAGCAGCACTGCATTTCCAGAAATGGGCTTTCTAAGAAGTTTAGAACCTAAGAAGTTAGCTCACAAAGGCCTTTTTTGTTTTATGAGCATCAGCAAATCACACAAAAGATAAATTTGCCTCCACCTTGCCTGTATATACACACTATGTACAGACTCAACAGCTAGATAAAAAGATACATAACAAACTGGTTCTTTAATAGAAATGTCTTTAAAACGGTTCCAGAAGAAAAATTTTATTTATGTTTTTTACTTGTTTCTTTTCCTATTAGTTTAAAGTCATATAGTTAAAAATAGTCTCATTTTAATAACTAAATATGCTGTACATGCAGCAGACTCCACAGTTTGGCCTGTTTCTCCTCGTCCTCTCTCCATAGTGTGTAGCCAGTACTCCCACAGAATAGGGACTTAATATCGCCTTTTTAAATGCTTGACTTCCTGATTGCTCAGCTTTCACTCTGTCCTCTCAGCTTTCTCGCCTTTTAAGGGATGAAATGTTTACCACTTACATTGTCCCTGACAACAAGTATTTCCTGGTCTGCTAACTCCTTAAATAAAGCAACTTTGCATGTCTGTGTATTTACTGAAATACTCTGGAATCAAGAAATACAAAAACTTATTTCTGCACTAAAAGCGTATGCCAGCATCTGCGTAATGCAGCAATTGTGTGACACTGCATGCGCTGGCCCACATAAAATGCCCACACAAGCAAGCCTTTCAGAGTCAAGACCCCATCATACGACCCCAATTTCACGTAACAAGCAACATTTGCTGACATACAGTTAAAACACCCAGCCCCAGCGAACTCCTAAGGATGACCGTTTCCTTAGGAGTCATCCTTAACGTAAGATGGGCACCTGAAACCATTTTAGCTCAAGACTCCCTGAACTTCCTCGTCCTCTACCACCTCTTCCATCTCCCATCACCTCTGCAACCCCCTGTCCTTCCCCTACACTGGCAGAAAGAGAAGGGACACGAATTCTTCCATGATCACCTGGTTCCTTCCACTGTTACTCCTGCGACACCCACTTGCCCTCCCACCCAGGAGCCAAGCACATGCCTAAGAGGGGCCCCTTCCTGCTGCAAACTTGTCTGCTGGAGCTGGGCTGAAAAGTATCCTGCCCGTGGCCACCTGGTCCAAAGTCTTTCTGATGTCACAGATATCAGAAAGTCTCACAGTGTTTTTCATATACTCTGAAAAGACTTGGAAAGACAAGATCCCTCAGAAACCAGTGCTCGTTCGTTCACAGTCTAAGTTTCTACAGAATTCAAGAGAGAACACGCACAAGTACCGTGTTTCCCCAAAAATAAGACCTCGCCAGACCATCAGCTCTATTGTGGCTTTTAGAGCAAAAATTAATATAAGACGTGGTATTATATTATATTATATTACCCAGTCTTATATTATAGTAAAATAAGACTGGATCTTATATTAATTTTTCCTCCAAAAGACGTATTAGAGCTGATTGTCAGGCTAGGTCTTATTTTCGGGAAATACGGTAATTTCTTTTTCAGCTATAGTGCCCAGCTACTCCTAAAAATATTCGGTGCTTTTCTTCCTCCAAAGTGTAGCCCCACTGCTGTTAGCGTGCTGGGGGAGAATATTTAAGATACATGACTTGGGGAAAATTGTCTGGTTTTCTGACAAACCCTTTGATTTACGACCGTGTGGCTAACTCAGTGCAGGATTTTGGAGAAAGACCAATTCTATTTGCCTACAAGTCTGATCCTGAGGCTTTGGTGTTGCCAACGTTCCCAGCAATCATTCGCTTTTAATTACTATTTAATTCTACCACGGGAAAAAATGCGCCTCGCTAACCCTCCAACTGCACAAGAATCTAGGCAGAGGATAATGGTTGACCAAATGTTAAACTCAATTTAGGCAAAATGTCTTCTCTCAAGGTTATTTTAGGTGGCCTTGACTTTTTTAAAATGAAGAGTAGCCAATTTCATCCTGAGAGAATCCTCCCAGCACACCTGATTCCCTTCAAACATAATTTATTTGCCAAAGGACTCTGAACCTCACAGCAAAGCTGTATAAAGCTTAGAAAAACAAGATGATTTAAAGTTTCTATTTTTACATGGTGTCCCATTTCCAGAGGGGCTGAGACTGGTGGTTTCAAACTCAATTTAGCATTTAAACTAATTTTCAGCCAGGTCTCTATGGACTGGCAATTAGGGAAGGCAAGGAGTTCAAAGAGGAGGGTGGCGGGGCGTGTGGTCTTTCCGGAGGAGCTCCCAGCCCCCACTCCTTCCCATTGGCCCAGCAGGCAAGGAGCACCTGGGGCTTTGCATTGAGTGTCTGGAAAGACAACAAGGGCCAAGTCCATTTATTCCTTCTCATAGCTGTCCTACGGAAGGATCTAAAAAACTTCCTGAAGACTCTGCTGCACACTGCAGGCCAAGATGTACAATGCCAGGGACAACAAGAGAAGAACGGGCCCTTTCAGCTCCCACAGCCATGCAGACCTCAGGGCCTGGCCTTCGAAGGACCCCCTCAGCCACCCCAGCTGGCAGTCCAGGTGGTGGAGAGCACATGCCCAGCCTTGGACGCCTGCCTGTGTCCTCCTCCAGTCCCGCTGCCATCTTCATCTGTGGCCATAGCCCTCCTCTGAGCCTTAGAGCCCTAGCTTTCTAAAATTTATTTTAATTTCGTGTGGCGATTATATTTAGGTAACATAAGATCATGGCATAAATTGCAAAAGGTAGAAAAAGCTATACAGTGACAAGTCTCTGTCTGACTGTCCCCAAGCTACTCAGTCCCCTTCCTCAGAGGCAATCATCATGTTTCCTATGCACCCTTCCAGAAATACTGATTCCTTTGTAAGCTTATCTTCTTTTATGATTAGTTTTACACAATGGTAGCATACTTTTCATGTTATGCTATACCTTCCTTTTTTTTTGTTTAACAGTACATCTTAAATAATATCTAAGATTCAAGATTCTTCTTTCCACCATTGATATTTCTTGAATGAAGGAATCAGGCCTAGGGTTTAAAGAGTTTACTTCTTAAATGGGGTAAATCTTCCCACAACTGCCTTAGCAGAGGAAGGAGGAGAAAATGGGAGGAAAAGTTTTATAGCTAGGTATCAGTAAATACTTTGATGACCAGGAGGTCAACTGTCATTCTTATTCCTCTGGGAGCCATACGCCCAGAAGGGTTACTTACTCTAGGACAGGGGAAAAGGGAGCTCTGCGGAGGGACCCTTTCCAGACGCAGACAGTATTCTGCACATTAACCCAACCGATTCTTCTATTTTTATCAACTGATTCTTTTATTTTTACCATTTTATTGAAAAGAAAAACTAAGGGTTCAAGAGGTCAGATAACACTACCAATGGCCCACAGCTGACGACCACAGGAGAACTGGATTCCAGGACTGACCACCATCTCTAAGTCTATATTCTTGCCAATTTATGCAGACAGTGTTTAAAAAAACAAAAAAGAACCTCTTCAGCTTTTTTGTGTATAAAAATTCTAAGAAGGTCAGCCTTATAACTCTCATCCTTAATCCCCACGCCAATGTTAATAACTCACTTTCAAGACACTTTTCCTCCTGGAGCCACAACAGTATGCCTTTGCTCTCCCAACAGACAGGCTCTGTTTCGTGAGGGATGCTGACCAGAAGGAGAACTCCCTCCCACAGAAGCAGGGGAGAGAGTAAGAGAGAATCACCCGGAGCTACAAGTCTTAGGAATGTGCGTTTTGCCTTTCAGACTTTCTGAAGAGCCATACCACTAGAAGTACAGCAGTGAGTTTGAGGCAGAAGTGACAAAGGTGAGAAAATGGTTATAGTTAACAGGGTTTTTTTTAGAGCCCTCAAAAGAGCTTAAGAGATCAAAGAGCCTACGTGAGCATCTGCAGGTGAGGAAACATAATCGGCACTTGAGTGTGTGCAAACCACCAGCCCAAGGTCAGGTATGGAGCAGGCGAAAGGGCTCCTGACTACAGTCCAGGTTCCAGAGCTATACCCTGCGTCCTCCTGGAGCAACTTGGCCTCCTTTCTCCTTCTTCCTTCCTCAGCCCCTTGCCTCACTGTTTCGCTACTCATTAGTGTCTCCCCTGCAGGGTGAGCAGGAATAAAAAAGGACTCTGCTGGCTTAGCAGATCTTCATAAAGGTACAGGGTGAGACGGGTTGGTGATCTTGGCTCGCATGAGTTTTCTGGATTATCTGTGGACCATTTTTATTCATGACATTCTTAACTCCTATCACCAGAGATAATTTAAAAGTTGGCTAGACAGTACTCAGAGGAAGCCAAATGTACATATCAAAATCCCCTTTCCCCCGCTGCTATCACACACCAGAGATTTTAACAGAAGTGCTACTTAGCTGCAGCATTCAACACGGACTCTGGATAACACTACCAACTGGAAAGGTCCCACGATGGAACTAAAAACCCATTACTACTTTCAGTTTTTCCAGAAACTAGGCCCGTGCCCAGGAGCCACTCTGTGGAAGAGTCTCCTCTTGATGTCTTTGTGTCAATGTGTAGAACAGGCAGAGCTTTGGCTCCCCCACCTTGCCCGTCCTGAAAGCACATCCGGAAGCAGGCATAAACAGCGTCCTCTTGCTCACCTTTTCCTCCTCAGCACCTCTGAGCATAGTGGACCTGGCTCCTGTTCTCCACTAGAACTACACCCAGTAGCATTGGGAGCCGTGCTGGTGAGCCACCAGAGTGCAGGAGCCCAGGAGCACCTGGTCTAGGTCCCTCAACCCTCGGTCAGCCTCACCTCACACACAAGACCATCCCTGACCCGCCATGTCCAGAGGAAGCAGCCTCCGCCAAGCCGGCTTCCTCAGCAGATTTCCCACAATTATAGTGGGACAATTATAAGAGGGACTTTCATTACACGAGCTCACAATAACTCAGCTAAAAACAAGATAACACTGAGTGGTCTTTGGCAGGGGAAGTACTTTGTGATCTCTCCACCAGTCATGAATAAGCTCAAAGGACTAAGAAGGAAAAAAAGATTAAAAAAAATTAATAAACTGCCGAACAAAAGTCAAACAGGTCCTGGCTATTAGAATTGCTGTTCTAGAGAGAATTCCAGAAAAGCCAATCTGATATTGGGGAGCCACTCTAGAGAAAACTGCCTGCCACCCTGGCTCATCGTGCTCAGAGCCCTGTATGCCCTCCCTGCCTCGAGCTTCTCTAACTGCTGCAGTGGAAGCGACTGCGTTACATGTTGACACGAATTCTGAGCCTGTGGGAAGGAAATGCTTTGTGAATTCCAAATACAATTATTGGACTATCATTCAAGAAAAGAACATTATAAGGTTTTAATTGTTTCCTGCCCCCCTCTATCCTCCCTTCTGATCACAGTGACTTTACATTTCATTTAGTAGAAATGTGGGGTCCAGAATAACAGACTTGGGGACAAGTTCTGGCACTGAAACTAACCAGGTGACCTTGGGCAGGAGTAGCTTTGAACCTTAGCTGCCTCTTCTGCCTAAGAGGATGGTAATATCTGCCTCAGAAGGTCACTTTGAAGACTGAAAGCAGTAAGGTGGGTGGGAGATATTCATGGAGTCTACAGCCCCATGCGAACAGCACTGTCGCTTTCCCTTCCGGGGCCTCCCCACCTCCTCTAAGGCTGGGATCACTGCTCTGTTTGCATGTATTTCCCAAGTGTGGTTAGAACATTTTCATATTTTCTCATGCTTTCCTCATAGAATCACAGAAGAGGTTCCTAGAGCTTTAAAGCTGAAAGGAGCCTTAGGAATTTTCTAGGACAACCAACCACCCGAGCCCCTACTACACCACCCACTCCACTACCACCACCCATGTCATATAGGAAAGTCGGGGCCCCACACCACAGAGCAAACTGGTGGCCAACCCAGATCTCCCGACCCTGGCTATGTGTCCCTCCCCCAGAAGTCCTCTGGGACTCCTGTCACCTCCCAGCAACCCCTCCCTCTCACTCTCATGGGTTCCCTTTAACCCCATTGACACAACAGGTCTTTAGGTCCCTCATGTTATTTCATAAAGAGAAGGTCTCAGGGCCCTGAGGGCAGTCAGCGGCAGGGTACCTTGGCATTCTGCAGGGGAGGCTGGTAACTGGATGGCCGGTAGAAAGTCCTCTGGGAGGCATCAGTGTGGATATCACCAAGGAAGAGCTCCTCCACCAGGCGGTCCAGGTGGTGCTGCAGGTACTGCTTCTCCACCCGGAGGAGCTGCAGCTCATGCATGGCGAAGTTCACGGCCCTGGTGCACTCACAGCCATCCTCCTCCCGCCAGAGGTCGTAGGGCACATCCTGCACCCAGGCACCCCCGGCAGGGATGAAGCCAGGGCATGTGCGGTTTACCAGCTGGCTCAGCTTCTCGGCGACTGCCTCCGTGTGGCAGATGACCTGGACATTATGCAGCTGGTAGTCGGCTTCCGTGCCCCCACGGATGATCCAGGAGGCCTGGCGCAGGCGGATCTTGCCCCGGATGATGAGGGTGTAGGTGGGGCTTGTGCAGCGGTTGCCAGCATAATAGAACTGGTAGGCCTTGAAGGTATTATTGTGGTAGAATCTATAAGACCTTGTGATGAACTCTGGGCCTGACCTCACTTCACAGCTGAAGAAGAAAAGGTAAAGGAAGATTTTTTTAAGCCCAAAAGTATGGGAAAGAGATTCATTACAGTGTTAAGAAATTACAGTAATAATAATAAAATGCTTACATTGTTCTAAGTCCTCTATAGGTACCAGTTAATTGAATCTTCACAACAAGCTATGAGTCAGGTAGGTATTTTTATTGTCCATATTTTACAGATGGGGAAACAGAGGCACAAGAGATTAGAAAACACGGCTAAGGTCACAATCAGCCAGCATCAAAGCCAGACCATGAACCAGAACAGTGTGGCTCCAGAGCCTGTGAGCCTAATGGATTACACCACAAAGCCTTTCGTTCACTTTATGAACAAGCCAGGAGAGCAGACACCTGCCATCCTCAGTTTCATCCATGGGCATAACTCACAGAGAAACTTCTTCCTTTCTGGTAGGAAAAAGGAAGCAGAGTATATTTATGCTAGTTCAGAAATGGTTCATTTCCTGACCACTTCTGTTTTATGGACCTTGTCTAGAACAGGCACGTGCTCGATGTCCATCATCCTGAAATGGAATCTAGTATTGGGGAAACGTCACAGAGGCAATCAGAAATTCACCCTCCCATCCAGTCAAATTAATTTTCCCTCTCGCAGTAAAATAAAGAGGCAATTAGTGAAATAAAGCTAACATAACAACAGAAATACGCATTCTTTTCATTTTGTGCTGTTGACAATGACAAAGGTGTGTGTGTGTTTTTTGCTGTGGCATCAGATAAATACTGGATACCTAAGCCAGGAATACTTGGCCTAGGTCTACAGAGCACAAATGACTCCGTAGGTTTTAACTCAGGTATGTTCCTCACACTGCTTTAATTGTAATCAATTCACATACACGCAACACAATCTACAGGAGGCAAATGGTGGAGGTTTTCTTCAAAGGGTTGGCCAAAGAATTCGTCTTTTGGTATATATAGCCTTTCGCTACATAGATCCTAGTCTCAGTTACATCATGATTTTTATGTCATCAATTTTGGCCTTGTAACTCTGCTCATGTCTAATATATAAATAAATACATAAATAAATACACACGGTGCAAAAAAATGTATATATATTTTAAGAAAGGAAAAAACTATTAAAATTACGCTGATGGTAACTACTTTGAGCAACTCTTGTAACTGCAGAATTCAAACGTGACTTGTATTCATCTTTTGTTATTGGTACAATAATGAGTATTACAATTTTAATACAGTTTCTTCTTTCTTAAAATGTGTATGGAATCCTCTGTATATATAATTATATTATGTATATTATATATTGTATATACTCTGGTTTGGCCTTATAACTCTGCTCATCTCTATAATACAGATATTATATATTATATATGTTATGCATTATATTATATACGTATATATTATACACAATAATTGTGGTTGGAGCTGACTCAACTTTGCCAAATTAAACAATGGGGCTGAAATCCCAAAGTCCAGTGGTTTTCAAAAGTGCTAACATTTCCATTTTTTTAGTTAATAAACTGGTAAAAGATAAATAGTTTTGAAGTGGGTACCTTTCACTAAGTAAAGATTAGTCAATTGTTGTCAAATAACATCATATGAACATAAAACTCTCAGCAGTACTTCGAGCATCCATCATCTAGAGAAGACCCGAGATTTCTTCTCCATGGAAAGAAAAGTTTAATGTGAGCAGTGGTTCGTATCCCTTGAGGTTTAGCTAAGATGACCACTTCTTTTCAATATTTTATCTAAGTATTGATGATCTGCTGATTTGGCCTCCGGAGCTCAGCCTATCTCAAGTCGATTCACTTCTCTGTCAGCCCTGTTACCATCCTTGCCTGAGCCTCCTTCATCTCCAGTAGGAACTGTTGCAAGTCTTTTCATTGGTCATCCCCAGATCACTTTTTCTACCATCCATTTGCCACACAGCAGCCAGAATGCCAGAGTTGAATCATGTCTTAAGCATGGCCCTTGTTGAAAACTCTTCAAATGACTTCCCAGTTCTCTTAGATTAAAAAGCTAAACTCAAGAGAGGAGACCTGGCCTGCAAGGTGCCCTGGCAGCGGGCCCCACCTTCCTCAGCAGCCTCATTTGGGGCTGTTCTCCCTGGTTTACCACACCCAGGTTACGAGTGCTCTGAGTCAGTGCTTTCTCCAACCCAGCGTTTGTTAGTTCTTCCACATGGAAAGCGCTTCCCTCAGTCTTTGCATAGCCAACCACATCTCAACTCAAGTGTCCTGTTCTTTGCTAGCCTTTCTTGACCCCACCCCATCCTAAAATAGGGCCCATGCTATTCTCCTTTAGCACCTGTTGTTTTTTCCCTCATCATAGTACTTCTTTGTATATTTATTTGTAAAATTCCTGAAGATAGGGACCATGTCTATTTTGTTCACTGATATAAACACAAAATCTACAATAATGCTTGGCACACAGTAAATGTTTGTGCACTCAATAAATATTTATTAAATAAAATAATAAATTGTTTAAAAGTACATCACATTAAGAATGTGCAAATATTTATCATGTATTTATTTTGAGAAACGCTATTTTTACGGAAAAAACCCACAAAACCTCTGGGTCTTCATCATCTTATAAAATTCTTCTTTCTTCTTCTCTGTATTTATTTGATCCCTCCCCAAGGTACCCAGTGGCTGCAGGGGAGAAGCGATCAGATCCCAGAGTTAGCCTTGTTAATTCTCAACAATTTAATGGGTAGGAGAAAAATTGCAGGTCTGCCTCTAGGCTATTTTTAAAAGCTCTAATGGAAGATAAGCCAGAGCTCAAACTGGGATAAATCTCAGCTCCACAGCCTGGAAAAGAATCCAAGAACTACGCCCCAGCTAGTAGAGGTAGCATGAGTACCTTTTAACTTACTCTTAGAACCCTGAAGCCATATATTAAATTACCAGAATATGGCTGGAATATTTAGACCATCAGAAGCTTGCAAGTCATGTTTCACGGTTGGGGAAACACAGACTCCTAATTTCACTTGCTAATGGTTTCTTTTTATACACAAGTGGTCCCACAGAGGGACCTATTCACTCACACCCTGTGGTTAGCAGTGGTACAATATCATCTATACTTTAGCTAAGATTTCTACAGTACTTAGCTCTGTTTCTTTACCTATCAAGAGTTTCAAAACATTGTTTGGCTCTTAGTTAGAATTTAGACAACACCTAAATCATTCTACATTATATAAAGTCTCTATGTATCTGAGAAACCTTAAGGGCCTTCCATACAAGTGTGCTCCGGGGTCTCTCCCTGCACCCCTCCTGCCCTGGCCCTCTTACCCAGTGGACACCCAGTGGCCCTCGATCGCTGGTGGCATCTGCACAGTGATCCTTGCACCGTTGTGGAGATGTTTGAGCATGTGATGACATTGTGATTCCTTGAATGCCCTCCAGGCACTTTTTTCTAAGGACCTAGGATGTGATCTGCTGTCTGGATGAAGGAGGGCAGAACCCTCTCCCAGCCCTGAAAAAGAATAGTGGAAGTTAGAGGAAAGGAGGGCTAACAGCAGACATGAACCAGGCAGAAGACCCACCTCTGTGGCAGGGAGATCACTGCAAGTGGAAACGCACATCAGCCTCGACCCCACCAAGCGGTATCACTGCCTCTGCTCTCATAAATACAGATTCCAGAGTGTGAAGTGTCCTGGGAAATCATTTCCCAGGTGAGAAAACTGAGGGCCATGGAGATAACACACATGGACTTACATGAGGTCATTCGGCTAGTTCCCGGCAAAGCCTGAGCTCAAATCCATGCCTTCATGAAATGGCAATGCATCTAAATGCATCTAAAGCCATGCATCTAAATGAGCAGTTGTGCAGTGCACACAAATGAATGTCACAGGGGTTATAGAGGAGAGAAATGACATGAGCCACCAAAGAGAAGGATATGGAATTGAAGGGAGAGGTAGAGAAGGATCAACAGGAAAGGTGACATGTGCAGTGACACATTTACTTGAGGAAGGAAAGGAGCAAGGAGACCAGCCTCAGAGAAAAGAGAATTTTGATGGAATGGAGAAAGGCCCAGGGAACAGTTCCAAAGACTCCCAACTGTGATCTGTGGCGTGGCTCCCATCTGCTCACACACCAAGTCAAGCATCTTCTGGTTCTCTCAGTCTCCAATGGATGCCCTCTCGGTGGAGTGAAGTCATATGCCTGCCCTACAATGGAGTCAGGGCATGACATTTTTCTCCAATTATCTACCAAGGGGTCCCTCCTCACCCCCACAAAGTTAGTGACTAAATATACTATATAGAGTTTAAAATTAAGAGTAATTACAAGAAGATTGCACAGTTTTTATTTTCCATGGGTAAAGGAATACCAGGACTAAATTCATCTTCAGTACAAATAGTTTATCTTATAGACGGAAATAAACTTTCACCAGCTTAGTGTTCAGAATGAAGCAATGAAAACAGAATTATAACCTGAAAGCCCACTGTTTCTTTTGAGACTCACTCTTGAACTATCAAATCAATACGTCTTTATTGTGTACCTACTATGTTTTCTGACTATGTTAGAAAAGAAGATACTAGTTAGACAAATGTAGAAAAGTAAAAATATATGCAAAATAGATAAATGCACCTCTTAGAATGCTACCTGTGAGGAGGCAATTACATATTTTTAATCAATACCTGAAAAGCTTCATAAAGAAACTATGGTTTATCACAGATCATTTGAAAATAAAAGGTTAGACACAGAAAACAGCAACTTGCACCAACGTGATGAAAATCTACTGGAGAAACTCAGACCCATAGGTTGATAACATACACGTACAGACATTTGTAAAACATACAGATATTTTCCATGATTCCGAGGGTTGACCTATGTAATCTTCTATCGAAAGCCCTGAGAAGACAAATCTCCACATGGGAACTCTCAAGGTTTTCCTCTGAGTAGAATGCTTTCCTGGGATGGAACAACAGACTCAGATTGTTCTTGCAGATATTAAACAAAGTGAAAGGCAACGAGGCAAAGACACCTATTGGTATGATTCAACTAAATGAAAATTGTGAAAAGCAGTTGTAAAATAACGTGATGGTGTCCTGTTCAAATTAAATGCAACCTCACCACCAACCAATCCTGTTTGGCCAAACCAAGTGATTCAGACCTGAGCTAGAATGAGAGAAACACTAAAACTCAGAAATCTATGCCCAGTGGTGTTGATACTAGTGCTTGTGGCAATGAAAGGAGGACCTCCTTTCTTGTGGCCTCCTGCTTCCATCCAAGGGAAAGCATTTCCACTAGCGAGAACTCTTGGGTGGTCCTCCCTATCCCTCATTTAACCCTCCCCTAGTGACGTGGTGTGTGCGTGTGATGGAGGAGGAAACAAATGTGTTTTACTCAGTCATTTTCCTCTTTCTCTTTTCAAAATCAGCCTGTTTTCAAAATACCGTGTTTCCCCAAAAATAAGACCTAGCCGGACGATCAGCTCTAATGCATCTTTTGGAGCAAAACTTAATATAAGACCGGTCTTGTATTACATTATATTAAATAAGACTGGGTCTTATAGTAAAATAAGACCGGGTGTTATATTAATTTTTGCTCCAAAAGACGCGTTAGAGCTGATTGTCCGGCTAGGTCTTATTTTCGGGGAAACACGGTACACGCATGTTGATCAGCCACCCACCTTGTAGTAAGGCCCCCTCTTTCAGTTGTTGGGCTGTGGCCCTGTGCCAGGTGGAAAGTCTGAACAATCCGGGGATCAACTATCAGCAATCCTACCATGGACATGCTTCTATACTGTGTCTTCTGATCGAATGTTTATCATGATTCTAATGTTTTCATCCCCATTTGTCTGACGCCTGTGTTCATTTTTCAGTTAGCTTTGAACTAGAATAGGGAGAGGGGGACTAGTCGTTGTACCTCCACCCACCCCAATAGTTTTAATTATCCTGATGATAGGAAGCATTTCTTGAACTCCCTGTCGGGCATTCAAGGAATGAAACATAGTACAACTTGCTCTCTAGTTATCAGTTATGATGTAGCCAACTTAAAAGCGATTTGAATTCAAGTCATGAGGCATTGAGAGCTGGGAAAAATGCTACTTTAAATATGACATAAGCAGTCGGTAAAGACACCATCATCTCACTATCAATCAAGCTATGTTCTAAACATTGATTTGTAAACCCCTTTACATTCAGCAAAAACTTATTTTTTTTTCCTGTAAAGATAAAAAGCCTGGAGGGTAGTGGATATGGGTGAAATCTTTAGAGCTAGGCTGCTTGAATTTGAAACTGGATCTGCCACTTAAAGGATTTCATCGAATCCGAGACTTCAATGATTGTTAAGACGAATCATTATTTTATTACCAGTGGCAAAAACACTTGCATTTGAACAACGACACAATGCTTTAACAACAGTCCTGAGATACCTATGAATCATGCACAGCAGCCTCTGGTGACTTTATTTCTTTTATCTATTCAGAGATGTGGCAATGTCTTCTGCCTTTAGTTGCATTTTTTTCACGTGACAAGTAATCCCTTTACTCTGCATGTATCTCAGTAACAAAACACAAACACAATCTCATCTTTTTGTGTGGGTCTTTCTTTCCAAGCAATTGCTTTCCAAGCAATGTCTCTGTGAGAAAATATGGAATTGTAGTTATTCCTCCAGTCATCAATATTTGCTCCACTAATGTCAAACGACATTCCGTTACTGTCAAGAGGCCTGTCTGATTTTCACAGTCACTTTTCTTCTCTGCTGAGAGTGTACTTTATAAGTTATGGAGAAAAAAGCAAGCACACTTGGCTCAAATGTTTACTGTTTTAAAAACCAGCCTATTTGCAACTAAATTCAAGATACACAGTACCAAGGCTGCACATAAATGAAGTGAGTGATGTGAGGACAGTATGAGCAGCTGTGTCCAGGTTGACATGGGCAAAGACAGTGTCACCTCTTCCTAACTGCTGCCTGCAGGCTAACAGGGACTGGAACCCACATCACCCGGAAGATGCACATCCACTGCAAAGGTCTTAAAATATGAAACATACATGTACCTCACCATCAATGCAACACACTATTAGCATTATGACCTTCAATCACTTAACCTCTCCAAGCTTCAGGCTACTCATCTGTAAACAGGGAATATCATTACTCATCTCTTAAGGTTGATCTTAGAATTAACTGTTTTCTTTAATATAGGACCTGGCACATAGTTCATTATTAAATGTTAGCTGAGGTTATTTTAAATAATGATTAGGATCTTAGATGGCCTTCAAAAAGTCCTTCATAACTAATAATACAGTTAAAACAATGGCACTTCACCTAGAGACAGGCTCACTCTGAACTCTGAGAAGGACAGAATCCTCAGAGTAAACACACAGGGCTCCAGGCAGTTAGCTAGTGACTCTGATGTAGAAGAGGGTGGGACCCAAAGCGCCAGGCTCTGTAGTTGTTGGTAAGTTCCACACAGTTTAACAGACACCTATTCACTATTACTTTGTATATTTTGGAGGCCTGAAGCATGAAGGAGAATAAAGATAAGCTTTTCTGACCTTGAGGCTCTTAAGGTCCCACTGGCATGGATGTCAGAGAACAAGGGAAGAGATGATGAAGGAGGCTCTGAGAAGAAAGTTGGGAGTTCAAAGGCAGAGGAAGAGAGGGTGAGGTCAGGATTTGCATGGGTCATTCGTAAGGCTAGAGTCACACAGAAAGGGAGCCTACAATTATGCTTTTTAACCAAGGTTGGAAGAAATAAAATCCAAGATTGACCAATATGCAATCATTAGAAAGGCAAAAGAATAAATCACTCAGGGTTTCTAGGGTCAAATCTCCATTTCACTATCACTCTTATAGGACAATGAGCAAAGCTACGAATGTGGCAAGGCCATCAGGGCAGAAGAGTGCCAGAGTGAGCAGTCAGACGGCGAAGAACTCTACAGTTAGCACCGTCCCCTCAGGACACAATGATTTCGGGTTCACACTCTAGGGTGATATTGTATTTTTAGGGTGGAAAAAAGTGGGGTTGGTATTCTTCCCTTTTTATCTTTTCCCTTTGAAGTACCCACCACCTTGATTATTCTTAGGGAACAAAATTAAATGGGTCAAGTGAAAGCAGGAGTTGCTATAAGGTAGAAGAAACTGTCTCTTACGTCTGACAGTGGTCTCCAATAATTACTTGGCTCATCTGGTGTGGAAAATGTGGACAGCCTTTTTGTGAGTGCTACTTGTTTAAACAACTGGGAATTAAAAGGTCATCTGAAGCACCAAGTTCAGCTGCAAGAGAGGCCAAGGGGAATAGCTACATCTTTATACCCTAAGACTTCCTTCTCAGTATCAGCCCTGGTGTGCCCTCTAGAGAGACCAGCCTTCGTCTTCTGGTCAACCCAGAGAACTGTGTTCGTTGCGTGAGGCTGGAGTATGTCAACTACAATGTGGAACTGAAATTAGCAACTCACTCATTCATTCTAACAGTCAGAAAGGCTCGGAAGGGCCAGGCATTGAAAGCTCCACGGTACGCTCCACGGTAGTCTCAACTGGGCAAGAAACCAGGCCCCAGATGGGCTTGTAGAGGGACTCATAGGGACAGAGGGAGCAGGCTCTGAATTCGTCCTTGTGGGGGTTCATGGAGGGGCAGGACTTGAGGACTGAATAGAAGTGGTCTAGGTAGAGTATACAGCACAAACAAGGAGGCAGAGATTTGTGTCGAAGGAACTGGAGAAGGCTCAGGGAGGGGAGATCACAGGATGTCCCAGCACAGAGAAGCAGCAAAAGAGGGGCAAGGCCATAATCAAGATGCCATATGTGTCATCTTATGAGTGTGGATTTAACTGGAAAGGTGAAGAGAAACCGCCAAAAGATTTTAACCAATGTAATGGCATGTTATGAATTTAACTTGAAAAGATCACTTTTCCCTTTTTTGTAGGGGTGGGAAGCAGAATCATGAAGCTTCTACAATAGTTCAGTGTATCATTTTTGACTGAATAAATGAGAAAGAGAAGGGAACTACTTTCAACAAATAGAACTAAATACTTTATATAGACTTACCCGGAAAATAAGTCCTAGTATGATCTTTCAGGATGACAACCCCTGAACATAAGCCCTAATGTGTCTTCTGGAGCAAAAATTAATACAAGACCCGGTCTTATTTTCGGGGAAACACGATACTGATTATTTTTTGCATGTTGTGGGGAGAGGTATTACCAAAAAGTTATATTAAAAGAAAGGAAATAGGGAGGGAGGGAAAGAGGGAAGGAGGAAAGTAGGAACCAACTTCTACTAATTTGGCACTACATCTGAAGAGAAAATTGTGCAAAACATTTATATGTCCTACTGTAATACATTTTAAATTGTGTAAATCAGTCACACTGGTACTTAGCAATGCAGTACTCAAGTATGTCAACTATAATGATAGTTCCTGTCTGAGTACCTATTATTTATAATAAATGTGCTCATTACATGTAACTTTTTAAAACCTCTACTTCATTGGATTATTTGCTTAATTGGACATGTTGGCTAATCACAGTATTTGGTTGTTGAAAATTCTGCCATTGTATGTTGAATGCAGTTGACATTATGATCTTTCTCTAATAAGTCAGATTCTTAAAGTGGCTCAGGGTCATTATTAAGAACATTAGTGTCCATTGGATGGTACTTTACAGTGCAGTGAACAGGTAACAGCCCTGTGTAAGCCATGAAAGTTTCCTCCACCCCTTTATTTTTGTAGAATGATAAAGGGTGTGTGTGTGTGTGTGTGTGTGTGTGTGCGCGCGCGCACACACACACACACAAATAACATCAACATGTTCATTAACTGAGGGTTCTAGATATTTTGGTTAATTGAGAAAACTACTTAATTGGGTTCCCGTTCATTAAGATTTTGCTGTAAATTAATCCAAGGGAAAGATTATCTCAAAGGATTAAACAACTATAATTAAGAAAGTTTTCAGTCTTTAAGGTGGCTTTGGGTAAGTCATCTAATATGTGCCTTTTTTCCCCTGTATAAAGTAAAAATCATAATAATGGTGATAACTAAAGTTTGCATAACACTTGACAATCCACTTTATGCACATTTTATCTCATTTAGAAATGGCAGTCACTATACATGTATAGAAAGAAGTAAGTAGAGAACCACACTTTAATGTGAAGTATTATATAAACAGCCAGTCCATGAGACCAAATAAACTGGAAGTTGTCCACAGCACTGTTCCCAGTCCAGTGGAATTCTGAATAAGGACGTTATCAAAATGTCCTTATATGTCCACTATAAAATGTCTCCAACATCAGGGGTCCATGGCCAGGGCCCAGATAAAGTTATGACAAATAATAATATGACAAGTGTGGGAGAAAAAAAGTTGTCTGGAAGGAAACTGTTCACCTGTTAAAAACAAATTAATTCCTGAAGGCTATAGGATACAATTTCATAGATTACCACTTCCAGAGAACTAAATGAGATCCTGGAGCTCTGGAGGATTTATTCACGTGCACACACATGTGCACGTGTGTATATTTGTGTATGTGTATATGCATGAGTGATTTACTCCCAAGGAATAAATTACTCCACAACAGCAATCCTAAATGATGTAGAATGATCTTAATGACTACCACAATTGCAATAATTTACTGTTCAGAGAGTGAAAACTCCCAATGATATCAAATATAAAACCAGAATTCCCGAAATGAAGAGAAGCATAGGGTTGGTATTTACACAGAGATTTACACCCTAAATACATGTGTGACCAGGTGACTGTTTACATCACTGACTTCATCAGCTAATGCATTCAGAATGCAGTCCTTAGCAGTTTTCAAAGGGAACAAATACAGTACTTCTACTACAGTCATCCACAGCAAAGCTCATCCCTAAATCCATGGTGCCCTTAAAAAGCAAGCCAGTCTGTTGAAGAGACCAAACAGAAGGGTGAAGGGGATGGAACAGGGAGGAGGTGCAGTGACTGCTTTGCCTTTTGAAAGTCAATATTCCTTCATTCAAATAGTTGAGAGCCTACCATGTGTGAGGTTACCTCTTAGGCATGGACCTAAGAGGTATATATGAAGAAAAAAAAAAAAAATATATATATATATATATATGAAAAGTGAAAGGACAGTATATTCCATTGTTTATATATATGAAAAGTGAAAGGACAGTATATTGTTTATATATGTTTATATATATGAAAAGTGAAAGGACAGTATATTCCATGTCCAAGTCCCTGATTTTTTAAATAACATTTTAAAAATCTGAATTATCTAGATATATTCTGCAGTTTTTCACCTGCCTGTCTAGATTGAGAGTCAAAAGTGCCAAACCAGGTTACATGTAACAAAATGTAAAATTAGTCGGGAAGGAAACAATTTTCAAGCACACTTGGGACTGAACATTATCTTTGATTAGGTTAGTCTCTATATATGTACTTTAATGCTCCAAAAAACAATTTTTAAAAAGGCTAAATAACGTCAAAATATTAACAATGGTTGTCTCTATGTAGAGGGTTTTGAATGATTCTTTTCTTGCTCATTTTGCATATTTCTGTACTTTATCTAATGTGACATGTATTCCTTTGATAATCAGAGTGAGAAAGTATTCTCAAGTTAGAACTGGTGTGATACGTAAACTTGAAGCAGATAAAATGGGACTGATTAGATTAAATGCAGGTAATTACTTAGCCATGAAATTGCCCTGACCAATTAAATAAGCAGTCATTACTGTAAATGTGTGCTTTGAAGTGGAAACTGCTAGAAAAACTCTAGCAGTTTTTCATGTTTTAGAATAAAAGCATACTGGATTTTACTACCATACCTGGGCTTACCAAGCTGTTGTTTTTATTTCCAGTTTTTGTTTTTTGAGATAAAACCAAGAGAGCTGTTTTTCCCAATCTTTAAATCTTCATGTCTATAAGTATTTTTCCCTTTATGAGAAGTATAATGAATTCAAGATTTCAAATTCTTGGCTCCATTTGACTTTAGTTGAACATGAGGTAATTTTCTATGTCTTTTTTTCTTCTGCTGCCTCAGTCCCCAGGCTAGACATTGGGGTTGAAAGACAGCGTGCTAAATGTGCATGTTGGGTCTGTAGCTGACTACTGCTGCCACACCACACACGCCACTCTTCAGAAGGGTCGTGTGCATGTGTGGTGTGTGTGTACATAATTGTGTGCGTGTATGGTGTGCTGCAGGTTAAGGAAGGCAAAATGCTCCAGTCGACGACAGGGCACCATCCTCGAAGCTCTGGGGCTCTGCAATAAGCTTTTCTTCTTCACCCCTAGGTATTCTTCAGTACTCTTCAGGAAAGGGGGACTGGTCCTCCTCACAACCCCTGTCCCTAGCAAGCAGTGGCACTTGGTATGGAGTAGGCGCCCATAAATGTACTTGTTGAATGAATAGTTAGCTGAATGAATGAAACTGGAAAACCCTCATAGAACAGAATACCGTTAATATTTTGGGACGATACCATAGCCTTTTTCTAACCTAGGTAACTTATCATGTGACTTTCAGAATAATTTTATTAGCCAATTGGAGAGAACTAAATGAATTGTACACATAACATCTTGACACAGTAAGAAGTCACACTTGGACGATGATGGCAGGTTTTTATTGAAGTTTTCTCTGTAATCACATCAACTCTATATGCAGTCTATGGAAGACATGTCCTGCTATGGAAGGTTTCAGCAGATGTATACAATCAATAACCTATCTTTTTATATTTCTAGTCTTAAACTTTTTATGCTTTACTTTAATTGATTACAGGAAGTTGTTGTAAGTCTGTTCCTGAACAGTATATTATTACACAGTCATATCATCCACTTATGTTTAGTTCTTTTCTCATTTTGTGAGAAAAAGAATGAACGTGGCAATTATAGATCGGCTTAGCCATATGTTCGAAGCAAGTCAATTTATTTCACAAAATAGTATTTAACATCTGGCTAAGACCCTTGCCCCATTGTGTACAGATGAGTCATATTCCTTTTTTCACATTTCATTTTTTGACTAAGTGGGAAAAGGTGCAGGAAAGACAATGTTTCCTTGGTTACAAAAACTGTCTTCAGAAAAATGGTATTTAAAAATTCTTTTTTTACCCTATTTAAATGTTTCCTCGAGTTGTATTGGTTAAGCTATCATTTGGTAAACTACAGTTTTTAAACGTTTTGAAAGAATATGCTTGAATGAAAGGAAATAGCTCAAAAGTGGCTTCCTCTTTTAGAAAAGTAAAGGAATTCTACAATAGTTAACAGCATTGGAGAATGAGACCATCTCTCCCAACATCAGCTTCAAAACATAAAATCAAACGTTTCCATTAGCAAAGAGAATTAGCACTTTGCTGTGCATTAAAGCACCACTTATTCTGGAATACCTCATGCTAATCTGTGTTTTTGGAGCTGAATGATTTTTGTGGCTTTTCATCTAAGCAAAGAAAACAGTGATAATGGACAGCTTCCAGCTGCATACCTTCATGACATTCAATAGGTTTTATTTGGATTAAGAAATGCAATTGTTTTCAGAAGTTGAGGGAGAGGAAAGTAACACTGACATGTATACTTTTATGCCAACGACTTTTGAACTTGAGTCTTATACTACATTTACAGTTTTAAAAAACAGCAAAAGTAAACAACGGACTTGAGTCTTGCCAGAGCTTAATTTACTTACCAAGAGGATCTAAAGGTGATTTATAACTTGCAATGAGTTGAAATAAAAGTAACCAAAAAACTAATAAAGATTGGATGCCAAACATAATAGCATCCTCACACAGAATCTTCATGAAGGTCTTGTGCAGTTTTTAATCGTATTCATGTGACATATTAGTGTAACAAATAATCTATAAATGATGTCTGAAACTAGATCTGTTAATGTTTGTCACAAATATATTTATAATCACAGAAAATATGTTTTTACCTACTAATTGCCACCACAAATAGGCAAATGGTGTCCTATGGTTAGCAAACTAAAATGCTTATTTATCAGGAAAAATATCATTAATCCATTCTAAGGAGATTTCAGGTAATTTCCTTTAGACTTATAAAGTCTATTAAAATATATGATCATGTGCCATCTATTACTACAGAATTTTTAAACGCTTTCAAAACCCCTAACTATATATCTAGTACGACACAGCCATTCTCTTGGATTAGGTTGATTAATACCTATGTCCTATTAAAACTACGTCAATCAAGTAAATATCAGGCCGAAAAGGGGGAACTGGGGAATACCCCATTCTTTCCTGGTGTTTTACATTATCCTAATGAATTACGACAAGGCTTTCTTAAATCCCAAGGATTTATATATTGAACAACTATTCCCTGTTTATTTCCTTCACTAGAGTCCAACACGCCCTGCAGGATCTAAGTAGATCTTTGGGGGACTTCAGGGTTAATGACTTTGCCATTGTAGATTCACTTTGAAATTGGATAACTTTTTTAAATTAAATTTATTGGGGTGACATTGGTTAATAAAATTATATAGGTTTCAAGTGTACATTTCTATAATACATAAGCTCTATATTGACATCGTGTGTTCACCAACCAAAGTCAAATCTGTCACCATACACTGGATCCCATCTACCCTCTTCTACACCCCCCTTCCCCTCTGGTAAGCACTAAACTGTTGTCTGTATCTATGAGATTTTTGTTTGTTTGTTTGGATCTTGAGATTATCATGCTAAGCAAAATAAGTCAGACAGCAAAAGTCCAGAACCATATGATTTCACTCATATGTGGGATATAAAACTGAAAGCAAGAAACGAACAAGACAAATGAAATTGGATAACTTTTTGTAGGGTTATCCATGCCATCCAATTCAACTTTGCAAACTTTTTTATCTTTTATCCTTTGCCCTACACACACGTGCACACAGTGTGTGCCATGCACACACAAGCATTGGGTCTGGCCCCACCTTCCTCCTATTTACATTCAGATGGTCCCCTCCTTACTCTCTCCCTCCAGACTGTTCTCCTCCCAGCACAGCTGGATCTGAGTAATCCCTGATCCCAAGGAGTTTAGGTCAACTCAGATTCAAATTTGGAGATTTGGGGTTATACAGAACCTCACTAAGGATATATGTGGACTCTTGTTATCTGCCAGCTATTAGAATCCCAGCTTGTACCAGTGGGGTATGAAGTATAATTACAACACCCACCCCTCAGAGGAGGAAGAAAATTCTCAGTACAAACTGGCCCACGCTGCATCTCTGAGGATCGTTTTTTTCAGTCCGAAAGTCAATGGTTTTATCCAAAAAAAAAAAAAAGTTATGTTTGCCAAATGTCAACTAATTTTTCATTTTGAAGTGATTTGATCATACTATCTTTTCTCTTCAGAGATATTACAACAGATTTTTTTAAGGGGACAATTTTCTCTGTTTCATCTCTCTCGCCCTCTTTTTTTCTGGTGTGTGTGGCAGCTGCTGTTTGATCTGTTCATTGGCTCTGATTTGTTTCATGTTTCAGCCAAAGATTAAAACTGCTCTGTAATTCTAAGCAGATGGGCCTAGGAGTGCAACCCTATAATTATACCTTCTCTCTTTGGCCCTTGAATTTCAAGCCCTCCATCCTGACGTTTAAAGTCTGGGATCACTGGAGTTCAGAGCACACCTTGGCAATCAGGCAGGTCTGGCCCAGCCCAACATGTTTGCAAGGCCTATGGGGCTATGCTGCCTCAGCCCCCTGCCCCAAGCAGGACTACAAAGAAAACAGCCATGTACAGCTTGAAGGTTAACCTTCCTAGATCTTCTGGGGAGGTCACAGCCTGATTTCCAGTGCTGGCTACAATGCATTCTGAAACTCCATCCAGCCGCAGGTCCTGTTCAGAACTTAGAGCGTCCTTGAGGATGCTGATCTGATCTGCAGAGATTTGCGGTGGTGGTGGTGGGTTCTGAGGAAGGAGAGCCAAGCTCCTGGTGGAGACACTGCTGAAACCTCAGGTGTCCACCGTTAGGGAAAGTGCGCTCAGGACATCTGAATCTGCACAATGCATGCTGCCACTGTCTGTCCTGATGCTCAACACCAGTCTACCATAAAGTATGCCTTAGTGACCCGCAGGCAATTCCGTCTTATTTTTCTCAGTGCAATTCCTGGAACTTAGCAGTGATGTTCTCTGGGTAAGGGTTTACTAGAGCTCCTGAGAAAATGTGGCACATGAAGCCAGAAACAAAATGATCAAGAGCAAGCACGAGGGAAATAAGGTCAAGTTCCAGAGAACTCAGAAGACTGGTTTTAATTATTACACCTTGGCTGTCACAAGTCCCCTGCTCCTTGAAATAGCATCCAATCTACTTGCGAGACAACCCCATCACCAACCAGCCTTTCAACTAACACTACTCCAAGGAAGGGAACACAGAAACACCCGCAAGCTGTTTTTCCGCTTAAATGACCATAGTTTTTCTTTACGTCCCATAAAAACTTGGACCACATCAAGAGCCCTTCCTGAGCTCTGACACTTTGGAAACAGGATCGCAAAGCCTGCAATTTCCTGACAGTCTACGGTTTAAAAATCAACACTGGATAATACTTTTCCCTAGGGCCTGAGGCAATTGATTCAGGAGATAAAACGTGTCTCTGTGCGAGAGCTCTGCACCCTTCCAGAAAGAAAACTCGAGCCGCCAAAGGGCTCTGGGAGCCGCCAGGGGAGAGGGGCTCAGCGCCTAGGAAACGCCGAGTCCCTCTCCGGGGTGAGCGAGAGGAAGCATGGGCTCCACTAGGCTGGCGCGGAGACAGGGGGCTGCCCCGAAGGACACTGCTCCGCGGAGAGGTTTCTGCCGGCTCCGGGGTTTCCAGCACCCGCCTCCACCCCTCCCCCTCGGAACTCACCGAGAAGCAGGAGGGCCAGGAACAGGTAGGTGAGCTGGAGGCGGTACAGACAGGACATCTCCAGTCCTCCTCCGGGACCTCCCGTGCGCCCCGAACCGCTCGAGCCGCTCGCCGTCCTGGGCCCCTGCTCCGGGGACCAGCCGCGGCGCCGCGCGCACTCTACCCTCCCGCCTCCGGCCCGGGACAGCGCGACGAGGCGGCAGCGCCGAGCGGGGCGAGCACTCCCGCGCAGAGGCACCGGGGCCACTCCGCTTCTCGGCCCCAGCCCGCGTGCGGCCGGGCCAAGCCCGCGATCAGGCGGCCGCAGCGCGGGGCCCCATACCCGGGGAACGCAGCGCGGGGGCCGCGGGGCGCGCTTCCTCCGAGCCGCTGGGCACCGCGTGCCCGAGCCGGGCGTCTCCGCGCTCCGGTCCTTCCTGCGCCGGACCCCGCCGCCTCCCGCCCGGGCCGCCACCGCCTAGCGCGCCGCTCCGAGCTGTAGTGGCCGCCACCGCCGCCGCAGCTGCAGCGTCTCTTCATATTTCCCGAGCGCCGCCGGCGGGGCGGCCGGGCCGCGGGGCGGAGGAGGGGCCGGGGGAGGGGTCGGAGAGGCGACGGGGGAGGCGACGCCGCGCCACCGCCCCCTCTCACCCCACCCCGGGCCGCCTTGGGGGATGGAGGCGCGGAGACTTGAAAGGGCGCGTCCGGCAACGCCTCTCCCTCCTCCCGCCTCCCACTCCAACCTCCTCCCCTCCTCCCCTCCTCCCCACTTCCTCCTCTCTCTCTTCTCCCCTCGCCTCCCACTCCTTTCTCCCATCCCTCACGTACCCCTCTACCTCCCTTCCTTACCCTCATCATTCCCAACCCCCTCTCCGCCCGCAAGTGCCCTATCTCCTCCTCCCGGGCTCTGCGCACCCCTTTCCCTCCTCCTCCTCAGCTGCCTACTCCGTGGGAGCTTCCTCCTGCAAGGGGCTTAGAGCCCTCGGCACCGCCGGCAAGGAAAGAAAGTGTGCCCTTCACCTCCCTGCCCACACCGCGGGCATCTCGGGACCCTTTTTCTTCCCTCCACAGGGGTGGATGCACCCTTGTGAAAGGTGTTCCGAAAGGACTGGCGGGGGCGCGCTGCGAGGCTGGGTTCTCAAGTGGGGTCTGAGATGGCTTGCAAAGACAGGGGTGTGTGTGTGTGTGTGTGTGTGTGTGTGTGTGTGTCAGAGAGAGAGAGACAGAGAGACAGAGAGAGAGAGAGGAAAGAGGAGGGGAGGAGAGGACAGGAGCGAGGGAAAGAGGAGAGAAGAGGAGTGGAGTTTGGGAAAATTGCTCCGGTTGTGGGGATGCTGCAGTGCCCCACTCCCTCAGGAGTGCATGTCTTACCTGAAACTCTCCGCCATAGGTCAGTACCTGGGCTCCCCTGCTGAGCACGGGAGCCTTGTCACAGGCCCCAACCTGTGAAGGGAATGGTGTAGGCAGCAGGAACCCTTTTTGTTTTTCCTCCCCCATCCGGGAGGCAAAGGACTTGTTGAAACACAGGAGAAATCTCAGAGAAACACTCCCTGTGAGTCCCCAAGAAAATGCACCCAGACCCCTTATGGGATTCCTCCTCTCTTTCAGGCCAGGTCTTGATTTTTATTTACATTTTTGGGTCTGTAGAGGGTATATTCAATTTTACACTGGTTTTAAGACCCAAAGGCAGGAACAATTTTCACTCTATTCCCCAGGGCACTGGAAGGTACAAGCTGCTTTCTGTGTCTAGAAGTCTCTCCTCTGCAAAGATTCTCCAGGGGCCATTCTCTGGCCCCCAGGAGGAGGTTTATCCAATGTCTTAGACTGAATGTCACCTCCTCAAACTGGGCTAAGGAGCAGCTAGATGACTAGATGGAATCAAGAGAATGTTTCTTGACTCAACTCTGCTGGTGTTTTTCACAAATAAAAAAGAATGCCTGACTTCCCAAGAGAGTGTTCTGCCCCTTTGAACAATGTAATAATGAAACTCCTATACCTTTCAAACGAGTCATAGACTTTTAAAACTAGTCATGCCTTAGCTTTGGTGTGAAACTTAGTAAAATAGATGAGAGTATATTTGACAGTTTCCACTTTTCCTTTTTTTTTTTCCCTGAGAAAGCCATGAGTCTTTTGATGTGATGGAGCTGATACTGTTTGATGTGCTTTAATTTTTATTATCATCATTATCATGTTTCCATCTTTAATATGGGGGATCATAACAGGTACCACCTGCCTAGCTCATAAGGATGTTGTGAGGATTAAAGTGCCAGTGTTTGCAAATCTGGAAGATGAAAGACTCCCTGCATGTGAAAAAGGGAAGCTTGTCATAATAATGCCTGTGAGCAGGGGCGTTATTCTGAGTTGGGCTTGTTCTGCAAGCATCTCTCTGGGCCAGCTTTGTTCCTGACAGCTTGATTGTCCCTCTTGCTTATCCTGTTACTAGCTTTGGGCAGCCGATTATGATTTTGGGGATTTGAGTGTTGCCCAAAGGTCAATAGGGGTTAAAGGAGGAACTTGTTTTTCTCACAAATGTTGGGCAGTTGGAAATGATGTAAGCAGCATATTTGGCTGCTTAAAAGGGGAACGTTAGTCTTGTCATCAAGCACACATAGTAGGCAGTGTCTAGATATTCTAGGCCTTTTAGTCTATCAGAACATTTGAAATAATCAAACAACATAAGAGAGTTTTAGGGATGGTGTATTTATGTATAAACAACTTGGTTGGTAGTAATTTAAACATGTTAACGTGATTCATCACATGTTAGCAGAACAACTGGGTAATACATTTTCTTAAATAATTATTTGATTCTGGTATTTTTTTTTTAAAAAAAAAGAATAAAACCAGCAGACCAGCCATAATTTGTGTCATCTTGACAGTCAAGTTGATTCAACTTTTGTTTTCCCAACTTGTTTTACTGGTGTGGTATAAACATAGAGCCGGAATGATGTCATCAGTTTGAATTGGTTTTGCCAGTTTATTTTCCACAAGTAGTGTCACAGATTTAAATGTTCGACCCTCAGCACAACATACTGTCAGAGTTGCTACTCTTAGAAATGGCCTCATTGACTTTTGCCTGTCTACAAGTTCTAGACTATAGCTGTAGGGTTCACTTTCTGCATTGTTTTACTTTTGCTCTTAGTGTACTCACCTCTGGAGGAGAATAATGAAAAAAAAAACAAAAAACAAAAAACAGTGTACATTTGTCTTAGAGTGATTATATGTGGTTAAACGCTAAGAATAATAGAATTGGGAGGAGGGTATTTCCAGGAAGGTGGTTATGAGTTCCAACTAAGAATCTGGCCTCCTGAAACCAGCGTAAAGAAGCACCCAGCCTCGAGCAGGAGTGTGTGTAGCCAGGCTCTGGTTATAGCAGGAGTCCCTGGCCAGTGCAGCTGGACAGAATTCTGTTAACAGCATCAATAAGTATAGTAGAATATTCAGAGCTACTCATAAATAACTTTTGTCATGTTGATGCAGAAGAAACTCAAAGGGCTAAGTTCTCAGCTACACAGCACATCACGGGCACACTTGCAACTCCCATGATTGTTCGGTCACTAGCTCACGAGGCCTCTCACATGTTTACCAAGTGGTCTTTTCCCACGAGGACTGCTGGTCCTGAGAGCCTCTATAATTAATTGCCTCAGTGTTGAGTCAGAACCAACCTTTGCTCTTCCACCGTAACTCTGAATCATGAGCAAATGTTCTGGGATGTGCTGCACTGGGCACAGAACTTGAGTGAGCACCTTGGCTTGATTTTCTTCAGAAGGGTATGTCGATTTTCAGTGAACACAGAGTCGTGCAGAGCTCAATTGCATGTTATCCTGGGGCGCAAGCACCAATGTCTTTTAAAACCTGTGCTACATTTTGATTTCCTAATGAAGTCCTTGTGAAAACTGATTTAAAGGTGGGCTATTATGCAAGTCATTTGGAATTTCAGAGATTCCAGGTCTTTCAGTTCTTGAAGAAATGGCAATTTTAAGAAGGGTCAGAGGAATTAAAGCATTAATTCCAACTATGTGTATGTATTCCAACATTTTACTCTTCTGCATCCTCAGAGGATGGCAGATGTCACCGGGAATAAATAGGCTTTTCTAGTTGCTAGATGGCAGTGCTACGTCTGTGACTCTGGGGTAATTCCTCTAGATTCTAAACATCTGGAGGACAGGGATGGTATTTAGTCATTTCTATACCTCTTTCAGCAACTAAGGCAGTGTTTTCAGTGTTTTGCCCATAGCAGGATTTCAATAAATGGTAAAGAAAGACTTTAAACTTAAAAAATCTTATAGAGCTTCCTCAGAGGCAGGGCTAATAAAATTATCCTGAGAAGTCTTTAGAAAGGAGCATACTTCTAAGTCATATTTTTAAAACACGTTAATTAGAACAGACTCTTATTTTGAAAACAAAATGTAGTTTAGATGTATCTGAGTGGCATAGTCTTCGGAGCTTAATAAAGTATAGATTACATCCATTTTAAATTCATAGCAGCTATCAGAGAAAATCGATAAAATGTTTGTGACCTTAGCATTCATTTGTTAGTTCATTCATTCCTTCAGTCATCCATCCAGCGTGTATTGAAACTCCTGTCAGATATATACGTGCAGCCATCAGAAAATAAGGGTAGTTATGTATGAGAGTGATACAACTTAGTCAATCATTGACCCCTTGTCACAAATTTGTTTGGGAGGCTGATGAGAAGACTGAGGACCCTTACCACGTTATTGCAGAAGGCAATAAAGATCTTAGGAACATTTTTGTCTGTGTTTTCATGTGACTCTCATAATCTTGTAGTGCTGGTTTCCGTGTATGTCTAACTGCTTTATCTGCTAAACTGGATTACTTGGCTCTTTGAAGGCAGGAAGAAAATTGGGCATTGTGTTTGCATCACCCCCTCTCCAGCCCCTTCACAAGTCCTTCCATAATGGGCATTTGTTGGACTGGTAGATGAGGCAGGATAAGATCAGACCATCAAGAAAGACTCTTTATGAGGCCAACACCACCCGAAGCCACCGCAGCACACAAGTACAGATGCAGGAAGACACAAAAGCGCTGGTATTCAATCCAAGCACGCTCCGGGTTGTTACAGCACACATAGCAACATTCAAACATGTTGACAAGCGAGAGGCAGTATGCCACACTTGTTAAGGAGCCAGATGCACCAGGCTCAAATCTCTCAGCTGGTGGACCGTGGGCAAGTTACCTAACAAAGCTGTAAAATGGAGGGGGGCGGTAGAGGGTGTGGTCACAGCGTGTACCTACAGGTAGTCAAGTGCTATGTAAGTGTACCCTAAAGAGTAACTCACTGATGATAATGACTTTACACTAGACCATACATTCTCGACAATGGTGAAATTGCCCCCAATGAGGCCAAATTGATTCTTGGTGGGGGGGAGGATGTGAAAAAAATTAGTTCTCACAATAGTTTGTGGCCCTCCAAAGGGCCACAGTATAGTGCTTAAACAGGTATAATGTATATCCACATTGCCTACAATTTAATGGGGGGGAGGCTCCCTGCGGGGAAATAATAAAAACAAATTTGAAAAACTGTACTAGAGGAATAAAATGTAACATTATTTCTATTATAATTAATTATATGTTAAACATTTATAATAACTTCATTTCTTCAGTTCATTGGATATGTTTTGGTTATTCAAAGCCAAATGTATTTTACTTCAGTGACCATCTGGAGTGGCACTCTGCCATCTGATCACATCATCATAACATCACGTTCAATATTGTTTATCTTTGATTTAGATACGTCAGCTGTTACTAGTCTCTCTTTACAGATGGGAAAATTAAGGCCAAAGAGATTGAGTGGTTTGTCTAAAATCATAGGTTTCTTTCCTCCCAATTAGGTGCTTTAAGGTTGTAAAAAAAAGCCTTTTTCGTCTCAGAAATAGAAAATTGGTTTTGATGTATTTTGAGACATTCAAGCTAACAGGGGAATGCTGCATAGTTTTTTGGACATTTATTGCAGTTGGGATCTGAATGCTTGGTGCAACATTTCACTGTTTTATGTGTGAAATAGTGAAACAATTTAAGTTTTAGAACAGATTATAGCAATCCATAAAATATATGGGCCAACCAGATAGTCACTAAAATGCTGCCCGCGGCTGTGTCCCTGAACTCCTCAGTATAGGACTTGGCCAGCCCTCTCAGGATGTACACATTTGTGTTATCGTGTCTTAGGTTGTGCACATTCACAGCGATGAGCTGTGCAGATACGGCCATATGCAATCACATTTCATCTAGCTGAAGGTTAGGTCTCTGAAGCAGAGCTGGGAGTAAACAAACCAGTGCTCTGGGTCACCAGATTTTAGACCATGAAGTCCACAGTGATGTTTCATCTCCATATTTTTGTTAACACTTTGTAATTCTCAAAAGACTTCCAAATACCTGGTGTCTTTTGATCTTTATGCAATTTTGTGAAGGCCAGAGGACAGCCCGGGAAAACCAATAAAACGTTTATGAGCTTAGCATTCATTTGTTAGTTCCTTCATTCATCAATCCATCGTGTACTGACCAACTCCTGAATCTTAGATATATATGTGCCATCCAAAAATAGGGATAGATACTTGCATAGTGATTTGCATCTGATTTAGAGATGCAAACTCAAGGTTTGGAGAGGTTTACAATGTCTCCACTAAGATCTGCTCACAACACATAACATTTCACAGTTCTGCATCTCCAGGCACTAGCAATATGTACTTTATTCATATCAGGCCCTAACTTAGAATGTGTTTTATTTTCTTATACAGAAATGTGGTTTCTTTCTTGCCTCTATACTTAGGCAGACAGCAGGGATAGAAACTTTTATAAATAGACACAAGCACTCAGAAAGCACCAGAGTTCAGTTGAAAATAAATTAGCTATATAAATCTAGGAAAACTTTACATGCATATAATTTATTTTCTCACATTTTGTCTCTAAATTTTCTGTATGCTTTAGCGCAGTGCCTAAATTAGTAGCTATTCTTGGACTCTCAAGCTGAAACCAAATATTTACCTGCAATGGGCCCACTGAGTCAAATGAAAAACAGCAAATATGTTGTCCAAATTATGCTGAGAAAAAGGACATAAGAAACTGGGTCAAGTACACCAAGCAAGTTCATAGAACAAGAGGTCAACATGACAATAAGCTCCCCCAGAACGAAAGGGCCAGCTTATTTAGGGCGAAGAGCCTAATACGGACCAGTTGGCTGAGCCTGTGTCAGTGAGGACGGCCATACATCTGTGGGGCAGCATAGCACCACTGTGAGGGTGGCTCACAATCATCATCATATATGGTGTCTGTAGATGCTCCAGAGATGGAACAGATGGCCAAGCTGGACAGTTGGGTTCTCGGCATTTAGGCCAGACCTCCCTTCTTTCATCTTGGAATTTGAGAAGTGTTGAGCAACTCCAAAGCAGTCAGAAGTGAAACAACTGACCATAAAGTAGATGGGAGAAATGCCAAGCAGATATTTCTAGACTTGGGAAGGTGGAGACTCTCTGTGATGGGTGGCAAAGAGCCGTGGCTCACAGCCAGAGGGCTCAGAGCTACGAGGAGACCGAGGCCCCTTGAAGTCAGACTTTCCCAAAGTCATATGAGCTGGGGACAAGGTCTGGAGCTGGGGCCAGACATCATGTTCCCCATCTCATTTTAGAACATGTTCCACTTCCACAGATTCATGTTTTCTCTCTTGTAATTATTAAAAACTTGGAAAGCAGGACCTTATGAGGTATTATGTTTGCTAAATTAATTGTATTTTGGATTTCCTTTTAAATGTATATCTGCATCACTAATTCTTTCCTTCATTGAATCAATTCTGCTTTGCGGCTTCTGGAGATATGTTAGGGTCTTCTGTACTGGCACCCAAGTATTTTCTGCTTCACAATAAGCTCCTGGCTCATAGTCATTATATAAGATTTTAGCATTGTGAACTCAGCGATTGAACTTTATCTGTAGTACTCATGAGTTTTTGTGGGAGTCTCTGTCATAGTAGCTGTTTCCCTTGTGCCACCTTGTACAAGTTGGCCATTGTGGTTCTGTGACAGTGAGCCATGTGGAGAAGGACTCCTGAAGAATTCATTCCTGTTGCAGAGCAGGCCTGGGGAGAAACAGTCAAAGGACAAAAATTAGGTGCTACATTTTGATATACATTCTGCCATACTTCCCCAGATCATCTGACCCATCTTTCCAGTATTTTAGTGCAGAATGAAATACAGAGGCATTTCCCCTGCCATTGCATAGCTGGAAATGCTGAGGATGCAAAACTTAGCAGCTCCCTAAGAGCCTAACAGGTAGGGAGAGGGACAGCGGTTGGTTCCATTCTTCATGGAAGAGAGACGAAGGCATTCCCAGCACACGCTGAATTTAACACGGTGCTGTCTTGTCACCACCTCCACTGATGGATGCCACTGTAGCAGACAGACCTCACGAGACACGAAACTTATAGAGGTAGGACTGCTTGTTAGAAGAAGGTCATTTGAAGAGGGCTGACCCTGCATATTATAATGAATTGAGTAACTCAGGTTTAAAATCTGCACAAAACTTTGCATAGAAGACCTTCTCCTCTCCCTTCTCTTGTACTCACGCACCAAGCTGCCATAGAGAAATGTCCTTCCCATGGAGTCCGAGCATTTGTGCAGGGCTGAGCCTGGGTGTGAAAGGTGGGTACTGGAGCAGAAAACCCTAAAGCATTGTACACAGACAGAAGTACTTATTACATAGACCACCAGGGGACAAGTCCACAGGTGCATTAGTTGAGCTCCAACACTTTTTATATCGTCACCTTGGATAATGAGTGGTGTTGATGTAGACTCTCCATTGCTGGCCAGGTTAACTCAAAGAGATAAGTTGGTGGGTAAGGATGTATATGACCAGAGACTTCTGCACAAGCAATCACTGAAATCAGATTTTAGAAACATAATTTGAAAACAAATAGACACTGTCTCCGATAAGCCAAAGAACAGGAAAAGTCTAAGAACAAAAAAGAATAAGGAAACATAACGTTTCAGAGCAATCTTAGAATAAAGCTAACATATAGAAAGAGCCAACAGCAAAGAAAGGAAACAATTTAAAATCTTTCTTCTTTGTTCCACAAATATTTATTGAGAAACAAGTCTACTTTCTCCTCTTGCACATCCCTCGGATCTTAGTTTAGATGTCACTTCCTCCTGGAAGCCTTCCTGGGTCTCAGGCCTTGTGTCCATCTATTGCCCCCAGGGCAGCCCTGACCACACGGAGTGCTGGGGACTCACTTTACTGGATGACTGTGGGAAGACAGGGCCGCAAGCCAATATCCAGGACAGGGCAGGGCACAATTATGCATGAAATAAATGTTTCCTGAATAATTGAAAGAATAAATGCTATGTTCCAGACATCTGACTAGGTGCTAGAAATAAAAATTGAATCCCTGACCTTAGTAGCTCACAGCCAGTGTGAGAAGTGTGTTGAAAATCTTAACTTCTGGACACGTTCAGTTGATAACCTAAGACAGGGTAATATGAGACTGTAGGGTAAGCTGGGAGTCGATGAGAAGGTGGGTAAAAGTTTTATTTTCAACTCTGCTCCTCACAGTTCATGATCTCAGTTTCCCCATTTGGGAGAGGAAGGCTTCTTTAGTCTCCTCTCTGCCCTCGGTCCTGCCCCGAGGGAGAAGCAGAAGAATTTTACGTGGACTTGACTTTGCTGGGAGGAGAATATGGAGCCAGGAGCAATTTTAAAATCATCGGTTGGTTTCTCAGCACTCTGCTGTGTAGTGTTCAGAAGCCATTGAAGGTGTAACTCCTGATCTTAAGAAATGTGTTCTCTAAAGATGTTACTTTTGGCACAAGAGAATGATATTTTATATTTAACCTCTTTAAGTTCACAATCAAAGATATATGTAGCTAGGGCATATGAGATGTGTAAACTATATGACCAAATGTGACAGTGGCTAGATATCTGTCTAATACCTATCCTAGCCTTTCATTTTAGTATCAGCATCTTTTTATTTGGGGTGGGAATTTGACCTACTGAAGTACTGTATTTCCCAGTGTCCCTTGCAGACAGGAGTGTCGGTGAGATTTAAGTATACATCAGCTTAAGATCTGGAAGACCCATGTGTCCCTTGTCCTTCATGTTCCTCTGAATGCTGAGCTCTGGCTGCACCTGAATTAACTCATAACTGGTGAGTGATGAACTATTATCATCCCCATCTTACCCACAAAGAAACTCAATACCTGGTGTGTTAATTGCCCAAGGTTTCAAGGCTAAAAAGAGGCTGAACTAAGATTTGGATCCAAGCATTTCTGATTTCAGATTCTGGGCTCCTAACTACAGCACTGTACTGGGCTTAACTAGACATGGAGCTGGACTTTGGAGAGCTAGGGGCATTGGAACAGGAATGTGTGCTTCCCTGGGAGATGGAACAAACACATGTCTGTCTGCAGGGCAGGAGGACCGGCAGCACACACAGGAGAAGCCGTCCATAGAAACACATGGCTGCTGCAGAACAGGCCAGAGGGGAGCCAAAGATGGCCCCGGGTGAACATCCATGCACACTGTCTGTCCATCAGCCCATCCTAGTGCCCCGAGATCCTCTGATGTGCCTGTAAAAGTTCACCATAAAAGAGGTGATGTCAAAGATGAGACATGCAGGGTCCCCAAAGGCACAACCACATTTGCTCTCTCTATTCCTGCCTTCCCCTTTTCATATGCATATAGCAATCCACACATGCACGCACATACACATTTGCAAATATACTCATATGTAGCTTTGAGAATATTTTTGAAAATTAAAATCTCCGCAGCTACAAGTATGGTCAAATGTGTGTGCAAATTACTGCTGGCAGATACACTCCTGATTTGAAAACCATTGGTTTCCTAACAGTTCCCATGATGATCTACAAAATTATATCCAGGACCTTTCCAAACACTTGTGATACGAGTAAAAGGAAGCATCATGATATACATGGTAGCATATTTTCACTTTTTCAACTACAACAGTGGCACCATGGCCCTGTGGTTATCAGGGCAGGCCGTGGGTTCTGTCAGAACTGGATTAAAATTCTAATTCTACCACTTACTATCTGTGAGGCCTTGTGCACCCCAAGCCTCAAGCTGCTCCTCGGTGAAATGGTCGTGGGAGTGAAATAATTACCTCTTCTAAGCTGGTGGGTGGGAGAAGGAGGTGGATTATGCAAAACACCTAGCTCAGTGCCTGTCCACTGTAGCTTCCTGGATGTTAGGACACCAGGATCCTGGAGGGGTGGGCCTTCGGGGCTGCAGCGTCAGTGACCTCGCATGTTCTCCCACATTGTGGGCCTCCAATTATGACTATTGCTTGGAACAGAACCAACAGGCTAAGGGAGAACTTTAGTGTCTACGTTAAGTCATTTATTCATTCAGTACGCATTTATTTAGCATCCACTGGGTTTCAGATACTTTCTACATAAGTACACCACTATTTTTTACAAGAAAAACACAGAAGAGCATCAGGATTAGAGAAAGGACTCTCAAAAAGATACATTTTCAGTCTCTTTCTCCCTGGTGCTGTCCTGCCTGGGCCATGCTTCACTCTGCCATGCCCAGCACTCATCTGATGGGGCTTCCTTCCTTTGCCCAGCCCTCCCCCAAGATACTGGAGTGCCCTCCAGTCCTTAACAAGGAGTGCCCTTCTTCCTTAACGAAACAATTGATCTCATCAACTCATTCATACTAAAGTATAAATAGTAAGTCCAAAGTGTTAGCATTTAAACTGCAGATGAAACCCTGAGCTAGAATGAAACTGGGTAGGTGGAATTTCAGGGATTAGTTGGAAGTACACAGGGCACTGGTAAAAAGGTACTATCTGGAGTAACCACTCCGACCTGGGGGCATCTCACCTTTGCTAAGGCTTGCATTACCTGGAGCCTCTGTGCTTGTATTTCAGAGGCTGTTCACTCCCAGGAGGGGTGTGAGTAAGGGAGTGGTGGGGACTTGTCTTTGCTGTGTTTATTTTGAACTCGAGGGAAGCCAGATTTCTCTTCCATTTACATTATGGCTCTGATTGTTTTATTTATTATTTTTAGCTAGTGGTGGAGAATTTGGTAACTGTTGTCTTTTGGTTCTGTTCTAACTTGTAAATGTTATCTAGTTCTATTCTCTTTTCCATCTTATGCAATATAAATTCAGAATCTATATTATCTGAACCATTAATCAGATTGCAAAATCTTTCCTTTCCCATGTGAAAGCAAAAAAGAAGAGTGGGACTTAACTACAGATAATCACCATGCATATTTATTTAGATTTTTAGGATTGTTTACTTCTCACATCTGGTCCTCTCTGCTCCCCTCCCTGCCTCTCCCCAACCCTCTCCTCTTTGTCAGCCACTGTATTTTCTATAAGGTATTACTGAGAGAAGACTTGACCTTCACGGCAATAACCAAGAGCTCTACCTACTTTTCATTCCATGCTTTGCCCTGATAGCGATCTCTTCCATTTCCTGATGGTGATTTCTCCGTCATGTCATCGGCGAGTTGGGGATTTGAGATTCCTTGTCCCTGTTCCCTTATAGCCAGTGGCCTCACCGATGAGGTCTCCTACAATAGGTGGGAAATTGATGCATTTCAAGAGCTGGACCATGATCCCATAATTGAATATGCTGATGGTCCTTCATGTTGTCCAAGAACCTTTATGAAATAGGAAGATGCTGAAGACACCTGGAAGTAGCACTCTGTGCCATGATGGACTTTGCAGGCTCTAGGCAGATCCCCAGATGGGTCAAAGACCCTGAATGTGGTGACGTGGCTTGGGGTTGGGGAAAAATATTTCAGTATTACCAAAGGAAAAAATAAATGGTCTATTTTCACATCTGGAACTTGGGTATGTAGATGTCAGCTCACACAAACTTACTTATAGCTCATTACCAGAATTAGTGAGCCTGGCTTACATAAATCAACAGGACCGACTCTAACAGACCTTCTGATTGCTTCTTTTACTATGGAAAGAGGTTTGTTGTTATTGCAGGTGAAAGCAGAGATATGTTCTTACCAGAGATCTAAAGTAATTTTTTTCTCAATTTCTACTCATTTTGGATACAAAACTCTTCAAAGTTTAAATAAATAGAAATAAAAAGACAGAAAACAAACAGTAGAACTAAAATCATTTCCCTGGACTGCAGTAAGTCTTGTGACTCTTTAAGAGATAGGAAATACCAAAAAAAAGTTCCTTTCAGTCCTACTCACAGGTGGGCTGTTCATGTTTGTTTAAAATTTCCCCTTTGTTTATGTTCTTCTTTCAAAGTAGAACAACTTCTTCTAGTAATATGACGAGGCACATCTTCAACTTATTAAGTTCATTTCAAGTGAAGATAGAAGTCGTTAACAAAGGAGAAATGGAATAGTTCAGCTTTACTTTATTTGCTTTGTAGGGTGCAGTTTTACTTACAATCTATACAGTATACAGAATGCCTAAAAACCAGCCTGAAATTACAAACACAAAAATAATAATAGCATTAAATAACATTATATCTTACTACATAATGATGCTATCTTCGGGCAGCTGCTAAACAATCAAGCTGTGTGTGTGTGTGTCTGTCTGTCTGTGTGTCTGTGTGTGTACGCATGCAGTGTTTCACATTCATAGAATACACATGGTGTTATGAACAAACTTGAGAAAAACAAAACAAGACAAAGTCAATTCTGTCAGCCAGTTCACAATCTCCTTTGAGTATTTTAACACTAACATTCATACAAAGAGGGAAAATATTAAAACCATATAGTACCAAAAAAACCAACTCCTTTCATGAAGTGTATGAGTTGTAGATGGTGTCACTAGATTAGACAACATGGGTTGTAAAACTAAATTAAACCATCTGCTCAACACCAGTGCACAGGGAGGCGAGCTTGAGGCCTGTATCTGCATTGAATGAGCATTCAGTGCACTGATTTTCTATTGTCCCAATTCCTAGTGATGGCTGTGCCCAGCCTCAAGACAGATGACAAAAGAGATGCTTAATTATGTAGCACCAGTGTGGTTAGGACTAGCTGGGACAAGACAGGAAGGCAGTTGATCAGAGGCTTAAAACAATTCTGATGGTGTGTCCTGGTGAGTGTTGGATAAGATAAGACCGCTACACCACCTTATTCAGTGGTGGAGTATTTGGCCTCTGAAGCAGTGCGTTCCAGTGGGCTCCCAGGAGAGCATACCACAGACCACTGAATGGTGAAAATCAGATTTCTCTGCTGTTACTTAAGGCTATGGAGTCAACAATGGTTTAGGCAAATTTTTTCAGTTACCCCTAGGTTTACAACGACATATGCAGTGATTTGAATTGGCCATTTTGATAGCTGTTTCTCAAACTTGCATTTTGGCAGCAGAGTTCCAAACTGCTCCCCATTTTAAAATTAATTCATACTGGATCAATTTGTGAGACCCAGTCAGGGTCAGGAACTTGTTGCTGACATGCATGGCAATAAATGCGTGGGGTTGGAGGAGTACAGCTGGTAAGAGCATGGACTTTGTGGTGAGATGGGCTTGGTTTCAAATCATTAGCTATGTGACTTTATTCAATCTCTCAAAAACCTTGTTTTTTCGTTTGTGAAATGGTAACAACATCACTGCAGATCTCACAGGATTGTGAGGATTAGGTGAGATGACACATAAAGCTCTGTACATGGTGACTGGTGCCTAATGAGTGTCAATAAGTGAGTGTTTAGTGGTAATAGTTGAGCAGCCTTTGAGATAAGCAGACCAGACATGTTCCTATCAGTGCTAGCCTGTACCAGCACCCAGCGCTGAAAGCTGACCGCAGCTCTTCACATTTGCTTTGAAATCACTAATTGGACGAGCTAGTGTTGTGGGCTATAAAGCAATAGAGACCAACTTTAGCTAAATTCAAACAGAAAGCATAGCGCTGGTCTTGTAAAGACACACAGGTTGACTCGTGGACACCGTCGGCACTGGACCCTGGGAATGGCCGCTAGAACTGTAGCCCCTGTGCCCTGTGAAGGGCTGACTGGCTGCCCCTGCTGATCCCACTCACAACAGAATGGACTCCTAGAGGACTCTTCTTGTCACCACGAGCTTCAGCTACAAACCTGGGTGGGGAGATGAGTTGGTTTTGCATCCTTGGGACCCCTTGAAGTTACTCTGTGGGGAAGGACGAGCTGTTCTTACTTAAGCTGTCTGCACTGCTACCCTTTGGGGGCGGCCTGATTCTGCCACCGGAGTCACAGTTGATTCCAGTACCTGGCAACTATGCTCAAGGACTGAATGGTGTCTGGGCTCTGGGTAACCCACATGTTTTATTTTGGCTCACCTACCTGTAACAGCCTCAGTCTTCCCCGAAGCTCAAAAGGCGGAAACTGGAAGATCTCCTTGGAGAAAGCACCTAGGAGATTGAAAGAGGGAAAACAAACTGGGAATAGAAAGCAATGTGCAGGCATGTGAATATGGAAGAAGAGATCACTGGAAGTTGAGAAAAATGGTCATCTGAGAAAATTGACTCAAAACCACCAGCATGGCAGGCTTCTATTTCTGAGCTGGGGTGAGCACTTGAGTGGTGGCGAGGGCAGCTCAGAGCATTGGATTTCTTGTCATGTGGCTCTGGCATGAACTCTCTGAGCCCCAACCTGGTGTACTGAGGAGGGTCGAAGAAGCTCTCAGTGCTCCTACCAGGTGTTCATGGAACTTCTACTCCTAGTTAAGCAGAGCCATGAAAGTCCATGAAAGATCACCAACACTTCCCGGCCCCAGGTCCTTTATGTGGAGAGGAAAGAGTTACCAAGGTCAATTTTCCCGCGTATAACTGGCATGTGTTGACTTGACGTCATGCATTGTGGTTGTACTTTTGCTTATTCCCAGACTTTAAACTGGAGACAGGAGGACAGACCCACATGAACACAATGTTGGGGAAGCCAGTAAGACCGTGGTTTCCAACGTAGGCCCTTTGTACTTCCTGCCTCCTGGGGGGTGGTGGTGGTGAGTTGGGGGATGAAAAGAACAGCACTTCTACTCACTTTTATTCTCATATTAAAAATAAGAAAAACAATTAAGTTGTCCTAATTTTTCATACAGAGGCTGACTGGTCACCCTCATGTAGTCTGTGCATCAGGAGGTATCAAGTCACTTATGGGATGCACAGCCCCAGGGACCTTCACAGGTGGTAGAGGTTGCCTCTCCCCTGCTTCCCTTGCAACTTATTGCGGCCTGGCAGTTTGCATCCTAGGATGCTGCCAAATTTCTATTTTCATAAACCAAGAACTTCAGATGAGAAATATTTATAAAACTTGGTAATGAGATTTTGAGTTCACGTGAAAATCTTTGTACCACCTTGAGATTTACTGTAATCTTATGGTAAAGTTCTTAGGAGAGTTGTCTAATATAAAAATAAGTAGTTTTTTTTTTCATATTGGTAAAAGGCAAAATGTTTCAGGAATTTTCTCTTTTTCTGTGATAATAAGTCCGTGTCAATAGAAAGCTAGTTAGCAGGGGTTTTTTTTTTGTTTGTTTGTTTTTTGTTTGTTTTTTTGTGGGGCGCAGGGAAGCAATCTCTTGGATAAGCAAGGCTCAAAAATAAGTGATATCAGTTATTTATTATATTACTTTCAAAGCAAAGGTGACTTTAAAAAAACAATTAATGAGAAAGAAACTTGTTTTCAGAAGAGCCTCCTACTACTAAAAAAAAATTTGAAAATAGATGTTTGCAATTTTTTCAATCAGTATCTTATTTTGTTGCTAAAATAATATAAAAGCCCTCATATCTCTAATCATAAAACATTTGGAAAGAAAATTTTCTAAATGGTCCAATTTAATGCCCAAACAGTAAAGTGCAAAACTTTCTGTTTGCAGAGAAACAGGACAGTACAAAATTTTGGTTGACATAAGGAAATGGATATTGTTTAACCAATTTCAATGACAACCTTGATAAAATTGGTGGATAGGATTGAAAAATGAGTGTCATGATTTAGAGCACCCAACCAATATAAAATTTCTTTCATTTAGAGCTAGTTATTTTGAATATTGCCTTCTTCACCCATCATAGCTATCAGAGCCAAAAATCAAGGTAAACATTTAAATCTCTTTATCACAAAGTACTAAAGCAAGATTTCAAAGATTTTTAAAGAGGCATAGTCAATCACAAAGCAAAAAGCTTGTTATACCATTAATAATGTTTGTGATATTGTTTATTTTATCCTTATTCCATCCTTTTAATAATCATAGTCTTTATGTATGTTTTACTGAAGACACAGGAGAGTGATGCATTTTCTTTAAACTGATAATGGTATAGGATCAAACATGTTAAGAGACCTCAGCTCTAGATGTTTTGTAAAATTGGAAGAAATTGGATCCTTTCCTACAGACAAGGTAAATGGAAAATGATCTCTCCATTGGTTAGAGGCTGCTTTCATATACCGTGTAAAGCTAAATGAAAAACTTCAAGGGGATTACTGAACTTTGCAAATTTTGTGTCTCAAATAAAAAGTTAAGAACAAAGTTCAGAGTATTAACTTGAGAAAGTGTGTATAATTTTACATGTTGAATTATTTGTAAGTATATTGACTATTAAATATTTTTAAATATTACCTAAATAAGTGAGGCTCAAAAGTAACTGGTAGCAGTAGATGAAAAATTATTATAATAGAGAAGTTGTTAACCAATTGAATATAATAAAAAGAACTCTAGCCTGTTTAATATAATTTCTATTTATCTTAAAAAAACTCATTTCCAGCTTCTAATTTTGATACATTTTAAATAATGGTTTAGTGAATAATATCAAAGCTTTTTTTTTAATGGCTCCTATAAATAATATGCTCTAAAGTGGAAATTTAAGGAATGTTTATGCCACATCAACTTTATCACAAAGATTTATATAGTCTATATGTTCAGCTCTTTATGATTATTACAGAATCCTATGGATTTTAATTACAGAGCCTATGGATATCTAGTAATACAGCAGTGTTTGGATTTTCAGTGTATTTACCTGTTTGCTTTTGATCCGTCAATATAGTGTCAATACCAACTAGTTTCTCATTAATTACCACCCAATCTATATATCTCTGAATTTGGCTGAACAGGATAACCCTGAACTATTTGGTGTGTTCAACTCCTAGGCACAAAGTTGAGTGAAAAGACATTATCTGTTAGGAATTTACAATAGTTACTGAACAATTTAAAATATCCAATCTATTGAGCATTTATAGTGAACCAAACACTGTTTCAGTAATGAACAAATAAATAAATGAACAAATGACATTGCTAAATTGATCGATCATAAATACAGAACATTTTCTGCTGAGTTATATTATAGGTAAGTACATGATTGTATATGGGTTTATTTTGTGTTTATTCAGCAAAATGGGACGACTAAGTTACTTCAACAAATATGATCAATGAAGATGGTCAAACTGAACAAATTCCAAACAAAATCTCCAACTTTGATTTTAATGGCTTTAAGATCACTTTAAAATGAATTTACCGCCTTAAAAACTTTCTACTTAATCCAAATTTTGACCCTCAATTTTCCAATTCCTTCAGAAATCCAGGGCCCTGGCATAGGACTTGCTTTCTATTGCAAGTTGGGGAGATCTTGCCCCAATTGCTTCCAGACGTCTTCCTGACCCATACTAGCAACTCCAGGACATGTGCACTTGTTTGGGGGAGGGCTTAATCCTTTTGAATCAGAATCTGTCTTTTAATGTTCAGTATATGAAACTAGACTATTAAAACTTGAACATTTGATGTGGTCCAAAGCACATCTCTTCTTCTGTATTTGATGAATGTTAATTAGTTGTTTTAGGTTTCCTCCTAATGATTTACTTTAAGAAATCGTCCCAAATGTATACTCTTTCAAGACAATACCAGATAAAACATACATCTGAAATGTCACATGTGGTTTGCTGAAAATAGTTATGTTTCTTCCTGAAAAGATTTTCTTTTTTCTTTTTTTTTATATAGTTTCATTGACTCTTAAAATGTCAAATAAAAATGCTAGGAAAAAAAAGTTAAATTATATTCACACGAACAATAACAAGTTGCTTCAGAAAGCAAAACTATTTGTTTGACCACAACATATAAATATCAATATCAGTGTAAATACACACACGCATATACATATGTGTGTGTTTAGATCTATATCAGCAAACACCAAATGGCAATCACAAACTTTGAAAACTGACTGTTTTAAAAAACAAAAAGAAAAAAACTATAAAGGAGAAGGAAGCTTTGAAACATGTAAACCATGTGAAATACATTTAGGTTTTTCAAAGAGAATTGAAGGCTTTCAATTTCAACATAAGTAAATTGCTGTCATTATTAATAGCAGACATGTGGCAGTGTTTTAAATTGGGACCAAAAGTGTGGGTTCTTCCTAGTACAAAGATGGTGCAAACTCAGAGGCTGTGAAACATTCAACATCAATTTTCAGTCCCCCAGAATTTTTCTTTTAATACTTAAAAATTCAGTGTGCAGCCTTAGAACTCAAGGCATAAGATATTTTGAAAAGTAGTGATAATCCTTTGAGCAGGAAAAGAATGTTTATCATTACGATTAAATGAGAGCAGCCAAGACTGGTAGCTTTTAATTAGAATTAGGGTAAAATTCACTCATACAGACAATTCAAGGCAGCATGTGAAAACCTGACCCTTTGTCATTCTCTGACATTCTCTCTCCTAGGATTACACACTTCTCTGCAACATGGTTTGACTTAGGGAACTAAATATAATTTAATAAGTCTGTTCCATTAATAAAAGAGTTAATAAAACTGCCAAGGACTTATAAACGTAGACTGATATTACCTGGGAAGCAACAGAAAGTAATGACGCTGCCTTCAAAGAACTTGTGGTTGGATTGGGGTGGTAGATAAGGGAGCAGATAATCGCAACTTAGCGTAATGAGCCTCATGGTAATATGTAGCAGGGAACTGGTGAGGCTGCTCTGGGGAAGGGCCATTGTTCCGGGGAAGGTTTCCTGGAGCAGATGTTCTTATACTGCAGGAAGACTTGTCACAACACAGAGTTTGGGGTGGGGCCCAAGAATTTGCATTCCTGACAAGTTCACAGGGGATGCTGGACCTGCTGGTTGAAAACCACCCTTTGAGAACCACAGTTCCAGAGGATGAGATGCTCCTCTGGGTTTTATAGGAAGAGAATTCTAGACTTAGTTGAATGCCAAGGGTGAAGTCCCAACGTGGGAACCTTTTGGGGATTATAAATAGACGGTAGATTTGTAGACAGGGCCCTGGGAGGGAGTACAGTTGTCTTGGCTTGCCAGGGACTGGGAGGTCTCATAGAATGCAGGACAAAAACCAGCACACTCCTGGGCAAACCAGATGGTTGATCACCTGGAAACAACAAGGGATGAGGTGAGCATACATGCTGATCGTCCCTAAGACAAGGGGCTTTATCTCTAACTGGAAAGCCCCAGGCAGCCATAAAAGGGCTTTCGCAGAGTAAAATCATATTAAGGCTTATGTTAGGAAAATCATTTCAAAAGTCATGTAGATGATTGATTAAAAGAGGGTGAAACTCAGGCAGGCAGGAAGCTGCTGTGGTGAACTCGGTGAGAGATGGCACGACCTGAGGCAAAGTGTTTGCGGTGTGGTGGGGAGGCAGAAAAGGGGCAAAACATGCTAAGAGACAGACTCTACTAGCCTTGCTGACCTACTGGAGAATCCAGGCATTGAAGACTGTAGACGACTCCCATGTTCGTGGTTTGAGGCTGAGTGGATGGTGATAAACAGTGCATCTTTCACACATGAGGAAACTAGGACTTTGAAAAGTTAGATGATTGGCCAAAGCTAGACTGTTAACTAGTGAAGGAGCTGTAAATGAAACATTTCCTGACAGCACTCGTTTCCACCATACGGCTCTACCTCTTTCATTCACTAATAATATTTATATAGAGTTCTTTTTTACATCCTCATATCTGTTAGGTAGGGATAGTGTTTATATATGGTCTTTATAGGGACCATGAGGACATTAGCAACAATGAGAAGCTGTATTCAGCAGCTGTGCTCATAATATCTCTTTGTTTGTGGACGTCCTTTAAGGGAGGCATCTTGCCTCTTTTCAGAGGGTAAACATGGTTTATTACATTTCATTCATGGCTTTTTACTCCTAATCTGACCCTGTGCATGCCTTTTTTTTTCTAGTCTTTGTTACAAGTTTTTCATCAGCAAGGCATGGTGCATACATGGCCTTTGTCAGTCTCCGGGTGTACACTAAAGTGACTAATTTTTTTTTTTTTAAGATTTTATTGAGGAAGGGGAACAGGACTTTGTTGGGGAACAGTGTGTACTTCCAGGACTTTTTTCCAAGTCCAGTTGTTGTCCTTTCAGTCTTAGTTGTGGAGGGCGCAGCTCAGCTCCAGGTCCAGTTGTCGTTGCTAGTTGCAGGGGGCACAGCCCAACATCCCTTGCGGGAGTCGAACCAGCAACCTTGTGGTTGAGAGGATGCGCTCCAACCAACTGAGCCATCCGGGAGCTCAATGGCAGCTCAGCTCAAGGTGCCATGTTCAATCTTAGTTGCAGGGGGCGCTGCCCACCATCCCTCGTGGGACTCGAGGAATTGAACTGGCAACCTTGTGGTGAGAGCCCACTGGCCCATGTGGGAATCGAACCGGCAGCCTTCAGAGTTAGGAGCATGGATCTCCAACCACCTGAGCCACAGGGCCGGCCCTAATGTTGGTTTTTAAATGAATTTCTACTGCTCAAAATTAATCCCGTCTCCATTTTTGACCCATCACGTCATAATGCTTCCAAGCACAATCTCTGTGAACTGTGTTCACACCAGGTGATTGTTCCAAGGTGGCTTGAGGAGCACCTTCTTCTTAACATCACTGCTAGTTGTAACAAAATCCTAAATTTCAGTGTGAGTCAGCTAGCTTAATAGGAGCTCCGTGCAATTTCTCTACTTCTGCTGTGCAAACAGGGCCAACCAAGCTTTCTCCTTTGGCTAGGATCAACCAGTTTAAAAATTCAGAAACAAGTGAGGTCCTGGATATGACTGTGTGTGCAGTGGCCAGCATGGATATATCCCTTACTGATCAAAAGGAAGCCAACTGCTTGCTACCTGAACATACGTTTTCTAGTGGCTGTTAGGCATCTTTGCCTTGGCTTTGTACAAGGGGTGTGTCACACAGTTTCAACAGGGGCAAGACTAGCTGGAGATAGGCAAAGGAATGGAGACTGTGAAATTGATCTTTGGGGCTTCATTACACATTGCCTCTTTCCATACACACCCCTCCTTTCAAGCCTACACTGTGTCCCTCTCTCAGGGGAGACGTAGACATCTCTTGCTGCTTTCAGGCTATTTATGGGGCCCCATCCAAATTAGCTCATCTCAGACCAAGCCTAATGTATTGGCGTTTTCACTACATGTCTCAGGGGCCAAATTTGGCAAATTGAGCTTTTAATGTGAGCCTGGGACGTCCTAAAGAAGGGTTTGGCAAATAACTCTTGCCCAAAGGAAGTTACTCTTAGTGTCCCCTCTAAGCTTTATTCTTCCATCCTGTCAATCCCTTAGATTTTAATTGACTTCGGTTCTCAGTGTGACTTCTTTTTGTATTATAGTCAGTCTTAGGGAATCTCTAGATTGAAAATACCTGTTCCTTGGCCAACTTAGCTTCTATTCACCATCTTTGCTTTCTTCCATTCTCATTCTTCCAGGGTTCCAGGCCCCCAGGCACCTGCTAACCTAGGCTATTTTTTTCTTAGCTCAGTCCAGGCTGGCAGTGTACATCTTTGGATCTTTGTCTTTCAGCCACCAGCAGGTTGAAAGGAGATTTCATAATGGATGTAATAGTTGATAATTCAAAGGGATGATAATTTTGTATGGGCTGGTGTCTTTTTGCGTCCTACAAATCACACGATGTAGACAAGTGTCTTCCCTGCTTGCTTTTAATGTTAGTTCTGTGCCTGTGGGAACTCCTTTGAAACTGACTATTGGTGGATATACCATGTTTCCCTGAAAATAAGACCTAGCCGGACATCAGTTCTAATGCGTCTTTTGGAGCAAAAATTAATATAGGACCCGGTATGATATAATATGTTATGATATGATATGATATGATATGATATGATATGATATGATATGGTATGATATGATATTAAGACTCAGTCTTATATTATAGTAAAATAATACCGGGTCTTATATTAATTTTTGCCCCAAAAGACGCATCAGAGCTGATTATCTGGCTAGGTCTTATTTTGGGGGAAACACAGTAGCCCTTTCCTCCCTCCTCCACCAATTTTTCACCCAGTGAGGCCAATTTACTTTCCTTTAAGAATAACTACTTTGTACTTCTTGTAAAAGTGATTCATAATTGTTATGAATATTCAAGTAATTCAGAAAAATACAAAGAAAGGAAAAAATCACCCCAAACCTCATCAGAAAGAATTAAGTATCACTAGCATTATATAAACAAATTTCCATCTTTCTATGAACATATACAAATAAAAACATAGACTTACACCATCATCTTATAAACATGATACCATGCTGTGCATTAATTAATTTTTTTTTCTTAAATTCAGCGGAAACATATGTAAACGTGAAGGGGTTTCAGGAATTCAGATTGATGTTTTGTTTTTTTTTCTCCACGGAAGATTCTTTCCTTAAGAGACTCTTCCATGATTAATGAAAAAGATCATGAAAACAGTAAGTGGTAGGAGTCATTGGTTGTTTTAAAGTACATTTCATTGTTACATACGGTAGATTCACTCTTGCTGTGAAAAATGGGACATTTGAATACTTTTACTCTTCTTCCTGCCTCTCCTCTTATGTTCTATTATGATTTTTAGTTTTATAATATTTATATTTAATTTTCTAAGCATGGGTTGTTTAGCTCTTAGTTCTCTTTGTAAATGATTCTTTCTCACCATTAGTTCTTTTACTGGAGATATTCTATTCCTCATTTCTTTATTTTAAGTTTTCACTTTGTTGGCTGGATTTCATTCTTAAATGCTTGAAAGGAAAACTTGGCTGGATATCACACTCATGGATCACTTTCCCTTAGAATCTTGTAAACATTGCTTCACTATCTTCTGGCATTAAATATTAGCCCTCAGTTTCTCCATTTATCCCTTGATTACATCAATACATAGCTTTTCAAGAAGTACTCAAGGGTGATATATTTCTTGAGTTCTTTCATGTTTAGGACTTTTTGTACTTGAATGACATATTGGTTGGGTGTAACATTGTTGGATCATGCTTCCTTTCCTTTGTAACATTGCTCTAATGTGTTTTGGCTAGGCATATGGTTGTGGACAAGTCTGAGGCCCCCTAAATACTCCCTAGGAGCGTCTCTATTCGAATGACTTTAGAGTTCTTGGTTTTTGCCTGGAAGGTTAATAACAACCAGGATAAGTCTCAGTAGTCGTCATTTTGTATCAGTTCTCTGGAAAATGTTCCCTTTTATCCCAAGGTTTCCTTCTCCCTGCATTCTTTACTTGACCTGTCTTTGAATACTTTTAGCTTTGCACGTGATGACATTTTCCTTTAAGGACACTAACTTTTTATTACATACTCTTTGTTGTAACTGATTTGTCTTTTTCCTTTTGGTTTACTCTGATTACTTGAAGCAGTTCTTTTATGTTAGTAATTGATTTCTGACATTAACAATTTTGTTTCTTGCTGTTTCTAGTTCCTGGTTCTGTAATGGTATTATCTCCATGCTCAATTTATTTCTTTAGCTCTATAATTCTACAATCCTCAATATGTGTTTTTTTCCAAATCCTGTTTTGCCTGTTGTTTTTTGAAGTTCTTTTTAATGTTAGAACAGTAATTTTATGTACAGAAATGATTGTTTATGGGGTTTTTTTGGCTGAAAACAAATATTTGACTGGTTAAAATTATAAAGGTTAAAATCTAATTTCAAGACTTCAAATTTAACCCACAAATCTCATTGTTCTATTTATAAATATAAATTTGGCACAAGTAATTAGTCTTATAAGTTTAAATTACTTTATCTCTATATTTATTTTTCGAAGCCCCAAGTATTGACACATTTCTGTATTCAACAAAAAGGGGCAGTTTTACCTCCATAGGTGGATTGGGTTTCCGGGATCAAAAATTCTAGACAATAGTACATTTGCTCATCAACTGGGGATCTGAACCCAGGAAACAGGAGTTGGGGGTTACACCCTTGCAAGACGAAGCTATTCAAGTAAAGAAGTCAGGTACAGTGGTGCAGGTTGTGCCCTGAGCCCGAGTATCTGCAAGAGGGCATCATGAGAGCTGAAATCTAGCCTGCAAGGGTGTGCATCAGCCTGGAGGAAGGGTGCTCGTACAATTTTTTCCACTTGTAGTGGTTGCCTTTTTCTAACTCGTACAGCCAGAAGGGCATCTTTTTATTTATCAACATATTCTCCTAGAGCTGGTGACTTTTTCTAATTTGTACAAAGGCACTTTACATGGTCAAGGGCTTGTGGTGACCCCCAGCCACAGATGACTATGCTCAACCTTTCTCATAGTCAGAGTTAGGTCAGCAGAGAACCCAAACCTTCACTTTTAGGTGGGATTTAGTTTTACCACCAGCTCATCTTCTGCTCACTGTTTGTCTTTCCAGTTCTGCTCTTCTCTAGGTGTTAATCCCTGCCTCAGATCGGTGGAATTCTGCTCTGTGCTCATGTTACTGCCAATGTATTTTGTGACATGAGATTTAATTAACCTCTCTACTGCTTTGTGGGATTCGGTGTTAATTTACTTTTTTGGGGAGGAGGGGGACTAGATCACAGCCACATTTTATAGTCATTTATTAACATGTGTTTTGAAAATTCTGCAGTGTAAGGCATTTGGGGAATTTCTTCTTTTCCTTAAGTTATGTTTGAATTTCTTCCATTTGTTAAGTTATGCATTCTTCCTACTTGGGTCCTTTGTCATGTAATGCCTCTCTCTCTCTCTCTCAGATTTGTACACTAGCTAAGAGGAGGCTTTTTCTTAATTAAAAGACTTTCTTTTTCTTTTAGCAGTTTTAAGTTTACAGAAAAAATTGAGGGAAAAGTACAGAGTTCCCATATAACCGCACACCCCAGTTCCCCCCTGTTATTAACATCTTGCACTGGTATGGTACGTTTGTTACAATCATGAGCCAACATTGATACGTTATTATTAACTACATTCCATAGTTTACATTAGGGTTCACTCTTTGTGTTGTATATTCTCTAGATTTTGACACATGTATAATGACCTGTGCCCACCACGATAGCATTACAGTGTTTCACTGCCCTAGAAATGCCCTGTGCTCCACCTGTGCATCAAGGAGGCTTTTTCCATCGGGGCTGGTTTGGGTGGCGCAGTTGATTATAGCAGATGTTCACTGAGGTCCTATCTGTACTACAAATTGTAAAGAAGTCCTGACTCCTGGGTATTAATAATAATCTCCAAATATCAACCATTCTGCACTATGCTTTAGATAAAAGGGATGCCGATTGCTGTAGATGGAGGGATTGCCCAGGACCAAAACTGGGAGTTTCTTTACAATGGACCCTACTTAAATGTAAATGCCCCATGACTTAAATTTAAGTAATAGTAAAACCAAGTTGACAAAAGTGAAGTTGTCCTACACTTCCTGAGTAGAATTTTTAGTAAAATACGTTCAAAATTTTTTAACTGAAAAGAAATGTTTCATGCATGAGTACAGTTTACCTGCTATTTTTTATTGACGTGATGGAACGTGTATTAAAATCTACTAGAAATGTCTTAAATGCCTGAGGGAGAGGGAAATCTACCTCCGGAGCCCTCACCCCCCTTTTTTTCATGATTCTAATAATACTATTCATAAAACAAGAATTGAAAATAGGATTTTGACATCATTACTGATCATGTTACTGACAATATCCTGAAAAAAAGAAAACATGAGACAAAAAGAAAACATCTCCAAAAATTTGGAGATGTGAAAATGTCCTTAACTTGCAACAGGGAGAAAAGTTGATGGCAAAACTCTACAGCCAATTATTAATGAATTAGATTATGAGTATTTCTTAAACAAAGGCAGTAACAGTTTCATGGTATGTCATATATGTAGACTGGCAGGCAGTTCTGAGTATCCCATTTTGAGAGGTTTCTTAGCATTCTAAAGCATTTTCAGGAAGGAGCTATATCCTTGCTCTCCCAGCCTTTAAAGCCTCCTTCTCTTGACCTCAAGAGAAAGTTGACACTTTGTTATATGACCTACAAGTCCACAGAGGGACAACAGCTTATGTTACCTGTTTAGCTCTGATACCAGACAGACCTGTTTTGAATCCTGGCTGTGCCAGTTATCGGTGTGTGACCAGAGACAAGATAACTGGCATGTCTAACCCTCAGTTTTCTTGTCTACAAAATGGAGATATTAGTAGTTCCTATCTAGTAAGTTTGTTATGAAGGCAGTGAATATACTTAAGATGCATGACACCTAGTGCCCTCAACAAATGGAAGCTACTAATTTTTTAAAGCTTTTTAAATTTAATTTAAAATTTTTTCAGTTACAGTTAACATTCAATATTATTACTATATTACTTTCAAGTGTACAGCATAATCGTTAGACACTTACACAACTTACAAAGTGATCCCCTTGATGAGTCTAGTACCGACCTGACACCATGCATAGTTAGTGCAATATTATTGACTATGTTTCCTATGCTGTACTTTACATCCCTGTGACTATTTTGTAACTACCAATTTTTATTTCTTAATCCCTTCACCTTTTTTACCCAATGCCGCAAACCTCCTCCACTTGGCAACCATCAGTTTGTTCTCTGTATCTGAGTTTCTGTTTTGTTTGTTCGTTTATTTTGTTTTTCAGATTCCACATATAAGTGAAATCATATTGTATTTGTCTTTCTCTGTCTGACTTATTTCCCTTAGCATACTACCCTCTAGGTCCATCCATGTTGTCACAAATGGTAAGATCTCATTCTTTTTTATGACCAAGTAATATTCCATTGTATGTATGTACGTATTTTCTTTATTCAGTCTCTCTTGAGGGACACTTAGGTAGGAAGCTCCTAATTTTTTAAAAGCTCTTTATGGTCATGCCATGTATACCTTTTCAGCTGGAAAGCCCCTCATCCTTACAAAGGTTTTGTCATATTCTGCCAGGGATATTTCAGACAGAATCCCTGGGCTGACTGAATGTTGGGCCAGATGATCTAAAAATCTCTCCCAGCTTTAGTAATCCATAATTCTTTAGCTTTTACAAAACTGTTATATCCAGCTACAGTGGAAATGGTTTGGGCCACAGAACGACTCTTTATTTTTTATTCATTTGGGATATATTTGTGTTGCTGTGGATGCCTCATGTCTAGTTATCATTGCAACTCTTCTACACTAATGGGCAAATCTCTTTGGGGGACAAATAACTCTGGAAGCCCTGACTTCAGAGAGCCTTTTGTTGCCTTTTGTGAAAATGAAAGGAGAGAACTGGGCAGACTGGATCGCAAGGGCCTCACATGGAGGAGGAAGGACAGGGTCAGAGGGATAAGCTCTTTCTCCCAGGAATCTCTGAAAGTCGTTCCTGCTAAAGGCGTGCGGAGTTCCATCTTCTTCACGGGCTTCCACCTCTGTTCTCCCGGAGTGTACCTAGTATGCCATGCAACAGTAGGTGTTTGTAGAGTCAATCCTCCAGAGGACAGAAAGTTACCCATTGCAGCCTTAGTTCATGTATTAATTCGTCCAACAAAAATGTATGTGCGTATACCAGCTCACCTTCTTGGTCACTGCAAAAGAAAACCCTGAGGGATACATGACTGTCAATTATAATCATCCTTGTGAGCAAAGACACCCTGAAAGTTGTCTGCCCGAGTCGTCAGGCACAGTGGGTATTTGTGGCTTCAGTGAGTAGGGGTAAGTGGTGGTTGTGAGTTTTGGGACTGGCAAACACTGAGCAGATCTTCTATTTCCATTTCCCAATCTGGAAAATGCAATAGTCTGCATCACCATTTTTCAAAGTTGGGAAGAAATTGTGTCTAATAAAAGATATTCAATCCTTGAATTCTGAGAAGCTAACTGTTAGTCAGGGTTTTAGATAAGAAGAGGCAGGTCATCAGAAATGCAGTCAGGCTGCAAAGAGGGATGGGACAGTGGCTCTAGTTATGCATTTTGTTACCTTATGTGTTTATATATGTAGATTTTTAGCCAGAACAACCATTTTAGCAATTTAAGCTAGTGCTGGTTAGGTCTTCATATTCAACCCAAATTTCAAAAACAAAAGAGCTCAGAGAAGTTTCAAATGTAATCATTTGGTTGAGTGCCTCGACTCGGCTTCGCAGCATGTTTGAGAACATCATGGCTCAGTGTCAGGAGTTCTGGTAGAGGTCACCACTAAGAAAGGAAAAAATCAAAAGCAGCAGCATGGAGTGATCTGAATACAGAAATCCTGCCAAGATACATCTTTCCAGTGACATAAAACTGAAACAAGTCTGTAAATTTACTTAGTAATGAACTGCATACTACTTTTAAAGTGTGCTATATTTTCTAGAACTTCTATGAATTGTGAACTTGTATGTTCCATTGTGGTTTATCATTCGAGAATGTGTCCCTTAGCCAGTGTGGCTGTCCCTGTGCTTCCTGTGTATTTACTCATCTGTAGTAGAATTGACCGCCTAGTGGAGGTCAAAGGCTCCTATGTCTCACTGCCCACCGTCTGGCACCCTTGCTCTGCTTCATGGTGTCATCTCTGAGCAGCTTTTGGTTGAGAACCTTACTTTTACCTAAAACTGAACTTCAATTTGAAGTCTACCTAAAATCTGAGTTTCACATTCATCTTCTTCTAGAATTATTTTTATTTCACTGCTTAGGATAATTCCCTTATCACACACTGCTTTGGAGAAGATCAAAAATAAAACATAAGGGGCATTACTGGTGTCACCAAGTCTGTCTTTCTTCCAGAACATATTTATTGGTGACTGGCTGAGTGTCAGACACTCTGCTGGCACTATGGACACCATTTGAAGGAGGCCAGCACAGAGGAGGATTAAAGAAAGATTAGGCCAAGGTCAAGTGACCATCCCCGTCACCAGGCTGGCTTCAGGGTTTGCAGGGCTCTGGGCAAATATCTTTTGTAGGGCTCTTATCTCTACAACTTGATTTAAACATGTATTATAAAATTCATGGGTCCATGAGAAATATAGTGATTTATTGATAAAGATTTAGAATAATGGAGAGAGAAGAGGTACTTACTGGTCTATTGTCCTATCAGTGATTGTGCTTCACAGGGCCCAGGCATCACACGTGCTTTATTATCAAGTCATCAGTCCTGGCTAATGTCATAGCTCCCATCTGAGAAAAAGCAGCCACATGGGAGATGGAAGTGGGGGAGCATGGGCCAGGGGGCTGAGCACATTTTCTTCAGGCCAGACCAACTTAGAAAAGTGCCCTTTTAAGGTACAGAAGGTGATGCAGCTGACAAAGGCCCCTGACCTCTGAGACTCTGGGGAATGTTCTGCTAGGAAAACTTGGTCACTTAGGGACACGCTGTGAGCTGGAACTCATTCTGTGGAACTGTGTGCCTAAGCAACTTTCCAAGCATACTGCAGTGGATGACCAAAGCCCTTTTTCCTTAACCAAGACCCCCAGCAGAAGTTGCATTTTATATCATAACCCAGTATCTATACACATATACACATACATAATTGAAATGAATGTTTCACAGGACAATCCTTACCCCTGCTACATATAATATTATCTTATTCTAATTTGTCTTATCCTAGCTATTCTTTTCTATTCTTACTATCCTATCCTTCAGAAGAATGGCCTTGGATGTAGTCTCATGGCTCAAGGAACTCCTCCAGGTTTTACTCACATCTGATTCCCCTTGTACCTGGCTTCTTCGTCTGACTTCTCACTTAGAAGGACTGCCTTGCTCTTGATTTTGGTTTTTACATAAGGTGTTTTCTCTTACCTGGTTCCCTTGTCTCTAAGCATTAGAGCCCAGGGACAAGTCCTACCCAAACTGCCACACCCAGGCTTGGCATGCAGACCCCACCCACCCCAGCTCAGGTGCAGCGCCCCAGGTTCTGCTGTGTGGGAGGAAGCCTCAGACAGTGAGTGACATAGCTCGTGGGCTGGACAGTTAGGAGTCCAGTCCATGCTTTCTGAGTCAGGGCAAGTAGGCTCTGCAGCCCTGAGCATGATGGTTCCTTGTCTGGTCCCTGGGTGAAGCACAGCAGCCAAAGATAAAGGTGCAAAGGCACCTCTGAATGACCCTGGTGAACCAACCACCATGGTGGTCTGAGCCAAATTCACCCTATTAGTTGGTTTGGGATTTTCATGCAGCTTGTCTGTTCTGGCTGACTTTTCCTTTGGGAATGTTTTGATTCCCAGCTGCTTATGCATTTTATTTACTATTTGTATACTGTGTGCAAAGTTGCCACAGATGTAGGTACAGCTCTTACATAACTCAGGACATGCTTAGTAAATCAGGGGCAACGTCTTTCCTCCTGGGGATCTGAGTGCTCTTTCTCAAACCACCCACCAAGAGTATGCACATAAATCCGGGTATTTCTTGTTCTTCACTTAAACCTAGAATAAATATCAAATGCTATTGGTTAGGATTCCTTCTCGGAATGTTTAAAATATTCCTTTTTGAGTTCTAGGGTTTACCTCATATTAAGAAGTAATAAGTATATTAATTCTAGTGTGTATCTAGCCATTTAACTTTGATCTTGGAATTTTCTTCTGAGATAATCGTCTCATAAAATGCCTTTCCTCTTTGTATAAGATTTTAGATCTGTAGGTCATTGTCTTCGAGAAAAATGTAAGAAAACACACATTTGCAATGTAATTCGCCCTCTGGGGCACAATGCTCTATACATGTATACACACTCGACCAGGCTGAGGGTCTGCCTTTTAGGAGTGTCATTAACTCTGGGGGGACTTCGGAGTCAGCAAATAGACTGATCATGTTGGAGAGGAAATGACATCATATATCTGGTGTCAGCAACTGGGCCTTGTCTAGGAACTGTTAATTGTTAAGCACTGCTTAAATTTCATAGGCTCCAAGAGACAACACTTTAACTAATGGAATTCCTTCCCTGGTGATCAGGGTCACACTGGAGAGGTGAAGAAGGTGTTCAGATAGGAACTGTAAATCGGATGCTGGGCTCTATCCCAGTTCTGCACTAGCTATTGGACCCTGGGCAATTCACAGCTTCTGGGCTGTGCTTTCTTCTTTGCAAGAAAATGTGGTAGGACTCGAATAAATATTTTCAAACTGTAGATTATAAACCATTAGTGGATTGTGAAATCAACTTAGTGATTTAGGGCCAGCCTTTTGAAGAATACAATAGAATAGAATAGAACAGAACAAAAATATAGGAGAATATTGTATGCAGTAAGGGTACAGATTATTCTGTGAATCATTCATTTCAGATATATATATATACGTATATATATATACCAGATTATGATATAAAATGCAATTCTTACTGTGGGTCTTGCTGAAGGAAAAAGAGTTTAAAAAAACCTCTGAGCTCAATAGACAATCCCACATTTCCTTCTAGTTCTGATTATATGTTCAATAATAATTTAAGACCTGAAAATTACATTTTCCTTAGTTATCAATATACATAGGACCAAAATACCTTTTGGGTACCCAAAGATGAGTGACATATGGAATGAAACATATATTTTGTTATGGAAGCATGTTTTGTTTTTTAAATGTCAAAGGAATTGGAGATCCAGTAAGAGACCCTAAAGAATAGAATGATGGTGTTAAGACCTGAAGACAAAAACATTGTCCTTATGGTTGTGCTTTGGAACATATTTTCCATTTTGGGGTTCAAATGGTCATTTATATTATGCAATTGAATTTGAATGGTTAGCTCCCATGTGTGACCAGGACAGCATCACATTCCTACATGTTTGCTAATAAATAATTATGGCTATGTTGAGAGTTGTATGTGCACTAAAAAGTGTGTGTGGGGGGCTGGGGTGGAATATGCATAGTGTTCTTTATATTCATTCATTCTTCAGAAAAGAGGGACTGAGTTTATGCCCCCAGGACTGTCTTAGACTCTAAGGGCACAGTTGTCCTGTTTTCATGGAGCTTACATTCCAGTGAGAGAGAGACAATGATGAACAAAGAAAGAAAACAGCATGTAGTGTCCAGCACAAGGCAAGGAATGAAAATAGGGTGCTGTGACCGAATGGCTGGTTTCGTGTGGATGATCAAGAAAGACCTCTCTGATGGGTTAACCTAAAAGCTGAGATGTGAAAAGCAAGACGATCAACTATGTGAAGATCAGGGAAGATGAGTTAATATTTGTAAATTGTTGCCACAAATCCCTTGCTATATGAGTGTTGATGAAGTAAAATCAGGAGGAAGAGCATTGTTAGGCCATGGGAACAGAGAGTTAATGCTCTAAGGTGAGAATATGCTTGGCAAATTCAAAGAAACAAAAAAGAAGTCTTGTGTGCTGGGCCCTCCTGGGCAAGAGGAAGTTAACCCCAGAAAGATGGGAGATGTGCGGGTCACCTCCTGTAAGACTTTGTAAATCAGGGTGAAGGAGAGTATGACTTGTGTCCTGAAAGGGAGATGAAGCCTTTACAAGGTAAAGCGAGGGAGGGGCATGAGAAAAGGAGTGTTAAGAAAATGACTCTAGTTGGTGGGTTGAGAAAGGATGTAGAAGCCAAGCTGAAGCATGGAGACCAGACAGACCCCATGTTGCTGCTCAAGCAGCAGCGGAAGTGCTTGGAGCTACAGGGAAGGCAATTGCTCGCAACTCTAGGCGGTCAGAAACCAACCAGTCCTTTCTTGGCCGAGTGGTGAAATTATGCTTGTCTCCTCGCAGCCATCATTTGGATTCTTCTCTGCAGCTTTCATAGTGTTCCATTTTGGAAAGGAAAGCCAAAGCTCATTGCCTTAGGATAATTCAAACTACCTGATATTGGAAGAACAGCACCTCTGAGGGAAACTTGAGAATGTTGAGTACACCAGCTGCTTAAAAAACGGGACAGGAACATTTTCACATCAGGAGACATTCAAGTTGGAGCACAGAACGGCCACCATGTAGAAGCTTACAGAAGGCTAGCAGTAATGATTCATCTGTGCACAGCTGCTGATGGAGCCTGCATAGGTAACCCCCAAGATCAAAACAGCCATTTGTGCTTAAAATAATTGCTTTGGTGCCATTTCCAAGATGCTTCTGAGTGCTATTAACTTCAAAGAACCTACTTTCCGATTTGAAAAGTGGCATTTTAATGTCTGCCAAACCACAGTTCCATGAGACATGGTAGTGTACAGAATGCTCTGGAGATTTCTAATGAAACATCTCTCAGTACTGGAACCTATTGCATTCATGTTGGCCACCTCTGAAAGAAGCAAGGCTCAAAGATAAATAGCATCAAAAGAAAAGTGCTTTGGCATAAGATAACCCTTATCATTCAACTTTGCTCCAGCCATAGTCGTCGTTGGTAACTGAGGGGAAACTAAGACATTTTTGATTTGGTGAAGGAGAGCAGGACACTATAAACATATGGGCATGATTCTCCCCAGAATGGTGACAAGTGGAGGATCAACAGGAAGTTCTGAACTCAGGAACACCATGTGTTTTCACCAGCTGTGTGCAGGCAACCTCGCCTTTTTAGGTTTGGCAGATAATTTAAATGGTAATCCTACCACCAGCAAAATCTAACAATGACATCTTGAAAGAAAAGCAAAGAAAAGATTTCTCAGCCTTTTTTTTTTTTTTTAATTAGAGAGACAAATGTGATGTGGGATTTTCTGTGGTTGTGACTTAACTGAGAATTTTCCATCTCATAATTGTTTGCTTAGTTTCAACGGCCGCCTTTTATGTTAGCCCAGGGGCAAAGGGGCACCCACACGAATGAGAGATTCTGGATTTAGCCAAGATCATTAGCCAAGACTGCCCTTCCCACACAGCAATGCCTTGCAGGTACAAGGACGGGAAATTATGTGAGGAATGTGCTACCACCAAGTCTGAACAAAGAGAGGATGGGACATTGGCACAGGCCTGCTGGGTCTTGACTTTAGCCTGCAGAGGAGCTGCAGGAGGTTGGCAGACTTTCTGCCCCACGAATGGATTGCCAGGCTGCCAGTGGCTTTTCTTCCTTCTACCCACATAACACTGCTTTGCAGAGGACATATATACACAGCTTGGGATTTCAAATTTACCACATCAACAGGCAAGGTAGAGAAGAGTTGGGCTGAGCTATTGTTGGAAGAAATGGGAAAGGAGTAGTAATAGAAGGGTTGCAAAGCGACCCCTTGTGCAAGCAACTGGGTCTTCCATTTGGCTTGCTCTTCTTCTACTTCTGTGCACCGTGAGATGGAATCTGCATCATGGTTTTAGAAGGAGAAACTAAACCACATATATGAGAGAGGTAGAAAAGCTGCTTTGTATGAGGACCTGGCCATGTATTAGAGGAAACTGTTGGCAAATGTCAAAGACTGTTAAAGAGAAAGGGAATGAGAGTCTTTTTCATCTCTAAATAATAACTCGGGTGATAAGCAGAAACACCAGAGAAAAGGTTCCGTTTAATACACATAAGTGTTTTCTTTTTTTTCACAACACTTATACTATATATTTGGAGTAGAAAATCAAAAGAGCACAAATAAAATCAAAATCGCTCATGATCACATTAAATAGAGCCATCTATTGTTACACCATTTTAATAACTCTGACTACATATTAAGTCTTGAGCTCTTGTAGAGTGAGAACTCCCTTTCTCCACTCTATTCTTTTTCTTTTTTCCACACTCTATCTCCATGCAGCACTGTTTACAATAGCCAAAATATTGTAAACCCAAGTGCCTATTAATAGACGATTGGATAAAGAAAATGTGGTACATGTATACAATGGACTATTGCTCAACCATAAAAAAGAATATAATCTTACCATTTATGACAACATGGAAGGAACTAGAGGGTATTTTATTAAGTGAAATAAGTCAGACTGAGAAAGACAAATACCATATGATTTCATTTATGTGTGGAATCGAAAGAACAAAATAAATGAACAAACAACAGAAACAAACTCATTGATCCAGAGAACATTTTGAGGTTTGCCCGATGGGAGAGGTTTGGGAGGATGGGTAGTTACAAAATAGTCCTGGGGATGTAAAGTACAGCACAAAGAATATAGTCAATAATGGTGCAACAACTATGTATAGTGCCAGGTGGGTACTAGACTAATCAGGGGAACCGCTACATAAGTTATATAAATGTCTAACCACAATGTGGCACACATGAAAATAAGATAAAATAATATTGAATGTCAAATGTAAATGAAGAAAAATAATTTTTTTTAAAAAGAGCAAATGGCCAAGAATAGTTGCATAAGTGTTTTCTGATAATTAGAACAGGGAAAGGAAAGAAGACGGGGTTTCCGGGCAGGATGCCCAGAGTTCAAATCCCAGGTATGTGATTAACGAGCTCTGTGACCTCAGGTAAGTTAGAGGACTACTCTGAGTTTGTTTTCTCATCTGTAAAATAGGTATTTGTTCAAAGTTTCTTATTAAGAATTGATGCATTACATTATAATAATAAATATATTACATGCCATTTTCTGCATATGAGGAACATAAGAGCAGGGGAAAAAAGGAAAACAATTGTCATGGGGATGAAAGAGTAAAGAACCAAGTAAAATATACATGATACTAATTAGTGATAAATATTAATATAATGAGGATGATAAAGCAGAGAAAGGACATCAGGACAGGGTATTTGTGTATGTGTGTGCATGTTCTTAGTAAAAAATCTCTACCTTTTAAGGTTTTAAGACTGAATGAAAAAAAGTGCATCTGAGCCTTCAACAAACAGTAAACAGTAAACCCTAGTCCCTTCCCTGCCCTGCTCAGTCACTGTACAGAGAGCCGGTGACTCCCTGGCCCTCCAAATGCCATGACCACGGCAAGTTGCTCTCATCTTAAAAATGTAATGCTGAGGAATAATGAGCCAGCGTGTGAACAAGCTTAGAGCAGTGCCTGGCGCGTAGTGGGTGCTGTGTGATCGACCCCTGCTCCTGTAACTGCTAGCCCCGAGTGGAGGACTCCCATTGGCCCCCCTGTACCCCAATATTATCCTGATACCCTAAGGAGACTCCGGGGCAGTAGTAGGGCCTTCCCCCGGCAAAGGCTTGTTTTGTGGATGACCTGAGAGTGGACCTTTCAGTTCCTCTAAGAGCAGAGATGGTGACAGAGTGCGGTGTGGCTGGGAACACTGGAAAGCTATTCCCATGAAGACTGTCCCGGGGAGGGGACTTACTGTTCGGTGGGTGAGGACTGAGGGCTGAATAAGTGGGAGAAGGCTCCCACCAACTCGGAGGGGCTCCCTGACTGGGAATTCTGGTTTCTCTTTGCCCTGGTTAAAATAGTCACCCCCCCACCCCCCACCCCCCCACACAAAAAAAAAACAAAACAATCACCCAGATGCTTTTTGGCCTCTACCAGCTGCCTGTTTAATGTAAGTTTCAGTAAGAAACGGAGAACTGAGACAAGTGGCACTCCTGTTCTCTGTTCTGTGCTTTGTCATCTGCATCGTGAAGCCTGCGGGCTGCCCATGGCCTTTAAGCCCCTTCTCAGCTCAGACATTGTATAGCAGACTGGAGGAAGATGAGTGGCTGAGACAAGCTCTTGGCCAAGAGCTCTAGGATGAGGTTATACTGAGATGTCCCACTAGAGAAGAGGTTGTGCTTCACTTTGCAGATGCTCCCTAGAACGGCCATTGTAACCAGAGCTCAGTGATGCACCCCTGGGCCCGTGGGTCTTCGTCCATTGTACTTCTGCTACTAGCGGTCAGTGATAGTCATTAAGCACTCACTGCGCTCCAGACCTATGAGCACTTTACATTTTTGTCATTAACATTCACAATGACCCTATGAGGCCAGTATCATTAATTTCAGCATTTAGTGCAGCGGAAACTGAGACGTGACGACGATGAGCAGTTTGCCCAATGCAAGTAGTTATAAGCTGAGCAGCTGGGAGTTGAACCATTGAAATCTGATTCCAAAGCTGGATTTCATTAAATTTTGTAAATTATTTACTTTTTAAAATAAGTAGAGTGGAGTCATGGTTATCCCTAGATACTATATTCTCACTCGGTTGAATGGGAGGGAAGGGGCTGGGAATGGTGCATATCCCTGCCAGAGATGGTGCACGATACATGTGAAAAATAATTGCTGGGTGTCATGGGCCAGGGAAGGGCATGGTCACGAAGGGGAAAAGATTGAGACTCAGTCCTAGCTGTTCGTATCACCCAGAATCATAAGGATTCTCCTGTTTGCCTGATAGACACTTTGGGGATGAGAGAAAAATTCCTCAGAGGGCTGGGAAATTTTCCGGTGGCCAGGGATAGTGGAGTTGAATTCCTACACTGTCAAGGGATAGGAGCTCCCACCCTATGTCCAGGGGATGCCATACCAGCTTTACTTGTTTGGCTTTCAGCACTGGAATATGTCCTATAGCTCCAGAGCCGAGGCCCAGGAACGGTAGCCCCAGCTCTTAGTAGCACCGGCCAGTTACTCTCCTCATTATTTGAGCTCTGGAAATGTATACAAAGCTGTCAGGAGGCCTGCTGACTTCAGACAAGCTGCAGTAATTGGGCTAACATTATTCTGATGCTGTCTGAGTATACTTGCAAACTTCTTAGAAAAAGGAGAGCTAAAAAATCAAACTTTGCAGACCTCTTACCAGTTCACAAGGCTGGAGATGCAGTATATCTGTATTGACTTCACATTCATGACACTGAGTATGTATTACTGAGGCTCCCATTTACTGCCCAGGAAAAGGGAGCTCAGAGCTGGCTTTAAAAGATCACAACTGTTAAGAAGTAGACCTATCCTTGAATCCACATTTTATAGCCCAAAATCCATGTTTTTTAGTCACCCCTCAATGGGTTATAATGAGATACAGCATAGTGTATACATGTGAAATACCATTAATTAAAGAAGCAAAATTAACGTACAGTATGTAGCCAGATTGAAGTAAATAAAAATACATTACTGGGCATTGATAAAAGTGAAAAGTAAAATGGAATGATTATTTGTTCTTAATTCCTATTAAAATTTACATACGTTCATCTTAAATAAACGTTTGTGTAGAAACTTTGACCCAATGGACATGGGTTACAAAATGGTTCTATTATTGGGGGTTAGTTTCACTGGCTTTTCTTGTCGTTTTCCCCCCCACATTTCATTGGAATGAGAAATAGCAATTGATGTGATATTTGTAAAATCTCTCTTTTGTTGGAGAACTCTAATCATGCAAAGTCTTTGCACCTGCATGCTGGTAAACTTTCTATCCAAGAAAGAAAATAGTTGAGTGTGCATCTCATCATAGAGTGTCATCACTCTCTAGAGTTGTCTCCTTTCACCCTGTAAGGAAAAAAAAGCGGCCCTCAAAGGAACTCAGACGTCATATCTGTTCATGAGGCTGACTTCTTTTCCCCTTTGTATGAGTTATCTATTGCTGTGTGACAAATTACCAGAAACTCAGTGACTTAAAACAAAACCCATTTATTAGCTCACACTTCTGTAGACCAGCAACTGGGGCATGACTTGATTGGTCCTTCTGCTCAGGATGTTGAGAAACTGCAGTCAGAGTGTGAGCTGCACCATGATTCTCATTTGGAGCTCAAGGTCATCTTCCAAGCTCATTCATTTGATGACTGAATCTAGTTCCTTGCAGTTGTTGAACTGAGGTCTTTGCTTTGAGGCTAGCTATTGGCTGGCAACCACTTTCAGCTCCTAGAGGCTGCCCACAGGTCCTGACCAGCGAGGGGAAACTTGGAAAAGTCCAGCTTGTGTATCTTAATATTGCTTACTTATTACATGAACATTATTTAACAAGCACATAATATAAGCTTGCAAAATTTTTATGAGCTTCACAAGTATTTAATCCTCAAAAGACATTAGGAGATGGGCATTATTCTTGCTATTTTACAGATGAGATAAACTGAGGCGCAAAGAAGGTCAGTCATTGTCCATGGTCACACAACTGGCAAGTGGAACTTGATTTCAAAGCCAGCGGTGCTGACTCCCAAGTCCATGCTCTTCACCCCAGCCTGGCCCTGCCTGGACTCTCCACCTGGGTGGTGAGTCCTTCCCACCTCGGGCACTGAAAGGTTAGGTATTATTTCCAACTGTTTGAGGGGCCTGGTGGGGTAGGCCCAGCTCCTTTGGTAAATAGACATTTCCTCTGCTTTCGTTCATTATTTCACCTGGGCACACCATCATACAACCATGTCCTCATGCTTGAACTTCCATTCTCTCATTCTTCTGAAAGGTCTAAGATATTACCTTTAGATAATTCGGATGATATTTATACAGTTTGGAGGGTATTTTAGTTTATTTGAATTCTCCTCTAATTTTGCATAAGTCACTTAATTTTTTTAAGGTTATTCCTGTGGGGGTGGGTTATTTGGAAAGATAAGGGTGATATGATAATGAATGGTGAACTTACTCCCAATATATATATATAGCATGAGAAATATTGAAATGATTAACATCGCCCCGGGAAATTGAATGGCTTACTCAAATCCTACTGATACTAGGTTTTATCATTCTTAGATGATTTTTGGTTAGGAAAGGTAACACGGGCATGTTTTTTGAGAGCACTTACCGGTATATATGCTTGTTAATTGATTGACTTAATGAAGGTGCTTCCTTGCATAAGTTAAGTGCATAATAATTCCTCCTCACATGTGTTGAAAATGATACATCACATCACCCGTGACTGACTGAGGGAGGAGGAAAGCGGATAGAGGGCAGGTGGGAATGTTGAAATGGGAGTATTCGAGAACCACCAGAGTGCAGACGTGTTTGGAAAACTCCTCCTTTCCTCTGAGTGTTTAAATTTGGACTTTGGGTTTACTTTACAAACAATGGATCCCAGACTCATGTGCATCCTGGCTGAAAGTGCTGATGAGTCAGAAGAAAGCACCCAGCTGGGGTATTTCCAAGAAAAGTCCTTGATGTCAGGACTGAGAGGGGCATTCTACCCACCTCAGGGGAGGAGAAGACATGAGGCTGAAATCAGGCTCAGGTTGATGGGGAACTTCTGCTTGAACAAGGTTGAGGTGATTATGGGGTCAGTCACTCTAACTGCGGCAGTCATTTACACAGGTGCTAGAAGGCCAGCACTTCTGGGCTCCTTTGTCAGCTCCCAGCCAGCATTTCCTGGCCACATCAACAGATGGTTCTCTGAAGCTGGCTGGAAAGGAAAGACCTCTTAATAATGAGCTCAGTGCTCATGCAATCTCTCTCTCTCTTTCTCTCTCAATTTACATTTCTTGTCAAAAAAGGTGGAAGCACGGTTTTCTTGCCTTCCTGATTAGCTGTAGAGGGGAACATGCTGACTCGCTCTCCCTGCTCCGCCTCCCCAGGGCCCACATGTAATCATGTGCACACCTGTATGTTAATGCATGTAGAGGGTCAGAAATCTCAGGGCTAGTACCTTCCAATGGATGCACCCTCTGTTTGTGAGGTTTGATGTTGGGGCAGGGGCAGTCCTCCCAGCACAGAAACCAGTCTCACTGCCTGCCCCGTGTAGGACTACGCACTCCGAAAACCAATTTCTAAGGATTTTGGAAACCAGTTGTGGATTCACAGGAAGAACAGCTATCATGTGGAAAGTCCGTAGCTGTCCCAGGTTGGTGGATGGAACTGAGGGCAGGTCCTCTCTGTGAACCATGGTGTCTCAGGCCTTAGATCAACAGTCAGTAAGCGGGTTGGATGCCATGGGCAGTATCTGTGGGAAAAATTGTCCTTGAGAGCCCATACAGCTTTGGGGGTCCTATTCTCAGAGAGGTTGTTCTTGTTTAAGGTTTTCCTTTGTAGATAACAATATGCCAAAAATCTGGCTTTGTGTGTATGCCACAAACCTTCTGAGTGACGTTTAAGATATACATCAGTCTAGACCTTGATCTTGGTTCTTCTCACATACAATAGAGCCAAATTTCTTATCTTTTGCTGACTTAAAAAGTACAGCAAAAGCCATTGCAGTTAAGGGAACACACAGCACTTGTCTTCTTGTCACCATCACCAGAACTCAGCTTTCATTTTAGATCCCTTTCTTCATCGTTAATTATTTCCTCTTCATTTTGATTTCAAACATTCTTCGCCATCAGTAGATAATTGATAATGAATTTGAGAGGACATAATGGATCCACATAAAAGATGAGGCTATTTAATGTTTTCCAGATGCAGGCAGCTGTCAGAAGATCGGAGTGATCTGAGAGACGGAGGGCCCTGGAATCTTAGTTCTCACATGACCAGGGCTCTGGGTCCACACTCTGAATTCCACAATCCAAATTCAAACCACGAGAAGAGGTTGAAATGAATCAAATGATTGGGGGTGTTTGTCAAGTTATACTACTGTATTGTCAAGTTTTATTCAAGTCTCCTAGCTAAAAAATAATACCATGCACTGTTTCTATTACACTCTTGAAAGTTTCATTTTGATCAGAATTATAGTCACAAAATTGACAGATGAAAGAGAGTGTTTGCATATGTGAAGAATGGAAGGAAATAGCACACTTAATGATAACTACGTGGATGTGAATATCACAATACAAACTCAATCATCTTTATTTTCCAAATTCAGTTTTCTTTAATAAATGATAAATTGTTTTATAATTAAAATTTGTTTCTGAGCTAGGGAGTAGTGTGGAATGACCACTAATCCCAGGTATAAGCAGTTTTTCTTTAACCAATTCTAATTCTAATTGCAACTCCAATGCAATATTATGGAGTTTAATTTTATTTCAAGCCATAACAATGCTAATTTAAAAATTGATGGTACCTACAATTAAAATGATGTTTTAATGTACTTTTGAAGCCTGACATGTTTTTAAACCATTTTTCCTAGTTCTCACATCTGTGAGCAAAAGGAGTTAGCAGCCTCTGGTAACCGTGCACAATTTTAGAACTAGAGTTAAAACTCAGCACCTTCATTTTCCTAATTTGCCACTAGAATTAGAGGTAAGATAAAGTATAAAAATTTGCAACCTTCGAACTGTGAGTCCCTGTACTCTTTTCCTCTCTTCAGCTCTTGCTTTTGTTATTGTCATCTCTCCTCACTGGACGACTAATCCTCTTAGGGTCCCATTCTCTCTGGTTGCCCTGAACCTCTGGGAACAGAGGAAGGAATTGGCTCTGATCAAATCGATTGGCAGGAGGACCACACTGGGCTTGTTATTCTGCTCAGAACTTCTGTGCTCAGCAAAAAAGTCTGGAGAGATACCGATAGACTTTTAGACACCAAGCTGAGGGCAGAGAGATTTAGGATGGGTCTTCCTACTCCCTGCACGGATGAACCAGGCCAGCCCCAGCGTGGCTGAGTACAGAGTCAAAGAATTAGCGTGGAAGCTACTCTAAAGGCCAGAATAAGATGATAGTTTTAAAAGGCCTATCCAAAACTTTGATTTGAGGCAATGGGCTTTAGGGATAAGGATTTTTCTGAGTATTCCTTTTATTTTATTTTGTTTCTAATAAATAAAAGTGCTTTTAAGTTGTTTGGGTGAAAGGCCTCTAAGCATTTCAAGAGTAGGTAGTGTTATTATGATTTTGATGGGTGGAGTGCAACCCACTCCTTCAAAGCCTCAGGAAAGGAAACCCATGCAGTAAATTAGTCACAGACTCATTTAAGTGCCAGGCCTCAGCCCAGCTATTCACACTACTGCCTATGTCACGTGTGTCGGCTGCTCTTTTCTCTGCCCTCCATGTAATCCCTGAAAAAATAGAAGCCTTTTTGTGTGCAGGGGATGGGGTGGGGGTGGGGACTGGAGGCGCAAATCCCCCTGTGTGGATGCGAGGCAGAAGGAGAGTTGCCAGGGAGTTTCTTCAGCCTTTGCAGAAATTAAGGAGCTCATGGAAGGAGCTTATTCTTCATTTATGGTGAGTTCAAGTGGGACAATGGGTCTGTGTGGCAAAGGATTACTTAGCCAGTCACAAAAGCATCAAGACTTTTTAATCAGAAAATCAAAATTCTGCACCCAGTGACCCTGTCACCAGAAGGGGACGTAAGACTAAAATGAAGGAAATTTTTTTTTCTCATGATGGCAAAACTTTATCACTGTTAAGCTTCTGACATTTCAGCAGCCTTTTCAGAACTCAGGCTACACAATTACATTCCCTCAGGATCCTTCAGGGGTTAGCTCTCATTGAGAGGACTAGTAAGTGCTGTCCCCCCCCCGCCCCCCGCCTCCCCCCGCCAATGCCCAAGGCCTGTGATGCCAGAGGGGAGGGAGTTGAGTTCGTTTCAGAGGCAGGAAGGGTGCCAGGGACCCCAGGTGGGGCTAGTAACCGTCCATTCTCTACAGACACGTTGGTTCCTTTGAAGAATGTATGAGGGATAAGTTTTCTTCACCAGTTCACTTCCGGCCAGTTTTGTTTCTTTAAACTCAAGGCACTTATCTGCTGGGGAAGCCAACATATCAAAGCACAACTAGGAATAAAAATTATATATATATAATATATATATATATATTATATATATATTATATATGTATATATATTTATGAGATGGTTTCCGAAGCCAAGAGTAGATTCTTGCACACTTGTTGGTTAGGATTTAGTTGTTCCGACTCCCTTTTGTGTTTATGGATTAGAGTGCAGTTTTGTATGTCAGGAAGATGTTAAATTTTACCAATTGCATTCACTCTGGACAGACATTTAGAGAGCCTCAAACCTCTTTGGATAACCCTGCTTTAATGTATGTATCCTTTTGTGGTCATGATACAAGGATGCACCCCTCTACATGTTCGTCAACCTTGAAGTCTCCAAGACCATCTTGAGATGTTAGAGAAGTAGCACCAACAAGGTGGAAAGAAGCACGCGTGCCTGATCAAGGGTGTTTGGAAATTTGGTTTTAAAGGCTGTAAAGTAGCTGCTCTTGCTTTATGAATATGTATCTTCTGGAAAGACTAATGCTGATCTAAGTGCCACCCCTGAAACCCAGAGAAACATGGGGAATGAGTCTGTCTGTGTGAAGTCTACAGCGATGCCTTTTGGGGAGCAGATTTTCCTTTCCATCTTAGATGTGCATTGAGCTCCTGGCCCTAAATGTTATTGTAGATGTACTTTTGAAAGCACATCATCATCCCATTGTTTTGCTGTCCTCAATCTCCGGAAGACAGAAAGCTGATCATTGTCAGAAAGAGTAGGAAGCTGGTGCCTTCTGAGTCTGTCTGTGGCTCTGGGAGCCTCTGATGGCTACACCTGAGAAGTCCTGGGGGAGGGGAGGAAGGTGCAGAACAAGCACCTCTTTGCCAGGAAAGCTATGGCTCTGCTGGTTTGGGAGGTGACACCTGGATGACTGTGTTCTCCCAGCCCAGTGTCACATGGCATCTGACAACATGCTGGGAGGGAGAGGAAGACAGAAATGGCTGACTCCATTTTTTGTGAAAGGAACTAAAATCTCAGATGGTTTAAGTGATTTCCAACAGGACAGCAGGTCCCCACAGTTGTGCTGGAACTCGAATCTAGTCTTCTTCAAGAAGGGGGTGGGGGAAGGAAAATGTTACATGCTGCCTATATCTAACATAACAACATATCTTATAGATTTTCCCTCTCAGCACCTTTAGAGCTTCCTTATATTTTCTGCAGTTGTATCATTTTGCATTGTACGTGTGCACTGTAATATATTTAATACAATTAGTGAATGCACCAATCGCCTGCTAATGGACATCCAGGTTGCTTACACTCTTTTGCAGTTACAATGATGTATTAAATAAGTTTCTACATGTATTATTTCTGCATGTACCAGTATATATGTAAGATACATTCCTGGAAGTGGAATTTTGGGGTCAAAGGATGAAGATATTTCCAATTTACTAGATATTTCTAATTAGCTATCCCCAGTTGTTTTACATATTTACACACCTGCCAATTCTGTAGGACAGTGCCCTTTCCCCCATGGCCTAAACATAGTTGTTTTATCAAACTTTTAAAAATTTTTTGACAAACTACTAGATTAGAAATTGTATCTTAGTGCAGTTTTACCTGGCATTTCCTTTACTATGAGTGAGATTGAGCATTTCTTCTTATGTTTAAGATGCATTTTTCTTTTCTTGTTTGCATCATCTCCACTTTTTTACTCATGATGGATGATTAATAACGTACTGCTAAGGAGAAGTAGGATGTTTTGGGGTCACATCCTAATCACTTTGAAGTTGATATCAGGAGCATGTGCCTTCCTCGTGTTGTTACCAGGACTAGAGTACTCAGCAGTGTGGGTCATGAGTAAGCACGAGTCCCATCGACAGAAGGTGGGGAATGCCAGTCTTAGCTGAAGGAATAGCCAAGCAAAGACGCAGAGATTTGCTGGTCCATGGCTTGTTTGGAAATGAACCATGCCTATATGATAAGACCGCAGGTTACATGAGGTCCAAAATTCATTGATATCTTCCTATTTTCATAGATATTCAGGGCATGTCACTAAGAAATAGAAAGAGTGTCCTTCAATATATTTCAACCCTAAATGCAAACTTTTTGAATTGGCTATTGCTTTGAGTGATCTGCCCCTTATTGGCATGAATAGCCCAAGTTGAGAAATGTACATTGATGTCTTACTATGAACAGGACATGGGAGAAGGGAGAAAGTCCTTTGATAATCTTTTCTGAAGCCCAGATATGCCTCTGATAGAGGGGGGAAGAAACCTCTGGGCCCTGTTTCGGAGGATAGAAGTGAAAACATTTTATGAGCTTGACTTTCTCATATAAGAGACATTTACATGTGACATTTAAACCTGATCAGATTTTATTTATTAAGAATCTAGGATCCTAGAAGTTGATTTTATTGAACCAAATTATGAGAACAAATGCAGAAGCAGAAACACAGACAATTTGGATAATTCTGCATTACCTTTGAACAATCTAATGAATGTGAACCAGTGTGTATGTATGTGTGTATGTATGTGTGCATGTGTGAGAGTATGTGTCTGTCTGTGTCTGTGTGTCTGAAGAACCACATAACAGAAGCTGGCTGCTCTTACTCTCCATTCCAGGGTTGCGTCTTCTTCACTCAGCTTTCTTCATTACCCCCTCTCACCCAAAGAAGACAGATGGTGTTCACACTCCTGCTTTGCCAGAGATAATTACTTCAATTCTCAGCAATTCTCAGAGCTCCAAGTCCTCCTGGCTTTCATAGCCGATGGTGAAGACTCCCTGGGTGGATGATTCTGTGAGAAGTTGGCCTTCCATATCAAAATAATGAATAGGCTTTAATGTGATTCTAAAAAATCATTCAACCAGGAAAAGTTGGCTAATGTGAGAAGCAGTTGCAGTGAGTTCTCATTTACATAGATTTTCCAAATGCTTTTTCTTACGAACACAGAAATACCAGTGGCTTATTAAAAACTATTCTTTTGCTAATTTTAGGTTCTCTATACTAACCAAACAGAAACCAGTCTCCTGTGCTTTATAACTTTCTTCAAGGATATAACCTCAAATTATCAGATAAAAATGAAATCAGGGACTTGGCTATTCTATCACTGTATTTCTTGACTCTTAGCAATCACAGAGTAATACCCTGGACGTATATCAGGTTAGAGAATGCAAAAGAGTCTGTAAGTATGGCACTTGGTTCTCATATGACCCTACAAACTATCAATAATACTGTTTTCCAGATGACAAAACAATCTCAGAATGGTTATTGAGTTTCCCAAGTTTCCACAGTAGCAAATGCATTTTGCCTGAATCACAGTCTTTACTATAGTATGTGTTATACCTTGGTATGAAATTTTAAAGTAGACAAAACCCTGACTCTAAATTTTTCTTGCATACATTTTATTTCAATTGAACACAGTACTCTTTTGTACACAATACATAGTTATATTAATGTGCAGAGCAAAAAAAAGGGCAAATTTATGCCCATTTTTAGGTGAGAATCTGAAAGGCAATCTCCCAACTCTCATTGTTGCTGGGATCATCTTCCCATTAAACCTGGCACACCCTTTTCCCCAGCAGTGTGTAAGTGCCTGCTTGCTTTTATTCTGAAGTTTTCTTCCTTGTTTATTTATTTTTTTTAAAGCAGAAACATATACAAACACCCAAATACTCACTATAAAAGACCAAAAAAAAAAACCCACAAAAAAACTCAGCCTCATATTTTCAAAATCTATTTATTTTCATTCACATAATCAGCATGTAGCTGAATTTTAAAATTTAATCTCTTTTAACATTTGAGTTAAATTATAATTTATAGTTAATGTGATTATTAGATATTTGTACTTATTTCAATTGTGTATATGTTTTCCATTTGCTGTGCTTTTTTTGAGACTTGTTCCAACTTTTATTCATTACTTTCATTTAAAGCTGTAAGTTTATTTTTTTAAGCTGCAAGTTTATTAAAAGTGAATCCCTATGCATGTTTCATTTCGTCCTTGGAGCAACCATTCTAGGCATATTTTTTATCATCATCCTGAGACCCTAACTCGTTCTGTGATCCTAGGCAAGTTTCTCCACCCTCTACCTCATTTTCCTCATCCAGTTGTTCTAGTAACATGGCTAGGATTTTTTCCCATATGCTAGTCATCTCTAATAACATTAACCATAGCAGTAATGACAGATGTCATTTATTGAGAGACTACTATATTTTAGACAGCATTCCTAAAAAACATTAGACTCTTGATGAATATCAGGTTCTGAACCAATTGTAAAATAGACACAAAAGTCAGAGATTGCCCTCTCAGCTAGACTAAGATGCGTTGTGATCATCATCTGAAATGGGACTTCTCATCCTTTCCTTATAAGTTGAGGTGGGATACAAAAGCAAATATACAATCACACCAAGAATCTCTGGCCTATGAAATTGTGAGTACCCTTGAAACCCATCTCTCAGATAGAGGATAGAAATATTGTGGTAAAGATGTCTCACTCTTAATTCAGGTGCATCCTGTTGCTGTGATGAGTTCTTCTAGAATTAGTAACTTTCACATTCTATCATTGGCAGGGTTTAGTAGTGGATATAATACTGTAAGCTGATAACTCATTAAATGTTTAAATAAATCACCAAGCAGAAATCAATCATAGTCAATCTTCTCCTCTTTGTTTGCTTATAATCCAGAACATTCTGTTAAAACCAACCTATTGCTTGTTCAGCTGTGGTAAACCCTAAGGGAAACACTTCCTAAATTCAAACAAAGAATTTACTGAGCAGGATCATTTGCTAGAATAATATCTCTTGAATATCTGGGGCTTGAAAGAATGAGAAATCAACAAACTTGAAATACCAACTTGTGCTCGTTTTTGGAAGATATTCCAAAACTATTGGTGAATTGTTATTTTCTAATGTAAAAATTTAGTGCTATAAAATTCCCTCTTAGCACTGCATTAGCTGTGCCCCACAAATTTTGGTATGTTGTTTTTTTGTTTGTTTGTTCGCACTGAGTTCAACGTATTTTTAGAAGATTTTCCCTTGAGACTTCTTCTTTGACCAAGGATTGTTTAGAAGCATGTTATTTGGTTTCCAAGTGTTTGAAGATTTTCCTGTTATTTTTCTGTTATTAACTTGTAGTTTGATCCCACTGTGGTCAGAGAACACACTCTGTATTATTTTAATTTTTTTAAAAATATTTGTTGAGGTTTGTTTTATGGCCCACGATATGGTTTATATTGGTAAATGTTTTGTGAGCAGTTAAAAGTGTATTCTGAAATAGTGAAGTGTTCTACAAATGTTACAATCTGCTGATTAATAGAATTGCTGTGTTGGTCTATATTCTTTCTGATTTTCTGTCTAGTTATTCTAACAGTTGTTGAGAAAGAGCTAGTAAAGCCTCCAACTATAGTTGTAGATTTGCCTATTTCTCCTTTCGGTTCTATCAGTTTTCATTTCACATGTTTTGTGGCTGTCTTGTTTGGTGCGTAAACACTTAGGATTGCTATGTCTTCTTGGTGATTGGTCTTTTCATCATTACATAATGTTCTTCTCTCTACCTTGTACCTTGCTTTGCTCTAATGAGTGCTTTTTCTGAATTATAAGAAGAACGTCTACTTTATTTTAATTAAAGGTTGCATGGTATATCTTTTTCCATACTTTTATTTTCAACCTACCTATATTATATTTGAATAGAACTCCTTTTAGATAGCATATAGTTGGGACATTTTTTTTTAATTCACTCTGCCAATCTGTGTCTTTTCATTAGTATACTTAAACCATTTACATTTAATGTAATTATTAATCTGTTAATGTTTAAGCCTGCCATTTTTTTTGTTTTCTCTTTGTTTTTCTAGTTTTTTAATTCTTTTTCCTTTTTCTTGTCTCCCTGAGTGTTACTTGAACTTTTTTTAGAATCCTATATTGATATGCCTATAGTGTTTTTGAGCATATATCTTTTATTAAGCTCACATTTATTTAAATTATCTAATTTATTAGTTAATTAATTTTTAATTTTTTCAGGTGTATAAAACAATACGGTGATTAGACATTTATATACCTCACAAAGTGATAACCCCAATGAGTTATTACCCATCTGACACTGTACATAGTTATTACAATATTATTGACTGTATTCCTTATGCTGCACTATATATTCCCATGACTAATTTTTTTAAGTTATAGTTGGCATTCAATATTATTTTATATTAGTTTCAGGTAAACAGCATAGTGGTTATATATTTATATAATTTATAAGGTGATCCCCCCAATAAGTCTGATATCCATCTGACAACACACTGTGTTTCCCCTAGCTCCAAAAAACGCATTAGAGCTGATGGTCTGGCTAGGTCTTATTTTCAGGGAACACTGTATATATTTTTTATAATATTGACTGTGTTTCCCATACTGTACTTGACATCCCCATGACTCTTTTATAACTACCAATTTGTATTTCTTAATCCCTTCACCTTTCTCACCCAGCCTCCCAACACCACCCTGTCTAGTAACATTGTATCTCTGTCTACATGAGTCTGTTTCTGTATCTATGAGTCTGTTTGTTTTGTTCCCTGCATCTACCAGACTGTTTCTGTTTTGTTTGTTTGTTTATTTTGTTCTTTAGATCCCACATATAAGTGAGATCATATGGTATTTGTCTTTCTCAGTCTGACATTTCTTGAGTGTATATCTTTGAATAGATTTTTTTTTGTGGTTTCTCTAAGAATGATAGTAAACATATGTAACTTATCACAACCTATTGATGTTGACATTTTACCAATTTGAGAGAAGTATAGAAACTTTACTCCCTTGAAGTCCTTTTATCCTCCTATATTTATAGTAGAATTGATTTAAATATTTCTATGTACATCGAGAACCACATCAGAAAATGTTATGTCTACTTGAATATCAAACGTAATTTAGAAAAAGAAATTCTATTACCTGTGCTTTTGCTTTTCCGTGTTCTTTCATCCTTCATACTTTTCCCAAGATTCCACTTTTATCATTTCCTCTCAGTTTCAAGAACTTCCATTAGCCAGTCTTTTAGGAAAGGTCTACTAGTGACAAATTCTCTTAGTTTCCCTCCATCTGAGAATATGTTGGTTTCCCCTTCATTCCTGAAGGACATTTTGCTGAATACAGGATTCTGGGTTAACAGTTATTTTCTTTTAGCACTTGAAAAATCTTGTGACACTTCTTTCTGATTTCCAGCTTCAGATAAGAAATCCATTGACATTCAAATTGTTTCCCGTATAAGTAAGGTGTTATTTCTCTCTTGCTGCTTTCAAGATATTTTGTTTTTAGTTTCCAAAGTTTTACTGCATTTTTGCCTTGGCATGAATTTCTTTGGATTTTTATTGTTTGGAACTCACTCAGTTTCTTGAATCTTCAGATTTATGTCTTTTGTCAAATTGGGGGGATTTTAGTCATTGTTCCTTTGAATGCCTTTTAAGTCCCATTCATTCCCCTTCTGCTCTCCTTCTGAGACTCTTATGACACAAGTATTAGATTTTTTGGTTATGTACTACAAATCCCTGAGGCTCTGTTCATTTTATTTTTTAAAAACAACAGTGTTTTTCTCCATTGTTAAAATTGGGTAAATTTTATCACTCCATCTTCAAGTTCACTGATTCTTTTTTTTTTATTATTCAGGTTTATTGAGGTGACAACTGTTAGTAAAGTTACATAGATTTCAGGTGTACAATTCTGTATTACATCATCTATAAATCACATTGTGTGTTCACCACCCAGAGTCAGTTCTCCTCCCACACCATATATTTGATCCCCTTTACCTTCATCTACCACCCCCTTCCCTCCTTTCTTTTGTCCTCTCTATTCTTTTGCTGAACACACCCATAGAGTTTTTAATTTCAGTTATTAAATATCTAAGTTCTAAAATTTCTTTTGTTTCTTCTTTATTTCTTTGTATTTTTTTATATTTCTTTGCTCTAAGACTTTGTATTCTTTATTTGCTTCAAACATGTTCATAATAGCCTGTTGAAGCATTTTTGTGATAGCTGCTGTAAAATTCTTCAGATAATTTCAATATCTGTGTCACTTCAGTGTTCGCCTCTGTTAATTGTCTTTCTCATTTAATTTGAGATTTTCCTTGTTCATTATATGATAAATGACTTTCAGTTATATTCTGGACAGTTACTGTATATTCTGGACACAGAAATACTGTGTCCAGTATTTCTGGACACTATGTTATAAGATTTAGGATCTTATTTAAGTCTCTTATAGCAAACATATATGTGTGTACAATGTTATTGTTGTCTCTTAGTTTATTGCTACATATGTAATTAATATTTTGGCTTAGATATTCAATTATCTTCTAAAGATATTAAAAATAAAAAATATGTCTATCTAAGAATGTAAAAGAATACCTTATTGATCTTTGCATGGAAAAGAGTTTATCAAACATAACCTTAAAAGCAAAAAACACAAGGCACAACAATGATGAATGTGATTATATTAAAATTGTAGACTTATGTCAATGGAAGAAACCATGGACAAGGCTAGCAAGTATGATTGGACGATAGAAGATATTTTCAATAAATGAACTAAAAAGAGATTAATATGTATGCTAATTAGGAATATACCAAAAATAAGTAAGATTGGATTCAACAGAAAAAAAGGCAAGTAATGTATGTAAACAAATTATTCATGAGTAAATAGACCAAAAGGTTGACAAACATATGAAGTGATATTCAAAATCATTAGTGATTAGGAAAACATGAATTAAAATGATAATGGGATGTCACTTTGCACTTAAATGAGAGATATAAATAAAAAGTGGGAAATGCCAAATATTCATGGAAATGCATGAATACTCATTTTAAAATACCTATCAAGGTGTTTGACAGATGGTAGGTGATCAAATGATAGCTAAATTTCATTCTAATGTTTTTTAAATATAAAGGAGAGAGTAGATAATATGCATGTGACGTTATGCTATGAGTGTTGGAAGAAAGAAATAAGTGTTCACATGCCTGAAGACTGATCATTTGGCTCAGATGCAGATGGGACCTCAGTTGGACATTACAGGAGATTACCTGAGGAAATTTGTAGTTACAAAGACCCTGGATATTATATAGCGTGTGTTTATGCCATGATTCAGCTGTTAGGGATCATAGAGTGTAACCTTTGAGTGTTTGTCAATGAGGCCAATTATGACTTGCTTTAAAACAGCTTGTTGATTGAAACCTGCTGGCTGGAATTTCTAGTCCTGTCATTAAAAATAACAGTGATTGTGACCCCTGATGAATAACTCATACGTAAAACGCTTGCTAGGGATGAGATGATTGCAAGCTTGGTTTCAGATGATTGTCCTTCAGACAACATGGATAAAATGGAGAGAGACTGAAGAAATCACAGAGGAGGCCATTTATTTGTAGACTTCAAGATAGTGGCAATTATGGATGGAGAAAATGTGGAGAAAAAAGAAAAAATTTGCCCCCAGGAGAAAAAAAGGGAACGAATGTAAAGATATGTAATTATTAGAAAAGAGCATCTAAGGACATGGGATGTGAATCAGGGAAGGTGGGTCTATGTATTTCACCATCAACCTTGTCTTAAAAGTGAGTGATTCTGGGGAAAATGGTGACACTGTTCAAGGAGCGTTGGGTCTCCTGACTTCCTGTTTAGTGGTTTCTCTACAGCTCTCTCCTTCAGGAGGCAAGTCCTCCTGGGTTCTGGCTGTCTTTGTATTCTTCTTTCCCTTTCTACTTTCTACTCTTCCTCCTGCCCCCAACCCACCTCATACACGTTTTGAAAACTGCTCTGGGGACAGGAACTGTTTCTAAGTGATTTTGCATATATTTGACCTAACATGTTAGATTCTATTTGTCAGACTCAGAGTTTGGGAATTTTTTCAGAATAAGAGTGTTGTCTCTTCTATGTATCTTTGCTCTTTTGAGAGCAAAAGAGGGTGGTCTTTGCTCTCTAATTATGAACAATTCCCATTCTGAGAAATTCAGACCCCTGAAAGCATAAAGAGAATATAGACCTCTGCCAGTGCCTGAAAATGGCCTACTCAGAGTTCTAGCAGAAATGGTCTAGCAGAAAACCTGGACACACTGATTTAGACCGGAATATATAGAACGGCATGCAGTATTTGGTATCTGTTATAAACTGCATGTTTGTGTTCCCCCAAAATTTGTGTGTTGAAACTCTAACCCCCGTGGAATGGTATTAGGAGGGAAGCACTTTGGTAGTAATTAAATTACAAGCTGAGAGACCTCATGATGGGATTGGTGCCCTTCTAAGAAGAGATAGTAAAGGATGCGCTCTCTCTCTCTCTCTCTCTCTCTCTCTCTCTCTCTCCCTGTCTCTCTCTCTGCCTTCCTCCCTCTCCCTTCCTCCCTCTCTCCCTCCCTCCCTCCCTCTGCCTTGTGGGGGGCACAGCAAGAAGACAGCCATCCGCAAACCAGGAACAGAGTTCTAACCGGACACCAGATTACCCTGCACCTTGATCTTGGACTGTGAGAAATAAATGTTTGTTTAATCCACCCAGTTTGTGATAATTTGTTATAGCGGACTGAGCAGATGAGGACAGTATCCTTAAGAGAAAGGTGGAGAAAAGTGTGGCTTATGCAATTGGTTCCTTTAAACAGTTAGAGTAAAGAAAAGACTTACATGTGACAAGGAAGGTATACTTGAAGAACTGGGATTACCTTCCACATTTAGGGAAATATACAGGCATTTTTTATAGGTCTGTGACTGATAATGTGCTTGTGGGGGTGTATTAGAAAAAACATTTTTAAAAAGTAATAAATAAGAGAAAAAGGCACAACTACTCCCCTAAATATTAAAATTAGCAATATGAAGTTACCTATATTAAAATTTAACCATAGAAAATGAGTACCATGAACATCTTCATTTAAATTATGCCTTGCTCGGGGCGGCCGGATGGCTCAGTCGGTTAGAGCGCGAGCTCTGAACAACTGGGTTGCCGGTTCGATTCCCACATGGGCCAGTGAGCTGCACCCTCCACAACTAGATTAAAGGACAACAACTTGGAGCTGATGGGCCCTGGAGAAACACACTGTTCCCCAATAAAAATTAATTAATTAATTAATTAAGCCTTGCTCATTTAATTTATATTTACATGTATATTTATGGAAGGCAAGAAAAAGCTTTATGAGGGTATCTAGCTACCTGGAAGAATTTTCATGAAGGCTGATGCCTTAGGCAGGCATATAGAAGAATTCGCTGAAACAACTGGGGCCCAAATTTCCAAGCTCGTGGTCTTTGCTTTGATTGGCCACAATTTCACCCACTACCCGAGCCCACAGATTTAGGGTCAAGAGATGGCAGTAGGAAGACGAGGCATGTGGCTCCAGGCAGCCTGGGTTGGTGAGAACCTGAACCCTTCACAGCCAGAGGCTGAAAAGACCTGGGCAAAGGGCCTAGAGGACTGTAGTCTGCCCAGGGGCTCACTGATACTCCCAGAGACAAGATCGTGAGGCTGGGCTAGGCTACCCAAGGGTATAGGGCTGTGGCTGGTGACTGCTGAGTCCCCCACCACTAGCCTCCCCCCAAAATGACCACAGCAACTGCATTCCTACTATTGACCACATGTGTGACAAACGTTTTCAGAAGTATGATGAATTAGAATTAGTTACTTCCCCCTCCTCTTCTGTAATATATTTTATGCTTCTCCTCCCCCCAAGATTCTGGAAGATCTTAAGATGGCTGCCATGAAAGAAAAAAAGAGACGGCATGGTGGTAGATTCAGATAAAGGCTCCTTGTAGGCAGATCTTTGGTCTTTTTTTATATATATATATACAGGGCTTTAATGGGGAACGGTGTGTACTTCCAGGCCTTTTTTTCCAAGTCAAGTTGTCCTTTCAGTCTTAGTTGTGGAGGGCACAGCTCAGCTCCAGGTCCAGTTGCCATTTCTAGTTGCAGGGGGCACAGCCCACCATCCTTTGCAGGAGTTGAACCGGCAACCTTGTGGTTGAGAGGACGCACTCCAACCAACTGAGCCATCTGGGAGCTCAGTGCCAGCTCAACTCAAGGTGCCGTGTTCAATTTAGTTGGAGGGCGCTGCCCACCTCCCTTGCTGGACTCGAGGAATTGAACTGGCAACATGGTGGTTGAGAGCCCACTGGCCCATGTGGGAATCGAACCGGCAGCCTTTGGAGTTAGGAGCGTGGAGCTCTAACCGCCTGAGCCACCGGGCCGGCCCAGATCTTTGGTCTTTTTACTCCCTGTGTGTAAAAGCCGTTTCATAGCGCCAGCAGACAGCCACTCTCTGGCATAGGTGTAACTCTGATTTCTAATAATAGCTAACATTTACTGGGTGCTGCTTCATGCCAGAATCTGTTATAATTGTCCTATGAACAGTAACCCATTTAATACTCCAAATCCTTTGGGGTGAGTAATTTTATTGTTCCTATATAAGGAAGCTGAGGTGGAAGGGGTAACTCATCCAATCTTCTTATAATAAAGATTGAGCTGTAATTTGAACCCAGAGAGACTGCCCTGAGAGCTGCACCTGCACCACACCCAACACCATCTGTCATGCATTTGCCTTAGGACAAACCTACTCCATGCTTGCTTGTGACCTGAGCAAGTCACTTACTCCTCCTGTATCTTCACTTTTTCATCCCTAAAAGCAGTGGGCGTGACAGAAGAGAGAGTGGGGCATTATGGAAAGGGCACTGGCTGTTATTTGGAAGAATTACCATTCAACAGCTGGTGGCCTAGAAAACTTATTTTGTCTTTCTGAGCCACATCTCAATGAATCTACATAGACCCTGTGTGAGGTGCCGTTGGCGTCTATTTCCTTTACAAAAATCGTACGGCTGAGAGATAGGAGGGACAGCAAGCAAGATGAGGAACCCACAGTTATCTGAGTAATTCCAAACCTGGCTCTAAAACCCTAAATCACTTGGCCTCCCCTAATATTCTCCTGTGACTCTAATGTCTGTTAAATCTACTTTGCAGAGTTGGTAGGAAGATAAAACAAGGCAACACTACTGAAAAAGCTTTGTAAACTGAAAACCCCATGCAAAAGGAGGTATTGCTGTGGTAGAGAAGATGCATCATAGTTCTCTAATGTGTGATGAATTTACACGTTTCCCAGGAGTTGGAAGTACTCAGCTCTGGGTAGGAGAAGTAAAGGAAACAGATAGTCTGCTGAGATTCTCCTCCAAGTTTTGGGGACCTCCTACAGGAAAATAATACAAAATTATGAATACCAACTTGCTAGGGCTCTTCCTCAGGCCTTGAATGGGGCTTACTCTGAGTCTGCAATTTTGAAGCTGTGTGACCCAGGACAATCACTTAACCTCTCTGAGACTCAAGTTCCTAGCTACATAATGAAGATAATTCTATCTACCCTCAGGAAAGAGTTTCCTCAAAGCTAAATGTTTGACCTTACTTGGAATCAGGGTGAGATGGTCTATATCATTTAAAATAGAAATGATAAGAAATTGACAGTGGGAAATATATGAATAAAATAATAAATGCTGGTCTAAAGGGGCATCAAGATATGGAAACAAATACGTACTGAAATTAAGGATGGCTGAGAACAGACACACTGAAGGGAATATGAACAACGTGTAACAGAAATCTAAGTGAAAGCTACCAGTCAGTGGGACACGTAGGGAAAATACAGCAGTCAACTCGCAAATATCCACACTGCTCAAAGAAAATGCTTCTTGTCAGGGTTTGAAATGACTCGTGTCAAGAGACACAAATGGAAGGGGAGACAAGACACGGAGCCCCACAGGAGGAGTCGCTGAGAACATCGTGCAGAGAAAATAGGAGGCCCCAATGCTGAGGAATTTTATGTGTGATTTTTAAGAGAATAAATCAGGTTTTTGAAATCAAAATCACCGCCAGTCTTATGCTTATTCCAGCCATGCTTCTGTTGTTCAAAACTTGCATGTGGAGAAAACTTTAGGCCTGAAAGCAGGTTCTGTCAAATGCTTAAAGTGATGGCAAGTCTTTTTAAGAGTGTTTAGGTTTGTGGTATAAAACAAAATCACTCAGAGCTGAGTCTGGTGATAAAGGTAGTTGAGCAATCTGGGTAATAACATATTGGGCAAAAATACAAAAAATAAGAAGTATCAAGCAATAAGACAGAATTTCTGTGAGTGTGTCGTTAATATCCTAGCACTGATGATATTTCCCAAAAAGGAATGGAAGTAATCTGTTAGAATACATTCACTAGCTCCTCGAGTAGCTAGCCTCAGTTAGGGGGAGAATTTCTGGTGTGTTTCTTTAAAGAGCGAAATAACAGTGTGACATTTAACGGATTACAAAGCCATTCTAATACTTGACGTCCTCATATATGAGGTGGGGTTAATAATACTACCTACTCACAAGTTCATCATGGAAAGTCAATGGCAGAATGTATATAAAGCACTCAGTAAGGTACCAGGAATACATTATATTAAATGCTTAATGAATGTTAGCTAACATGTTGTCGCACTTTCATTTTCAAGTCACCCTGCTGGGCGCATCTAAAAATTATCATGTTTAAGCCTAAAAGGTAGGGATTATAGTCTTCATTTTTCAAACTGAAAAACCTAAGTCTCATTAAAAAGTATCAGGAGTGAGTCAGTGGCGAGCGGCAGGATTCCAGCCCAGGTTATTGTGGCTTCGTGTCCAGCACTCTTTCTGTTCACCACAAAGTCTCATGTGTGCTTTAAACTTACACACAGTGTTGATTCAGGCAGCTCTGCAGGTGTGGGTAAGCTAGATGTTGCTCGCTCACTTAGCAGACGAGGAAGTTGACTAGGTTCCCCTCACCCAGTAAACTGGGGAATCTAAACTTCAACCCACATTTACTGCCTTTCAGTGAAGAGTTCTTTCTAAACTGGTGTTCACACTCTCTCTAACACCAAGTCAACAAAGTTAATTTGTAGGTTTTCACTCTGAAAATCATAATTTGCAGCCCTCACTTATTCCCTGAAATGTGGCCCCAAAACATCATGCAATAAGAGAAGCTGCAGGGAAATATTATTTCCTGAGAAATCTTTGTGATGAGCAGGGAGGGATTTGGCAAGGTCACTTATCATCAGGATTTGTTGTAAACTGTTTGTGGAAAATGATTGAACTTCTCTGTAGGAAAGATCTGCCATTATCATCAGCTTGGTCTCGCTACAATTTCCCATTTTAAAGTTCCATTTTTCTGTATGAATCCAGAGTCTTATCAGCTCAGTAGGAAATGATCGTTTTTGGGTGAAATCCACGAGATCCTCACCACATGAAGCAGTCTTTGGTGGAGTCGCGCTGCTCTGTTATGATGCATTTCACCACGTTATAGCAAGGGTGTCATGACCGGTCATTTACAATCTGTGGATTATTTTGTCACCATGGGCCATGAACCATCATGGCACATTCTTCTTCCATTATTATGGTGGTGCAAACTTTAAAATTATTGCTCGTTTTTAAATCCCTGTAGAATGGTCCGAGTGTGTAAATGCTTCTGGTGTTTGGACTGTTGGGCAAATGGTCTTTCAGTCTATTTAATTTTGGAGACTGGAGTATCATTTGATAAAAATGACTCACATAACTACCGTTGGATCCCTGGTGACTGGTATACCTGTAGGATTAACAATGACCCAGCCCTCTAAGCAGTTTTGTGCTCCTTAGAGGGGCCGGTGGTGAGCCCTCCATGCTGACGCTGTGGGACTGTGGCACACGGGAGCTTTCCATTCAGTGCCGGCCTCCGTCTCCGCTGTGTGCCCATGAGACCCTGTCATGCTTCTGACTACATCTACCTCCTCGCTTACCTGGAAGGTGCTATGGCTTCGGATTTGTTATCAGTTATTTCTGTAGTTAAGAATTCAGACAAATGTGAACTCTTTATTTTTCATTAGTTAATGTTTAAAACAACAGGGCTTAGATATTTGGGTTGAAAAAGAGGTCTGTTTGGTTGTTCAGTGCTTGGGGCAAAGGCATTCATTGGTAAGCACAGGTTTACATTAGTTTCAGTAAAAACATATTTGTTTGCACAAAAGTGGAACAGAGTAGGAAAATGTTTACAGCATCCCCATTTGCCAACTCAGAAAGGACTCACCCTGCAGACAAACAGATGAATCAACCTCCTCTCGCCTCTCCCAGAAAGCCAGCAGGGCGAGCAGCGTAGGCTCCTCATGGCTAACTGCTAAACAATGAATTCACTTCTTAGGAGGAAGCTTGGCGGTCATCTGGTTCACCCTTCTGTCCCAAATCAGAGGACGGGGATGGCAGGGGTGGGAGGATCTCCTCCAGCATCCCTGACAGGTGCTTCTCCAGCTCTTCCTGAACAAGTTCAAAGACAGGATCCCTTCCTCCTTGGGGAATGATCATTGCTTTTCTAAACAACTCTGTTAGAATGTTCTCTTTATATTGATGAAAAGTCTGGATCCTTGTAACCTCTTCCTATCTGCTCTAATTCTAACTTCTGGAGCCAAGCAAAACAAAGCTTTTTCCTCCTCCAAATAATAGCGCTTCAAACATTTAAAGAAAACGCTGTTAGCCACCCTTTGTTTTTGCCTCCAGTAAATACCTAGTTCTTTAAGCATTCTGTTTAAGACCTGGTTTCTCGTTCTTTCACCATCTCAGGTGCCCGCCTTGCCCTTGGGTTTGGGCTGATCCAGAGCCAAGGATACCATCTCACCTTGCAGTCTCCTTCATCCTCTCATTGTTTTCTGGATTTCCTCTGATGGATTGTAAGTACCCAGCCATCAATTAAAGTAATTGTTTTTGAACATAGTAGTATTATGATAAGGTTATGATTTTCTGGTTATGATCAATCAGTAGTTGGGGTAGAGATGTGTATTTTGAAATTTTATATGATTTAGTCGCTATTATTTCTCCTTCTCCTGCACAAGTAGTGTAGATGTCTCCAGCTGGCTTTTCCCTGGGCAGAGGTTCTCAGGAAAGGCAGTGAGCAGGCCAGACCAACGGAGGAGAGAAGAGGTTTACAAAAGGCTTCCAGGTGACTTTAATACTCTCATGTTCTTTTCCAGGACTGAGAACCTCTGCCCCAAGGACTGTTCTACCCTTGGGTTCCACAGAAGAATTCTTACTCACCAGCCCAAGTGAACCCACTTTTATGTGCTGCTCCACTTCCTCAGAATCTTTAGGGGCGGGAAACGGTGTCTATGGGTTTTGAAACTGAGTCGTGACTCTGAGGTCCACACATAAACTGTTTGTTACGAATGTTGCATGCTGTGGGCACTCCAGGCACTGACCAGCTGCTTATGTTCCCACTCAGCACAACCCGTGTGTGTTCCCTCCAGGACCCCCTGCAAGTCTCCCTGGATGTTTTAGGGGGGGTCCAAATGATGTCCAGACCCAAGAGCAGAAGGGATTTCAGTCAGAGATCATTTTGAAGTTTAATGTCTTGGAACATTTTTCTTTCAAATTTGTTATTTTAAGCACACATTGTGATTTAATGACTCTTTTTGTGAGCACAGTTTGTGGTTGAGGTCCAAGCACTGAGGAATGCATGCTTAATTTTTTTCATCCTATAACCAGTATTTCATCTTAGACTAAATAGATGCACATTTTAGAATTCCCACAGAATCACTGAAACTCTGATGTTTATATAAATGTTTGCATGTTTGAGTGAATTTAATGAAAGGAAACAGAGCTGGTTCCAAAGGCTTTGTGGAACTTTGCTAAGTCCTTAGTTCTCCATCAGCATCAATCCCTCTCTCATCTGTGTCCTTACTTCGTGTATATGCGTAGCACTACAGGTTATTTATGGACACTCGGTCTCCCCACTGACTCTGATCTTTGCAACAACCCAGACCATGCCTTTGCATCCTGGACCCAGCACCTAGCTCAGGCTGGGCTGAGGCTGAACACTGGCTAAGTCCGGACATGTGGGTGGAATTTTCATCCCCTCTGAAGAAGCAATGAAGGGAACTAGAGGGATAAGCAGAGAGGGGGTGGGGGGAGACAGAGAGAGAGAGAGAGAGAGAAAGAGAGAGAGAGAGAGAGAGAGCGCGCGCGCTTTATGGTGGGACCTGTGATGACAAAAAGCTTCTGTCTTCCCCAGGAAACGAGAAGGGGTGGATCACGATTTCAGTTTCCTTACAATCCTGACGGAAGCAAGGCTATGGTTGCATTTGGATAAAAGTTTCTGAACACCAGAAAAGTGGATAACTGTTGGGTACATAGGAAAGAATTGTCTAAAAATGTCTCTTGTTGGCAGTGCTTTTTCGTTGGACTGTGTTTCTAGAGAACAAATACACGCCTTATTCATTTCTGGATCAATAGCACAGAACATGCTAAATATGCTAGTTGCCCAATAAAAGTGTACTGGATTTTAATGAACAAAAAAGTGAACGACTAAATGCTCAGGGTGAGATAGAAAACACACAAGAATAGTCCCAAGGGACTTCTCAGACACGTAAGTAAAAAAATTATTTAACATATGCACATGACTTCCCAGTCATATACACAGAATTTCTAGAACCAATTATTTCTGTTCCCACTACTGGACATGAATATGCAAAAGGTGGTAATATTACCCAAACAAATGCAGAATATGTACAGAAAATGAGACATTACAGATAAATAAATGAATCTTATCTTGAACACTGGCTCCCAAATCACAATACAGCCCCGCGAAGAGATCATTTTTAAAAGAATCGGTGAATTGAATGTCTGGAGAGTTTTCTATGAATTCTATGACAACTGGAAAACAAATGTAGTTTTTGGCAGAATTCTAATGTGGGAATAGGTGGGGACAGAGGGTCACTCCCAGGCCCACCAGCTGGCAAGGGAGCTCGAGCCATTTTCATGGTAGCAAGTGGAGCACTGTCAGGGTTTCCAAGAGATTTTAATAGTCGTGCGGTCAGAGTTCCCTGAGTAAATAGCTTCCATTTCCACTCCTGCTGCCAGCTGGCCAAGTGGGGGACCACCTAAGTTGTATGCCCCCAAAGGAAATGGGAAGGCAGGTTCTCTTCTCCCACAATTCCCCTACCAACTACTGCTCTTTGCGGCCTGAAATTCCACCGTTAGAGTGCTGTGCCTTTTACTCAAAATTTATTCCCAGTTAAAATATAAATACTACTAATAAGAATAGTATTTTAAACTTTTGTTACTCCTTTCAAACCTATTTTTCCTTATGAATGGGCTTTAGAACCTGTTTTGACAATAGGTATTGATTGGGGGAAGGGAAGAGAGCAGAAAAGCCCTAGGAGTGGTGGATGCCTTGTAGTGTTCCTCAGCCCTCCCTCTATTCACACTCTTTTCCATGTGACTTTGCAGCTTCTCCCATCCAGAAGTGGAGTCTATTTGCCAACCCCTGGTTTCTGAGCATGGCCTTGTGACTTGTCGTGGCCAGTGCGACAGATGAAATGCTTGAAAGGCACTTGGGTGATTCAGTTTGATTGCTCTTGTACCTTTGCAATTGTCATGAGAATACGCCCGTGCAGGCCTGCTGGAGGCTGAAAGACAGACACATCGATCAAAGCCGCATAGGACCAGCCAGTCCAGCTGAGGCCACCCCAGGCAGCCAAAAGTCAGCCAAGTCCCAGAAATGTGACGGAACCACCCAGATCCGTGGGATAGCTCAGGCTCAGGAGCTAAATAAATGTATGTTGTTCTGTGGCTCTGATGTTTTTGGGTTGTTTGTTGTGTGGGATCATTGTGGTAGTAGGTAGCTAATACACTCCAGAGAAAAGGGGCCAGGATGGAGAAGTCTGAGAACTACCAAGACCAAGTTTACTTTCCTCACAATTATGAATGCATGAGGCTGCTTCCACATTTGGGCTTCCAGAAGACAGCAGAACGTACAAACATGATCATAATGGCACTGTCAGCCTGCTCTTCGCTGGCATATCCTCCCATAAATATGGATATGTGGCATCTGTGTCTTAGTTGGAGAGGATGGGAGTGAGCAAGGAGGGAGGGACGAAGGTTCATTTCATGGTCATTAAGCACCAGTGACTGTATTATATGTTGCATATGATCTCATTGAATCCTCACTGTGGACCTGTGAGTTGGTAATCATGTTCTCCATTCTACAGAGGAGAAAACTAAGACCTGGAGGTATTAAATGACTTAACCACGAACGTCAGGGGCTGGCAAGCTTTTTCTGTTAAGGAGCAGATAGTAAATTTTGCAGGCTTATGGCAGTCTCTGTCACAATTCAACTATGCTGTTGTCATGTGAAAGTACCATAGATAATATCTAAATGAATGAGTGTGTACCCAAAACATCTATTTATGAACATGAAATTGAATTTCATATACTTTTCACATGTCACAATATAATACTCTTTTGATTTTTTTCCAACCATTTAAAAAAGTAAAAACCATTCTTATTCTTAGTTCATAGGCAGCAGGCCAAAGCTTGCCAACCCCTGATGTCAATAGCAGGGCTTACATTCAAACCTATACTATTTTGCAACTGACTGGGAGGCAAAAACATCTCTGTAGAGTTTAAATGTTTCTTTGGTCCTGTTACCTTCGTTACTGCCATTTAATGCTTTCTTATATGAAAAGAGATAAACATCAAGAAAATCTCCAACTCACTCTTGAAATGATAGTAGACATAGCATGTGAAACTACTCGTACTTTATTTGCATTTCTCTTGGAATCAACTAGATTGACAGAGTGTGCGTGCATTCATGTGTGTGTGTATGTGTGTACTTACGTGTGTGCATTTGTGTGTGTATGCATCTGTGGGTGTGCATTTGTGTGCGCATTTGTATGTGTGTGGATATGTTGAAGACAGACTTCAGTAAAGTAATGGCACATCACGGAAGACAATATATTTGAAGTAGGTACACAGTACTATTATTACCTCCACATTGCTGATAAGGAAACTGAGGCTTAGAGAGAATAAGCAACTTGTACAAATTTACTCCATAAGGGGCGCCAAAATTCAAGTGCTGGTTAGCCTGGCTCCAGAAACAGGGCCCTAAACATCTACCAGTGCTTTTTATCTCCTGGGAAAAGGCAGTCCCCTCTGGCCTTGGTCATCCCAAGAAGCCCTGGCCTGCCATCAGCTCCCTTTGAGTCACACTCTGCCTCAGGCTCTTCCACCAGAACAAAACAGAAAAATAAATAGTCATGACAAGATAAAAGCGACTGGCATGGACTGTTTAAAATCATGAGTGGAAAGCAAACTATTAGAAGACTGTTCTTTTCGTGAGCCTTTGTGCTATATTCATGAAGTTTTGATGCTTGGTGGGGTCTAATGTCATTCCATGATAATTTGATCACTGTCTGCGAAGCTGGTCGAGTGCAATTGTTTCGCATGCTGTCATGCCCCACAGCAGAGTTTCACCCATGAAACAAGCCAGGTGCCCTTTCTGACCATGGATGACATGTCAACAGCCTTCTCGGAAAAAAACACTGGTTTCTCCTACCTGGCTGTTCCAAAGAGTTCCCCACCTAGAAAAAGTCTACGTCTCCTCTAGGCCATTTCCACCCTGCCCACCTATGGGCTACCAGGGCCAGAACTGGCGGACTTGGGTATGCTGATCCTCCCCTTGGCCCTTTACTTCTCATTAACAAAGCATAAAACACACTTCAAATTGTTGATTTTCTAGATTCTTCTCTCCCACGTATGATACAGCTAAATCGGACATCTGCATGTGTTACAAAGTAGGATTCTGAAACCCTAGTTTCTGTTTCCTTGTGCATCCAGTTGTCAGCCTTGTGAATTTGGATAAGACATTTCAATTCCTGAGACTTGGTTTCCTTCCCTTCCCTGTGGAATAAGTGGTTGTAATCATATTTGTGAAAACATTTTTAAAAACTCTAAAAGCCCGTGTGTACTTAAGCAAAAATTATATTAAACCCACAAAGGGTCCATAGCTCAAATTGCAACAGCACTCACCAGTCAGGGAAGCTATTACCAGACTGAATGTGATTGGAGTGAACTCATGAAACGCAGTGGCTGGCCCTCCCTCCGATCTAGGAGATGGCTGGCTGTGCACCAGCCGGCAGCACCCCGCCACAGCATCCTGTTGCCACTGCTGCAGGGGCTCCCCCTCTTCCATTGCTTCCCTTTTCCAACCACTTTCAATGCTGATACATCAAATTTTTTCAAAACTGAAGCCACCACCACTTTATAGCACGATCCTGCAGCCTTACCTACTATGCCTGACCTACTGGAAACAAAAAGTGAAAGGAGTTTTAAAGTATAATATTGCAATCAACATATGAGGTTTAAGATACATTCTTGCTCTTTGTCGTTCAAGGTTTGATTAATCATAAAACATACAATTTTATCTCAACAAATGAAGTAATAATGAAATGTATATTCATCTTTTCTTTTGGGTCCTCTTCTCTCTTCGGGTCCTGGCAGCCACATTGGTTACCTATGCAGTTTACTCATGTTACACACTGTCTGCAATTTAGCACTAGCCATACAGAAAAGAGACTTCACAGGTTCCATGAAACAGCTTCGGTCTATTAAGTCGACCTGATGGAATATTCCCAACTTGCTGGTTAAGATGTCAATTTTGGACAGGTTGCATGGGGCCAGATAAAGAAAGATCTTATCCTCAGAAATGATATTGCAAGTCATGGAGGGTTATCAAAAGGCTTAATGCACTGGCTTAATGTGGACTTGTTTGCATTTTGCAAGGATTACTCAGGCACTGGAGTAGACGATAGTTTGAGAGGAATGACAAAGTTAGGAAGATCAGTTAGAAAGCTACTTAAATAATCCAGTGGAAGAAAGATGACTGCTTAAACCAAGGTAGTGGGGCTAGAGAAAGGGAACTAGATTTGATGGCTACTTCTGTAAAAACTGTTATGGGACTTGCATATCAGTTAGGTGAAGAGGGCAAAGAAGAGAGAAGACTCCCAGATTTCCGGAGTAGGTAAATTGGGGGACTCAATGATGTTATCTGTAAGAGTTCCAGAAAATGAATGGGAAGCCAGCTTGTGGAGGAAGAGGATGTGTTTCAAACATGTTTGGTTTGAAATGCTTCAGAGACATCCAAGAAGAGTTGCCAAGAAAGCACTGGGTAACACATGTCAAAGCCAGAAGAGAGGAACCAGCTTTCAGGTGGTAGCAGAAGCCATGGCATTGAATGAAATCACCCAAGAAGATTGGATGGTCTAAGAAAATAAGGTTGTAGATGAAGCCGTAATGAATTCCAATGTCTGTGATGTGGACACAGGAAGAGAAAACCAGGAAGTGGGCTGAGGAGCTGTGAGCAAGGAACAGGACTCCAGGCAAGAGCAATTCCATGGGAATCAAGAGAAGCCAGAATGTCAAGTTAGGAATATCCAGGAGTTATAGTGTAGAAGATGTTAAAAAATCAGGACCAAAAGCTGTCTGTTGGAATTTGCCATCCAGAAGGTAACTAAAATTTGGTGACAGTACTTTCATTTGAGAATAAATTGCCTCTAAATTCTTGTTCACGCTAAGATTCTATGAGTCTGTGATGGGTGCTGGCCAATTCATAAGGCCCATCTTTGAAAGAAGTTTAAGATTAGAATTCTATATATCTCCATTTCATAGAAATATGTATATTTTTAAATTGCTAATAACCATCTTCCTTTTCTAGTCAAGTTGTATTCTAGTTTAATATCATTGAGAGTTATTTTCTTTTTTACTTTCTGCCAGATTGAAGGGTTTTTACAATTGGTGTGGCACATGTGAAACTAGGGTTTATTGTATGTAGGAACTAGACTCAGCTCGAAATGATGATGTTTGTTGAAATCTTGATGTCAGTTCTGATTTTCCATTCAGAGGAATAGAAGTGAACTTGATTTCCTTTTTAACTGTGTGATCCAGTGCCCATCCCCTCAAGCAAGCCAGCAGTTTTCCCACTGCTGGATTAAATGGCCCGATGTCCTGGTATTTGGGAACGGGGAGGCAGAAAATAATAAGCAGTGATTTCATTTGTTTCTACAAGTTACAGAAATGTACTGGGTCTTTCCTTGAGGTCTTGTGTCAAGAGGTTGGGAACCAGCTGTGACAAGTGAAGCGGCTCGAGTTCAATGGATCAGTAGAACGTGTGGAATGAACAAAGTCCCCGAAATGTTTACATGCCATGCCAAGAGTCTTAATAGATCAAAATTAAAATCTATACATGTTCCTTCCTTAAAACAGCTCAAAATGGTCTCTAAAGAATGAGTGGGAATTAACTGAAGTGTTGAACTAAACATACAGAGCCAGCAGATGAAGGACCATTAATTAGCATTTCAAGCACTGTGGAGACTCCAGCGTCAGGAGCTGGAGTAAGTAATGTGTTATGGTGATATTTCTGTTTCAAATTCTTCACTGGCCACTAGAATCTTTACTGATGATAATTTTTTTCTCAAGTAACTTCATTTTATGTTGTTACAATAGGAAAAATATTATCTATTCAAAGACCATTTAAAGTGCATTTATTTATTTCTGACATGAACTAAGGAGACATGCCTGTATTTTTATCTCACACACACTCTCAGACACCCTCACACAGGCTGCAATTATCTGAAATCCATAAATCTCACTTTAAGGGATTTTAAATCATAAAAGTTTGAAGACAGAATTAACTAGAATTAAAAATCTCATGACTTTCCATAAAACATCTTTTTAAGCTCCGGAAAAATTGCTTTCAAAAATCTGTTGTATAACTTTACTTTTATTCTTAAAATTTGAGAGCCCAAAAGTTAAAAAAGAAAAAGAAGTTTGCCTGGAGCTCAGTTCCCAGAGTCTAGAGCCTTCCTAACACTGGCTGGATGCACACCCCATGCTCAGCTGACTTCATTGAACCTGAGCCAGAGAACTCCAAAGTTTAACTGATTGTCTGTTTTATTTTATCCACAGTCAATTTTCATTTGTTAGGAGAGAAATAATTCCTTTTTATCTCTGTCTTTTCTTGACTAATTCAATTAAATCAGCTCTCAAATATACCATGGGATTAGTGCAGGCATATAGTTTTTATTCTTGAATGACATAGATCTGACTTTCTAATTTCTAATAAAATGTAATTTTTAATTATTAAACTTGCCTTTTGTCTTTCTGATAATTTAAAATAAATTTTCAAATATAAATAACAGCAATTTACACAGATATTAAAGGACTATAAGACCTATTCAAAAAGAAAAACTTTTGTTATAAATGATTTCACATAGGTACTGAGCAAAGCCTGTCAGAATCATGCTCAGAAAAGTCAGACCTACATTTGGGATTTTAAAAGTTTAAGAAAAATAGGGAAGTAAATTTTATCTTTTGCCTCCATGAAAACATTTTTTTGAGGTGATTGTGTTTTTAAACTGGAGTTGTAAAAATTTTGAGGGTGTCTCTGGCAGGACATAGTGCAGCTCTTAGTGACATGCCCAGAGCCGATGGAGGACTGAGTCATCCCTTTCCAGGAAAGCCACATTGTGGGAAGCCACAATGCCAGGTCACCAACCTAACCTCCCAAATCCCAAGAGGACATCACTATTTCTTCCCCAGCAGGCATGTGGATCATGGGTGCTAACAGAAATGTGTGTAGGTGGGAAGCAGAGGTCTGTAGCATGAGCAAATTTTACCCCCAGTACTCTCCCAAATATATGAGGTGTGATCAAACAATATGGTGAATGTTTAAAGTTTAAAAAATCTTATTACAGTAAAGACACATTGCCATTACTCCCCCTCACATCAAACACACTTATCCCATCATTCTTGCCATTTTCTGAAGCAGTTCTGGAAGTCCTCTTTCGTGAGTGTCTTTAGTTGCACTGACATGGCTGCCTCCATGTCCTGAATTATTTTGACTTTGGGGAAGAGCCAGAAGTTGCACAGTACCAGATCCAGTGAATAAGGCAGATGAGGACACACCATAAAGTTTCTATTTGACAGAAATTGCCATACCAGAAGCAATGTGTGACACGGAGCATTGTCATGATGGAGGATGATTTACGGCACACTTTAAAACACACCTTCTCTCAACCGTAGCTCACACCCGATTGACTGCGCCGAGCAAGTTGAAACTTGTCACACACTGTTACTAAGGTTCGACATGCTGCTTTCCATATTGAACATCCCTGCATTTCCGTTGGAGGGCACTCGGCAGCAGCATTCACTGTATTTTTTATTACAATGGAAAGGCTCCATGTCATACATCGCTTCTGGTATGGCAATTTCTGTCAAATAAAAACATTATGGTGTGTCCTCATCCACCTTATTCACGGGATCTGGCACCATGCGACTTCTGGCTCTTCCCCAAAGTCGAAATGATTCAGGACATTGAGGCAACTAAAGACATTCACGAAAGAGGACTTCTAGAACTGCTTCAGAAAGTTGCAAGAACAATGGGATAAGTGTGTTTGAAGTGAGGGGGAGTATTTTGAGGGGAGTTAATGGCAATGTGTCTTTTACTGTAATATATATTTTTTTAATTTAAATATTCACTATATTGTTTGATCATATCTTATAAAAGACATCAGACCTGAAATCAGGGCTGAGCTTACGTCTTGCTCAGGGAGTCCTGGAAGGAGCTAACTGAAGCTGTTAGGCCCGCAAGAACCATGTTGGTTCAAAAAACACTTGGAGCTGGCCTCAGGAAGCACACAACAGCACAATTCACAGAGCTGGAGGGGCACAAGCTTGGGACATGGAGGCAAGAAGTGACCTGCTTAGGCTGGGATCCCACATTGCAAAGGATTATGTGAAGTTTCTGGAAGAGCTTATGTCTCATTTTCCATCAAATTTAGATTAGCCATGGCAAAGGAGGGAAAAGAACAAATATAGGAAATCCACACATAATCCCAAAATCTTCATTCGAGCTAATAGTTTAAATTCCTCTAGACAGGTTAAGCCTTTTTCGTTTGTTTGTTTGTTGACCAGACTTGATAATGAGGGACTATGAAATAATCCAATCCTACTTTAACATCTTTCTTGTGCTTGCAGATGTAAAAAGGGAAAGGGGCTGTCATAATCCTTAATTAGGGCAAATGTATGTGAGCCCCACCGTGGACCACTAGCTCCCATGGAGCAGGGCACTGGCCACAGGCTCTGATGCTGCAGCAGAGCTACTGAGAGCCAAAGCTGGGGGTGGTGTGGAGGGTGCCCCCGCCGAGCCGTGAAGGCCAGCATGGCAGGATGTTCTCGTTCTCCCAGCCAGGGGTTAAATGCCAGATGGGAGCTCTCCGTGGGATCCTGGTCAGGAACATGCTGAAGGTGGCATGTGTGAGAGGCAAATAAGAAAGAAAGAAGATGAGCAAGTAACCAACTGGGGGCTATGTAGTGTCGAGGTAGAGATCTCTCACGCGCTCTTTCTCCCTTGGACACTTACTAGATTAAAACTACAGGATTGGGCATGACAAAACCAGTCCTGAACTAAGTCACCTCTGTGTATTGCTTCAGTTTCAGTGACTCTGAAGTCATAAACCCCGCACCAATGCACAGTAGCAAATGGCTTTCTTTGCGTGTCCAGACAGGGAGCCCCAAGATGTGCTTTCCTCGGTGAGCCCCTTGGTGAGATGATTTCATCTGTTTTTCTTGACCTTCTCAGGTCAGTTTATCTGGGGACACCCCCAGTACAGTGGAAACAGTTTCAGGGCTCCAGGTCTGGGCCCTGGCATAACTCCATCACTAAGGAACTCAGGTAGGTCACGTTTCTATTCCAGGTCCCTTTTGCCTCATTTGTAAAAGGGGAATAAAATTAGCCCATCCCACTTCAGCTCACAGAGCTGATGCAAGCTAGAGCAACTCATCCTTTCTATTTAATGAACTAACACTGAGAATACATTTTAGGGATTTTTTTCTCTTTCCTTTCTTCCTTCCTTCTTTCTTTCCTTCTTTCCTTCCTTCCTTTCTTCCTTCTTTCTTTCTTTCCTTCCTTCCCTCCCTCCTTTCTTTTTCTTTCTATACATATTTTCTTTTTCATTTTTTCTGTTTGGAAGTATAGTAACTCTGGAGAATCTCTCAGCATTCCCCTACTGATATTCTGATGTTTTTCAACACTTTTCCATTTGGTAATAATTTTATAAATGTGTTCTTGAGGGGGAAAGATTAAATGATATAAACACAATGAAACAGTGGACAAGAAAAGTCAGACACTAAGAATACTCTACCAATATAAGTTGGTAAGTTATTATTAAGGAACTGGAAACTTCCGGGGGCACAGGAAGTATAAAGGTCAAATTGGGCCTCAAATTTCAAATAGCTTCAACAGGATTAATTCCCATACAAATTTCTTCTAGAAAGTGGAAGTCCTGAACAGCCCTAGAAGAATATTGATAATCACCTCAAGTTCTTTCCCTTTTGATATTTGAAATGTTTTTGCCTAAAAGAGCCCCAGTGGACCTCTTGCCAGTTGCCAATAACTTCAGGCTCTTAATTCAGTATTGTGTCTGTCTTTCTTCTGGAAACAGAAAAAATCCAGCCTACTAGTTAACTGCTAAGCCCTTAAAAGAGTACCTAGTTCAAAAAGTCGATTCATCCTACTCTTATCCTCACTCTGAGGACGAAAAATGGGCTGGCCCTTCTTCAATCTTTCAGACAATTCTCTCCCTCCTCCCCTACCCTTCCCTGATCAGTCCAAGAGCCTGGGGTAAGAGGCAAGAGAAAGACAACACTGCCTATCCCCAAGCTGCTGAGGCAGAGAACTAGCTCATGGTTGGAGAAAGAAAAGGGCTTCTCCCCATGTCTTAGGCCACATCTCCTGTATCTCACAAGTACTGCCTTTGGTATTAGGGCACCTCCTCCAGTTCGTATCTGACACCTTCCCTTTAGTCCTCTCTCAGAGCCTGGGGCTCCCGGGCCTTGAGTGTAAAGGGCCTGAAGCCTGGCACCACCCTGCGGTAGGTCTTGTTCCTAAGGGAGCAAATGCCCCAAGTAGACATCTAACATCAGGGCTTCCTGAAAGAGCATTGCTGTCCCTGAGAGTCAAAAGGACATAGCAAATCAAACAATAGCTGCACGTGAAAGTTGTTGGAAGTAGCACCCCCACCAAGAAAGGTTAGGTAGCTATTTAGGGAAAACAAACCAGGGTATGCCTGCTCTGTTCTGTTTTGTTCCATCCCCTCCCCTCCCTTCCCCATCTTCTTTTCTTTTTATTTTTTGTGTTAGGACATTAGATACACCATGTCCACAAAATTAAAATGAAACTATTATTATTACTCAGATGTTTCGGAAAAACACAGTGAAAAGGTCCAGCCTGAGTACCTCGCTAGCATTTTACTGTTCTTACCTGTCACACAAACAGCGATTCACATCGGTGGAACCAACCCCAAGTCACAGAGAGAGGATCTCCTGGCTTTTAAATAGATCTTTGCAATCTTGGAGGTATTTGCCTGGCCTTGGCAGTTTGGTGACCCTTGAAAGAGTTTTTATAAAACATGAGATTCCTTCCACATTAGGTATTTAAAATCCAACCATTTTTTCAGTTACAAAAGAGATATTCTTTTTCAGACCATCTGTTATTTAGTAATGTGCAAATTATGAATAAATAATTCCAGATTTTTTTTGCAAGCCCAGCTATAAACAAATGTTCTACTTGCCAAAATGGAAGTCATTTTCCCTTTAAAAACTCATTAAGTTCTGCACGATTGGAAGAGATTGGGGGAGAAGCTTCCTAACAGATGCCAGAGAGTGTTATTACTGCACACAAATAATAACAAGCCAAACACGGACAAGTCTTCTGCTTGCTTCATAAGGACCCTCTCTTCCTATTGTACATTGGCTCCAGTGACTTAAAACATGGTGCACATGTGTGCCTATAAAACCCCTGAGGACTGATTTATGTAGCCTGGTCTCGTTTGTTCTTTTAGCCAGTTAAAATATTGGCAAGCTGATTCCTCTCCTACAAAACAATAGAATACCACACAAAAAAAATTACATTTGACTTGTTTATTCCTAAGAAGTTGTTGGGAAACCAAATTTCCTAAGTGCTTCATTAAACAAGCCACTGCCATTTCGTTGGGCACTCTGATTTGTGTCCCTGCTAAAATAGTTCTCAAGGGAGAGTTCTCAAGGGGAGAAGGAGAGAAATAGTAAGGAGGGAAGTCTTAGGTGAGCAGACTGCAACTCTCACCAAAGTTGACTGCTTATGATCTTGGAAAAAAATCAATTTTCCAGGGTCAGCATTCAGGCAGAATTAGGACATGGATCAAGTTTTCCTGGACTGCCTCTCTGTTCCTTTCTGAGAGGTGCGTGTTGGAGCTCCAATTCTCCTATACTCACAAGGTCAATAAGGCTAAAAACAAATACTTAGTTTTACCTTTTTTCACTAAGGACTTATTATTATTATTATTATTATTATTATTATTATTATTATTAGGTTCATTCAAGATAGTCCAAGTGAATATGAACTCACTGAAAGTTAGAGTTTTGTCCTCTAATAACGACTAGAAATTTCACCAGATGAACGTTCCTACAGATAACATTTACAAAACCTGAACCAAATGCTGCCAAAAAATAAAAAATAAAAAGTCACAACTAGAAGCCACTGAAGAACCGCCAAAAGCAGACAGAAATTGAAAGTTGACCCTTGAAAGGTGAGAACTGAACTGGGTAAATATATTAGTTTTCCATTGCTACATAGTAAACTACCACAAATTTAGTGATTTAAGACAATACAAATCCACTATCTTGTAGTTTCTGTAGGTGAGGCATTTAGGGACCTGTTAGCTGGATCCTCGGTTCAAGGTCTCACCAGGTTGCAATCAAAGTGACAGACAGGGCTACACTCTTGTCTAAGGTCCAGGGTCCTCTTCCACCTCATGGGCTGTTGGCACAGGTCAGTTGCTTACAGCTGTAGGACTGAAAGGCACAGGTCCTAGAGGCTGCCCACTGTGCCCTGCCACATGGCCCTCCTGCCAACCTGACGGATGCTTCTTCAAGCCCAGCAGAAGAGCGTCTGCTGCTTCTTACCTCTCTGACTTCTTTTAAGGACTTGCCTGAGAGGTCAGGCCCACCTATGATAATCTCTTCTTTGATTAATTCAATGTCAGCTGATTAGGAACTTTAATTACATCTGAAAAAGCTCTTCATCTTTTCCACTTAATTAAACTAATCACAAGAATGAAATCCCATCATTTTCACAACTCTCCACCACACTCATAGGGGAGGAGAATATTCAGGTATGTGCACTGTGGGTGGGTGGGAATCTTGGGGACTATCTTGGAACTCTGCTTATCACACTGGGATTTAAATGTTTGGGACTTTTTGCCTGATGGCACTCCCCCACTTACACTGCAAGGACAGACAGTTTTATATAAGTTTAAGGAGTGAGAAGTCAAAGTTCAGGTCTGACAACATAACTGGAAAATTAGGAGGAAAATTCCAGAAGGAAGAAAACTACAGAGAGAGTGAGCCCATAAGTCTTCATATAAACTCTTCTCAAATAACAAACTCTTGTAATTGTTTATTTTTATTTCTAAAAATTTACTTTTCAATTTCCATTGACATACAATATTATATTAGTTACAGATGTACAAAACAACAGAGTGATTAGACATTTATTACTTCAGGTAATGATAACCCGAATAAGTCTATTACCCATCTGACATTGTACATAGTTATTACATTATTTGACTATATTCCCTATGCTGTACTTTACATCCCTATGACTGCTTTTTTTCCAATTATAGTTGACATTCAATATTATTTTATATTAGTTTCAGGTGTACAGTGTAGTGGTTAAACATTTATGTAGTTTATGAAGTGATTCCCCCGACGTCTAGTACCCACCTGACACTATGCATAGTTTTTGCAATATTATTGACGATATTTCCCACACTGTAATTTACGTTCCCGTGACTATCCTGTGATTACCAATTGGTACTTCTAAATCCCTTCACCTTTCTCACCCAGCCCCTGAACCCCATTCCTATCTAGTAACCATCAGTTTGCTCTCTGTATCTATGATTCTGCTTCTGTTTTGTGTTTTCATTTATTTTGTTCTTTATATTCCACATATAAGTGAGATCACATGGTATTTGTCTTTCTCAATCTGACTTACGTCACTTAGCATACTACCCTCTAGGTCCATAAAACTTGTCACAAATGGTAATATTTCATTGTTTTTTATGGCTGAGTAATATTCCGTTATATATATCACGTATCATATATATTCTCTATGTAATATATAATAAGGTTGGACAATTAAATTTGTAAACTCATCCTAGAGAAGTGCTACATACTTCATTGCTGAATATTACTATGGTCACCTTCGAAGTACTCCCCTTGGGAAGCTATGCACCAACGCCAGTGCCTAATCCACCCTTCAAAGCAATTTTGGAACTTTTTTTCTGGAATTGTCAGCAGAGCTGTTGTTGTATTACCCTTGATGTCCTGAATGTCATCAAAATGTCTTCCTTTCAGTATTTCCTTTATCTTCGGGTAAAGAAAGAAGTCATTGGGGGCCAGATCAGGTGAGTAGGGAGGGTGTTTCAATACAGTTGTTTGTTTACTAGCTAAAAACTCCCTCACAGACAGTGCCATGTGGGCTGGTGCATTGTCATGATGCAAGAGCCATGAATTGTTGGCAAAAAGTTCAGGTTGTTTTCATCAACTTTTTCACACAGCCTTTTCAGGACTTCCAAATAGTAAACTTGGTTAACTGTCCAGTTGGTACAAATTCATAATGAATAATCCCTCTAATATCAAAAAATGTTAGCAACATCGTTTTGACACTTGATTTGGACTGCTGCAATTTTTTGGTGATGGAGAATTGGCTGACTTCCATTGTGCACTTTGATGCTTTGTTTCAGGGTTGTATTGGTACACCCATGTTTCATCACCAGTGATAATGTGGCCCAAAACATTGTCTTTTCTCTCCAAAAGGTATTGGCAAACTTCGACTCTCCTTTGCTTTTGTTCATCAGTGAGCTCCTTCGGGACCATTTTTGCACACACCTTTGTCTTGCCAAGATTTTCAGTTAAGATTTTCCTAATAGTTTCTCTATCGATGTTTACTTGGTCTGCTATGCTTCTCTCACTCAGCCGACAATTCTGACGCACAATTCAATGAACTTTTGTAATGTTTTCATCAGTTCAGCTCGTTACTGGCCGCCCTGACCTCTCTTCATCAGTGACACGTTCTCTCCCCTCAGAAAAATGTTTAATCCATTTGTACACTGCCGTTTTCTTCATGGCATTAATCCCATAAACTTGGACTAACATGTCCCTGATTTCACTTCCACTCTTGCCAAGTTTAACAAGAAATTGAATGTTTGTTCATTGCTCTAATTCAAGCTCAGACATTCTCATAACAGATGGCACACGAAAACACGCAACAACAATAATGAACGCCACTCAGCAGGACACCGCCACACATCGACATGAACAAAGCTGTGAGACACTGATATACCAAGGTTATGAAACCTTATTGAGCTGTTTGTACAGTGCTGCCAATGTACGAGTATATTTTATATATATATATATATATATATATATATATATATATATATATATATATATATATATAACAATTTATTTATCCAGTCATCTATTGATGGGCACTTGGGTTTCTTCCATATCTTGGTTATTGTAAATAGTGCTGTTGTGAACATAGAGGTGCATATGTCTTTTCATATTAGTGTTTTGGACTTCTTTGGATAAATAACCAGAAATGGAGTTGCTGGGTCATAAGGTAGTTCTAATTTTATTTTATTTTTTTAATTTTTTAATTTTTTAAAGATTTTATTGGGGAAGGGGAACAGGACTTTATTGCGGAACAGTGTGCATTTCCAGGAGTTTATATTGGGGAACAGTAGTGTGTTTTTCCCAGGGCTCATTATCTCCATCCAAGTCAAGTTGTTGTCCTTTCAATCTTAGTTGTAGAGGATGCAGCTCAGCTCCAAGTACAGTCACCACTGTTAGTTGCAGGAGGCGCAGCCCACCATCCCTTGCAGGACTTGAACTGGCAACCTTGTGGTTGAGAGTTCGTGCTCCAACCAACTGAGCCATCTGGCCAACCAGGAGCTCAGTGGCAGCTCATTGACTTCATTCTAGTGGCAGAGGGCGCAGCTTGCTGGCCCATGTGGGAATCAAACCAGCAGCCCTTTTGCCCAGAACTCTTGTTCTAACCAACTGAGCCACCCATCCGCCCCTAATTTTATTTTTTGAGGAACCGCCATTTTGTTTTCCATAGGGGCTGCACCAATGTGCAATCCCACCAACAGTGTATGAGGGTTCCCTTTTCTCCTCTTCCTCACCAACATTTGTTATTTGTTGATTTATTGATGATAGCCATTCTGACAGGGGTGAGGTGATATCTCATTGTGGTTTTAATTAGCATTTCTCTGATGATTAGTGATGTTGAGCATCTTTTCACACGTCTATTGGCTATCTGTATGTCCCCTTTGGAGAAATGTTTATTCAGGTCTTCTGCCATTTCTTAATTGTATTCTTTGCTTTTTCTGGCTGTTGACTTATATGAGTTTTTAAACAAATTTTGGATATTAACTCCTTTTCAGATGTATCATTGACAAATATTTCTACCATTCAGTAAGCTGTCTTTCCATTTTTCTGACTTATAGGTCTTTTACTTCCTTGGTTAAATTTATTCCTAAGTATTTTAGGTTTTTTTAATGCAATTGATGGTTTCCTTTGCTTTGCAAAACCTTTTTAGTTTGATGTAGTCCCAATTGTTTATTTTTTCTTTTGTTTCCCTTGCCCGAGGAGATATATTAGAAACAATATTACTACAAGCAATGTCATAGTGTTTACTGCCTATATTTTCTTCTAGGAGTTTTATGGTTTCAGGTCTTATATTTAAGTCTTTAATTGATTTTGAGTTTATTCTTATATATGTAGTAAGAATGTGATCCAGTTTCATTTTTGCATGTATCTGTCCAGTTTTCCCAGCACCATTTATTAAATAGACGGTCTTTACCCGCAATGTATATTCTTGCTTGCTTTGTCATAGATTAATTGAACATATAGGCATAGGTTTATTTCTGGCCTCTCTGTTCTGTTCCATTGAACTGTGTGTCTGTTTTTATATAATATCAAAATACCATGATATTTTGATTACATGGCCTTGTAGTATAGTTTGGTATCAGGTAGCATGATACTTCCAGCTTTGTTCTTTTTTCTCAAGATTGTCATGGCTATTCAGGGTACCATACAATTTTATGGTTCCATATAAATTTTAGGATTTTTCTAGTTCTGTGAAAAATGCCATTGGTATTTTGATAGGGATTGCATTGAATCTATATATTGCTTTGGTTAGTATGGACTTTTAAGCTATATTAATTCTTCCTATCCATGAGCATGGTATATGCTTCCATTTATTTGTATATTCTTTAATTTCCTTCTTCAATGTCCTATAATTTTCTGACTATAGGTCTTTTATTTCCTTGGTTAAATTTATTCCTAGGTATTTTGTGTTTTTTTTTTAATGCAATTGGAAATGGGATTGTTTTGTTAATTTCTCCTTCTGATAGTTTGTTACTGGTATATAAAAATGCAACTGATTTCTGAATATTAGTTTTGTATCCTGCTACTTTACTAAATTCATTTCTCAGTTCTAATAGTTTTGTGTTGGAATCTTTGGAGTTCTCTCTATACAGGATTATATCATCTGCAAATATTGACAGTTCTTCTTTTCCAATTTGGGTACTTTTTATTTCTTTATCTTGTCTGATTGCTGTGGCTAGGACTTCCACTACTATGTTGAATAAAAGTGGTGAAAGTGGTCGTCCTTCTCTTTTTCATGATATTAAAGGGACTGCTTTTAGCTTTTCCAAGTTGAGTTTAACGTTAGCTATGGGTTTGTCAAATATGGCCTTTATTATGTTGAGATGTGTTCTCTCTACTCCCACTTTACTGAGATTTTTAATCATAAATGGATGCTAGATTTTGTCAAATGCTTTCTCTGTCTCTATTGCTATGATTATATGATTTTTATTTTTCATTTTGTTTATGTGGTGTATCACATTAATTGATTTGTGGATATTGAACCAATCTTGCATACAAGAAAGAAATCCCACTTGATCATGTTGTATGATATTTTTAATGTATTGCTGAATTTGGTTTACTATTTTAATATTTTGTTGAGGATTTTTGCATGCGTTCATTAGGGATATCGGTTTATAGTTTTGTTTTGTTTTTGTAATGCCTTTGTCTGGTTTTGTAATCAGGGTCATGGTGGCCCCGTAGAATGAGATTGGGAGACTTCCCTCCTCTTGAGCTTTTTAGAATAGTTTGAGAAGAATAGGTGTTAATTCATCTTTGACTATTTGGTAAAATTCACCTGTGAAACCATGTGTTCCAGGACTTTTGTTTGTTTAGAGCTTGTTATTATTAATTCAATTCCAGTAGTAGTAATCAGTCTGTTCAGATTTTCTGTTTCTTTTTGATTCAGCCTTGGAAGATTATATGCTTCTCAGAATTTATCCATTTCTTCCAGATTGTCCAAATTTTTGGCATATAATTGCTCATAGTATTTTCTCAAAATTTTTTGAATTTCTGTGGTGTTGGTTGTCACTTTTCCTCTTTCATTTCTGATTTTATTTATTTGAGTCCTCTCTCTTTTTGTCTTAATGAGTCCGGTTCATGGTTTATCAATTTTGTTTACCTCTTCAAAGAACCAGCTGTTGGTTTCATTGGTCCTTTGTAGTGTTTCTTCAACTCCTATGTTGTTTATTTCTGCTCTTATCTTTATTATTTAGTTCCTTCTACTCACTTTGGGCTTTGTTGGCTGTTCTTTTTCCAGTTCCTTTAAGTGTAAAGTTAGATTGTTTATTTGAAAATTTTCTTGTTTCTTTAGGTAGGCCTGCAGTGTTATGATTTTTCCCTCTTATGACTGCTTTCGCTGTGTCCCATAGATTTGGGGTCATTGTGTTTTCATTTTCATTTGTCTCTAGGTATCTTTTGATTTCTTCCTTGATCTCATTGTTAACCCATTCATTCTTTAGTAGCATGTTATCTAACCTTCATGTGTCTGTGGTCTGTGTGTTGTTGTTTTTTTAGGTTTTATTTATTTATTTTTGTAACTGATTTCTAGTTTCATACCATTATAGTCAGAAAGGATGCTTGATATAATTTCTATCTTCTTAAATGTATTGAGACTTGCTTTGTGGCCTAATATATGGCCTATCTTGGAAAATGCTCCATGTGAACCTGAAAAGAATGTATATTCTGCTACTTTTGGATAGAATGCTCTAAAAAAAATTAATTAAATCCATCTGTTCTTGTGTGTCATTTAAGGCTGCTGTTTCCTTGTTGGTTTTCTGTCTGGAAGATTTGTTCATTGATGTCAATGTCCTCTACTATGATTGTGTTATTGTTGATCTCTGACTTTATGCAGATCAATATTTATTTTATATTTTTAGGTGCTCTTATGTTGGGTCCATAGGTATTTACTAGTGTTATGTCCTCTTGTTCAATTGATCCATTTATCATTATATAATGTCCCTCTTTGTCTCTTATTATTGTCTTTGTTTCAAAGTCTATTTTGTCCAATACAAGTATTGCTACCTCAGATTTTATTTCATTTCCATCTGCGTGCAATATCTTTTTTCATCCATTTATATTTAGTTTATGTGTGTCTTTTAGTCTGAGGTGGGTCTCTTATAGACAGGATATGCCTGTGGGTCTTGTTTTCTTATCCATTCAGCTACCCTATGTCTTTTTATTAGAGCATTTAATCCATTTACACTTAAAGTGATTATTGTAGGTACATAGTTATTGCCATTTTATTATTCATACTTTTGATCTTCTTTTGTTTGTTTGTTTTTCCCCTTTTTCTTCTTAACATTTCTTGTAATGCTGGCTTTGTGGTAATGAAGTCATTTAGCTTTTTCTTTTCTGGGAAGCTCTTTATCTCTCCTTCAATTTTAAATGGCTTACTGAGTAGGATAGCCTTGGTTGTAGGTCCCTGCTTTTCATTACTTTGAATATTTCCTGCCCCTCCCTTTTGGCCTGTAACTTCAGTTGAGAAATCAGCTGATAGTCTTATGAAAGCTCTCTTGTAAGTAACTAGTTGCCTTTCTCTTGCTTTTAGGATTCTCTCTTTGTCTTTAAATTTTGACATTTTAATTATAATGTGTCTTGGTGTGGGCTTCTTTGGGTTCACCTTTTTGGGACGCTGCACTTCCTGGCCTTGTATGTCTATTTCCTTCAGCAGGTTAGGAAAGTTTTCAGTCATTGTTTTTTCAAATAGGTTCTCAATCCCTTGTTCCCGCTTTTCTCCTGGTACTCCTGTGATGTGAATGTTGTTATGCTCGATGGTATCCCACAGGTCCCTTAAACTATTATTATTATATTTTTTTGTTGTTGCTCCAATTCGGTGTTTTCTACTACTTTGCCTTCCAAATAGCTGATTGGATCCTCTGGCTCATCTAATATGCTGTTGATTCCCTCTAGGATATTCTTCATTCAGTTATTTTATTCTTTATTTCTGCCTGGTTCTTTTTCATGTTTTTTATGTCCCTCTTTATGCTTACTATTTTTTTGTTGAAGTTCTTACTAAGTTCCTTAAGAATTCTTATAACCAGTGTTTTGAACTCTGTCTCTGGTAGGTTGGTTGCCTCCTTTTTTAATTTAGTTCTTTTTCTGGAGTTTTCTTCTCCTTTTATTTGGGATATGTTTCCTTGTTTTCTCATTTTGGGTGCTTCTCTGTGTTCGCTTCTATGAATTAGGTAGAAGTCCTATGTCTCTCAGTCTTTGCTGGGTGGCCTTATATAGCAGGTACTCTTTGTGTTCCAGTGGCACAGTCTCCCTTATCACCTATGCCATGTTGCAGGAGTGTCCCTTGTGTGTGTTGTGTGTATTCTTTTGTTGTGGTTGAGCCTTGAGTGCTTTTGGTGTGTCAGTGACTCTCAAGCTGACTGTCTGTGAGGACTGGCTATGCCAACAGTGTACGAGATGCTATGTGGGGGCTGACCCCCTCAGAGGACAATTTGCCCCAGTGGATTCTTTTACCTAATAACGCCACCCTTTTGGTGCGCTGCTTATGGGGCTAACTGGATAGTGATCTGGTGTGGTCTGAAGCCAGCCTCTGGTTGTGTTGTTTCTGGTGCTTGTTGGCAGGAGCTTCCATGCAGGCCAATTTCAGCCCTGCCTGTGACTGGCCAGGAACTACCTGCTAGGAACCACAAAAGGTGTGTAAGTGTGGCCTCACTGTGAACTGAGGCTGGTTGCCACATATATTTGGCCTAGGAAAGCTCAGCAAAAGGCCCAGGTCATACGTAGGCTTGTTGCCACCTGCCGGCTGCCTGTAAGGCTCAGCTACTGTAAGAGCCTCCTTAGGTGTGGGGGCTGAAGTGGTTGACCTGATGCAACAGTACCTCTTGACAGTGCTGCCGAAGTTGGGTAGGGTGGGGTCCCAGAGAGTAATTGGGGTGGGGCAGGTGATTTTCACAATGTTAATACACATTCAGTTCTTGCACCAGTGCTGGGCTTGTGGTCACTCCGCAAAATGTCCAGAGAATATTTTATTCAGCTGTCACTTGCCTTAGGCCTGCTGATCCCTGAGAGCTGTCCAAGAAATGCTGCAATGCAAGCAGGCGCTGACTGTCCATCGCCAAAATTCTTTTAATTATTGAATGATATTGCTTTTGCTATTTCAATAAAGTCTGGAAATACCAGGTTTGCAATAGGAAAATTTAGTTATTTGTGTATGTTTATTGTAATAATTTTTATACCTGACATATTACTTTATGAATATTTATTCTCCTATCTGATTACTTTTTTCTTATTTTTGTTTGTATAATCACATTTCATTTACTGAGCACTTTTCTTCCTGTTAATGGTTATTTTTCCCCAAAATTCTTCTAATTATTGAATGATGTACCAGATTGGACAATTAAGTTTGCAAACTCATCCTAGAAAAAGTGCTACATATCTCATTGCTGAATATCACTACAGTCACCTTTGAAGTACTCCCCTTGGGAGTACACTGATGCCAGCACCTACTCCACCCTTCAACACAATTTTGGAACTCTTTTTCTGTAATGGCCATCAGAGCTGTTGTCGTATTACCTTAATGTCCTGAATGTCCTCAAAATATCTTCCTTGCAATATTTCCTTTATCTTTGGGTAAAGAAAGTAGTCACTGGGGACCAGATCAGGTGAGTAGGGATGGTGTTCCAATGCAGTTATTTGTTTACTGGCTAAAAACTCTCTCACAGACAGTGCCATGTGAGCTGGTGCATTGTCATGATGCAAGAGCCATGAATTGTTGGCAAAAAGTTCAGGTTGTTTTTGTCTAACTTTTTCACACAGCCTTTTCAGCACTTCCAAATAGTAAGCTTGTTTGTCCAGTTGGTATGAATTCATAATGAATGTTCCCCTGCTATCAAAAAAGTTTAGCAACATTGGTTCACGAACTTAATAGTCAGACCTACGTATGTATATTGATGAAAATATATTCATATTTGGAAGTTACTACATTTTTAATGTTTTTGATTAGATAAATGAAAACGAGTACAACTGGAGGTTATAATGGAATAAAAATGCAGAAGTAAAGCTCAGGAAGAAAAAATAAGAAAAGAATAAAGAATATTTTCAAAAAGGCAGTCTGCTTGAATGTCTAAAAACTGGAAAAAAATAAAATTAACAGATTTCTGTTGAACATGACTCATAAAACATTAGGTATTTTTATTATGAATATTTAATTGTTTACTAAAGCAATGAATATGAGCAATAAAATTATCCTTATCAAATTCAAATGTTGATAAGGTCATATTAAAATCTACAACTTCATAATTTTTACTAAGTGAAGATATATTTACTGATTTTGAAAATGACCAAAAAATCAACCCAAAGGCAATAATTACAACTCCAACCTGTCCATTTGAGATAAAAGCTGGTATATTAGAATGGAAAGATGAAACCTGAGGAGCTTTACCATATATATTGAGTGATGATTATGAAATATGGCCATTATATTTTTCTGACAGTGTGAGAATTTTTCCAGCAAAATACAATCCACTCAAATTAATTATGATTTTTCCATTGGTTGAACATGGCACAATTTGAGGATTTCATTTTATACAAAAATATTTTAAACAGAGGTGTAGAGGGCGGGTGCCTGTAAGGCACCATCACATGACTGAGAAGCATGAGATAGAGGAAGTTACTTGGGTCTTTAGATAACACCCACATTCTGTAGGGTATGTCCAGATGGCTTAAGACCATCAGCCTGCGGCAACCCTGCTTACGTTAATGCCCCTCCACCCAGCAAAAAAATGTATATAACCCATGATTGAGCTGCAATAAAGAGAGACTTGATCAGAACTCCTGTCTTGTCTCCGGTCTTTGTGTCTCCCATTTTCCTCCCTTCTAGGTACTTCGGGGTCCCCGCGGGTCAGGACACAGAGGGAAAAATATAGGCTTTATATGTGAGGTTCAAAGAAAGCATTTTGTTGTCATAGTCAAAATGTTTTACAACTGGGAGCTGAGGGATGAGTAAAATGAGTGAAGGTGGTCAAAAGGTACAAGCTTTCATCTATAAAATAAATAAGTCATTGGGATATAATGTACAGCATAGTGAGTACAGTTAATAATATTGTATTGCATATTGGAAAGTTGCTTAGAGAGTAATCTTAAAAGTCCTCATGACAAGAAAAACATTTTTTTGTCACTATGTGTATGTGTGGTGACAGATGTTAACTAGACTTATTGTGATCATTTTGCAATGCATACAAATATCATATCGTTATGTTGCACACCAATATAGTGCTATATGTCAATTATACTTCAACAAAAAATGTTTTACAATCAATCTTTAAGATGATCTTTAGTTAACGATTGTATTTATAACTGTAAAAACTTAGATTCTTGATTAAAATAGCATGAAATATCATTTGTATAACAAAAGAAATTACACAATGCAGTAAGCAGAATTTTTTAATAAAGCTGATTAAAGAGTAAATACTAGATAGTATTCAACAATGACAAGTAAACACTAGCAAAGAGCATTGGTGTGATATTCTTCTGAAATGATGTTTCTAGTATCTAATCAAGTAGGACATTGCTTTTTAAGGCATTAGCAGGACAGTATTTACAGAATATAATGGGGCATTTATACATTTAGTAGAAATAATTTCAGGATTTGATTCTCAAATTGTAAACATGAAAGACAGACAAAACTAATAAAACACATGGCTAATCTCTAGGATGGAGAATTCAAAATAAGATTAATAAGTTAAAGATTGATAAAGTGAAAGAAAAAAATCATGCATTATATTTTTAAAAATTAACTATTACTCATTTCCACTAGGTTGTACCAGAGAAAATAGTCATGTTGAACAACTAATACTTAGTCAACTACCAGAAAAACAAATGCATGGAAACTGGGATTTGTGAGTAATTCACCAATTTATTAAAAAATAGTACAGGTTTGGTTTAAATCAAGAACTGAAAAAAAAAAAAAAAACCTTTTAACATGAAGCACTGGATTTGAAAAACTTTCTAGGGGTGCCTATGAGGGTACAGAACCCCAGGCTGGTTAAAGGAAAAGTGTCACCAGAATTTTGACCAGAAATCCCAAAGGATTTTTGTGTTGATATAAGGCTTCTAGTGCGAATTTGTTATCAAAGAGACATGGTGCCAATTGTGTGGGTGTTGATGACATTCTTTAGAGCTACTAAATGATTATGTATGATTTTTTTTTGCATATGCCCATATGAAACACATAAAATACGACCTTATGGCCACTTTTGGATACATGATGGGAATGTTAATGAAATGCTTTGAAAATCACATTTAATATAGATAAGATATTACAGGCACTAAAATAGTTAATAAAACAATAGAGTATCATCAAATAAGAAACTCATTATGGTCTTTGGATAAAATGAATTTAATTTTAAATTGTGCTATTTACAGTCATAATTAGCACAACTTGTTTACTATTAATATAATGTTATCTTGACAGATTTAGCTTTATGTATTTCACTTTCAAAAGTATTGAAACAATTTTTGAAGAAAATGTATTTTTAAAATCAAAGGAAATTACTTGTGATGAAATATTTAAGAGACAGACTTGTTTTGATACCTGTAATTTACAATGTATCAAAAATAAAATGAATTGATGGATATGTAAGAGAATGAATGGTTGGATAGATATGTGATAAAACAACAGTAAAATGCTAAAAGTAGAAATGAGGTGGTGGTTATATGTCTATTGAAAAGTCTTTCAACTTTGTTGTCTCTGAAGATATTCATGTTGGGGAAAAAATTGTGTGTGAAATTTGTAACAAGAGTAGCATTTTAATAAACTATAAGAAACATTTTAAAATGAAAATATTCACATGACTAAAAAGGAAAAGTTTCACATACTAAGAATCCCCAAAACAATTTCTATAGAGACTATATGCTGATCATTAAAGGCCAAGCTACCGCATAATCTTAATTAAAGAGACTTAAATAAATTGAGCAATATACCTACTATTTTCAACTTTCTTCATAATAATCCCAAATTTTTAATTTGGTGGAAGAAAAACTAAAATACTGTGTAGATATAGGTGGTGAAAATCACAATATAAATGATAGTGATTTATACAATAAAATTTGAAAAGTTCATAAGATTTTTCTGTGATGAAGACATATCATGATTATGCATCTTATGTCAAATTTATGGTTCATTTCTGAATATAAAAGTTTCTTCAACATTTTTTTTGACATTCCAGTTGCCATTCTCTTGGCAGAATAGTTTCTCCAAATTGAAACTAAAGTCAATGTTATAACTACAATGACTCAAGAAAGTTTGCTTCACTTGGCATTAGTTCACAACAGAACACAAATTATTTCAATTATGGAACACAAAAATTTCAATTATAGAAGTATAACTAGCGACTCCATTGAAAGGAAAATAAATTTCATGAAATAAATACATAATAATTTGTTAATTACAGGGGTCTTTTTGTTTTCTGCCCCTCACATTTCTAGCCCATCAACAGATCACTCAGACGTATGCAATAATATAAATTCAGTTATCTTTGATATTGTGCCAACCTTCACTCTACACTTTTTTCTTTTTTCAGTTTAAATATTTATTGTGTAAAGTCAAAGTGCATTCTTTGGTGGTGGAAAAAAGTGCTTTGAATGCCAAACAAGTAAACCAGAAAGCTTATTTTTTATTTAAAGTGTATCTAAGACAAACATACAAAAAGAATATGGACCCTCCAAATATAACATGGCAATTATTCTCACCCTTCCATCTTCCTGTTTGATCTTAAGCTCCCTTTCTCATTTCAGGGCTCTGAGGTGCAATTCTTGAGAAAGCATCCTACCCAATTTGCATTATCTTTCAGGTGAAGTGCTGGATATTTACCAGATAATCGAACTCACCAAAGGCTCCACGGAAAAACGAAGCCAGCCTGGATTGTAGCTATGCCTGGAAGCTCTGTATTAGCTCCCGTGGAGCTTCATCTAGACTTCAGCTGTGCTTTTTTCAGTAGCAGGACCTGTTGAGAACGATTGCCTGTAACTGAAGGTGCAGTTGAATTCAGTGGGTTTCAGAACCAAGATGCCAACATGGGTGCAGGCTGTAGGACAAGGGGGTACTGTTCTTGTTGGGTAAAAAGAAAGCAGAAGCCCCAAAGTTCACATTAACTCAGGAATTTCATTTTTTTTTTTCTTTTTCTTCTTGGCTGGCTCTTCGTTCTGTCCCTTGTGCTCTGACGCAGTGTCCTCTTCGTTTTCCTCCTCCTCCTCTTGGAGAACCATGTCCAGGATGTTTCCTTTGATCTTGATGTCCCGCAAGATGCTGAGCTTCATGTGCTGCATCAGGTTCACTTTGGACCTCTTGGAAAAGCAGATGAGAAATTTTTCATACTGTTCAATGGCAAAAATGAGATTTGGGATTGCCTTAGTTTCCCAAAGAACTCTGGCCGTGGCCATGGGAACTGCAGCAGTTTTCTTCACTTTCTTTCCTCTTGTATATTTTAGGCTCTGAGTCTTCTTGTTCTGTATGTACAAAATGAAAACATAGCATAGGGGTATCAGATAAGAACCCAGCAGCTTCACCAGCTTTTCCATAATTTTTGGAACTCCTTTGGATCTCTGATACACCTGGAGATAATATCTGACTGGTGCTGTAAGAATGGTGTACATCTTGCAAAGATCCTTTAACAAGGTGTCCACACAGCTGCCTGATGGCAGGGCTGTCTGCACAAGCTGGTGGAAAAATGTAAGCAGGGTTCCCAGTTCTATGATGATGGCTTTCTCAATGGGATGATTTGCAAGGGTTGCCTGCGAAGAGGCCTCTTCTGATATGGTTTCTTGGCTCACTTGTCCCTTAAGCTTGGTGATTAGCCAGCTTCTTCTAGAACCTTCTCAGCCTGACTCAGAACAAGTAAACAGACAGTAGGGGTAGCTGTTCTCAAATTCACCATTGCAAAGTGTTTGCTTTCTCCATCTTTACATCCTGGTCTATGTCTCCAAGATGCCCATGGATATCCTGGGACAGGTCATGCAGGAGGGTGACAGGACTCTTACACAAAACATGGAGGCTGAACAGCAAATTCATCAAGCCCTTGCAAAACGAGGCATCCTCCCAGCTGTTTTCCTTGCAAATCTTAGCTGTCCAGGATAACATCTGCACAAACACAGGGAAGGAGGGCTCCAGCAGCTTGGACAAACTGGAGAGAAAACTGACAAGTAGGATGGCTTCTTTGCTATTAAAGTCTTCCTCTTGGCTGCTAAGTAAATTTAACAAGGACCTCTGAAACTGCCGGATGTGGAATGCTGCTCTCTGAGTGACAGTGACTTCCCCCTCTTCTTCCTCATTATTCAGGACATCCAGCACCTGAAGAAACAGGGGAATCCTACGCTGATAGAACTGCTGCATAGCACTAAAGGTTTTTTTGCAAACCCTCCATACACAGCAACGAGATGTTTTCCTTTCTCTTTCTTCCCCAAGTTTTCCACTGAAGTGTATCACCAAAACAAAACCCGAATTATGTTACAGAGGTTCTAAAAGATCTTCTCTGGGTTTTGGCAGCCCGGGTCACTCACATGCCCTCTTTTCTTGAGCTGCTGTATCTTCTGCAGAGTCATGCTCACTGCATACCGCATAAACACATTGTTGGACCTTAGGAAAGACAGGTTTTCTTCCTGGCTTTAGGTATTGTCCCTGAAAAGAGCGGTGAGAAGATCAGACACAAAGTTCATGGACAAAAACTATAATGTGTTTTGTTGACCGTTTTACTTTTGCCTTTACGTACCTGCTTTTTCGTTAAGGATGTCAGAGAGTTTCCTGTAACACATAAATAAGCTCAGAACCTCCTCAAACTTATTTTTACTGAAATTACCAATGGAGAAATTATATTCTATTAAAACCTCACAAACTCCCATCACAAGTAAAGCACAGATGTTATTTTTGATGTGGATACCAGTGCTCTGAGAAAAATCTGCTGATTTATCCAGTTCAAAGTCCTCTAGTTCACTCTTAATCATTCTATTAGTAATAAATTCCATCATATCACCTAAGTCTTGATAGAATCCTTCTTCCACCTCCTCTTCTTCCTCCTGTAGGGGCAATACTCTACTTTTATACCAAACCAAACAGTGCTGAATACAACACAGCAGATGATCCAGTGGTTCTTGTAGAAAGATCTGATCTCCTTGGGTCAATATACAAGCTTCTAATTTCAGAGGAGGCAGCACATCAGGTTGTGGCTCGTAGTACTGTTTTAACTGTGAGAGCAGAGTATGCATGATTGAATTAGCCAGCTGTGAATTTCTTCGAAGCACATCATAAAACCTCTCATAAAGCATGAGTAGGACATCAGCCTGCTGGCCTAAGCATTTCCTTAAACTATCCATGATCTCAAGGCAAAAAGTTTCATTGGCGACCACATTGTAATGGCTGTGAACATCCACAGGAACCTGGCTAACACTAGTAGACTGCACTGTGAGGATGACAAGCTGCCTAAAACTTTGAAGTTCTTCAGGAGTAGCAAAAACTCGCAACTGCAGATTTTCGGGCATCCAGCCTGCTGGCAAACATCGCTTTCCGAAGGACAGGTATCAGGAGGCTCTCATTGACAAGCTCACTTTGAGAAGGGGCTGAGCTGCCTTCAGCAGCCCTTGTATAATTTGAAGGGGCAGGAAGGATAAAGAGTCAAAAGTTTGTGGGACTTTAGAAGAACAACTCTGAAGAACTAAGGGTGAACACATGATGATATTTGGAAACAGGTCTAAGTAATGGCTGATGGGAGAGGATGCTCTGATAACAACTCTGTTGAGGACCTGCTCCAGAATTTCTTGTCTGATCATCTCATGGATCTTAAAAGTTTCCAACAGGATATTAGCTCCCTCCCCGCTTACATGCATACTGCTGTGGTGTTCTAGAAAGACCTGAGCTGGTTTCAATATTTTTTCCATCAGGAATCTTCCTTGGCCCACATGCATCCGTTAAAATGAAGCCAAGTTCTGTCAGGCCCTGAATAACATGACCCCAGCTACGAGCATTATTCTTTACCACGTCCAGGATCATGGCGGAAGCACAAGATAGGTGAGGAACTAGATTCTGAAGAAACTTTGAGCCTTGGAAAAGCTGAGGATCCTTAAAGCTTTTTACAACTGAAGTCTTTAAAAGGTCAAACACCTGTTCCTCACATCTTTGTATTCTTGTTATAGAAAGCAGGAGGGCAATGCTTAAGGGACATGTATTATTACTGAAACCCCCTTGCTGTCCTGCCTTCACACGTTTCAGGAGTTTTCTGCCTAGATCACAGTCCAATTTGATGGAAAACACAATGTGTAGGATAGCAGTGCCTTCCACATGACGAAGTTCACCCAATGGCATGGTAACAAGATCCAAGGGCTCATCACCACTCTGTTACTCAATGTGCTGCTCATCGACCTCATTGAAGGAAGTAATGACTCCTTCCATAACCGTCTTTCTGTTTCCCTTTGAGGAGAGAACCAGAAGCTGATAGACCAAAGGTGGTACTTCTTGAAGATTCAACTTGGAAAACATCTTCAACACCTTTTCCACCACAAATTCCACCTCTTCTGCAGTCAGAGGGACATCGTTGAACATGGAGGTGAATTGAGCTACATATTGCTGATCCCATCTGCCAGAACAGAGGGTTTTAATCAACTGCTTCTTACATTCTTCCCCACTCCGTTCATCTTTTCCATAAACCAGATTTTCCTTTTTGGTAACAAGGGCAATGAGAATGATGCGTAGTAACTCCAAAGATTTTCCATTCATTAGGTTGCCCTCTTTGATTGTACCAACAAACTCATTGGCTAATTCAAGCAATCATGGTCCTGGAAAATCATGGGCCTCCAGCATCAGTAATCCTATGATCTCAGATGCTACTTCTTTCAGCAAATCCCCGGATTCCTCCAGCTGAATACAACGAGTGTATGTCTTAAGTCTTCTAAGAGCTCCAGCTTTCTCAGAGCAGGAGAAACCTTTGAAAATGGCTCTCAGGAATGTTCCAGCAGTTTTTCCTTTTACTGCCTGATTCTGAAGGAGAGGAGCCAGCTCATCTTCCTTTAGGGTTTGAAGAAATTCTTGCAATCTGTCTGCTGTTTTTTCTGTTGCTAGAGAGAATTTTCTGGTCCTTTGTTGCACATATCATGAGAAGTTGGGGGGAAGCACAGCTTGAGAACTCGAATCCTGAACCACAGAGTGAGCATGCACAGGGTGGCTTAGGCACACCAGCAGCAATGTCTTGACTGGTTAAGCTCTTTTTGTGTCAGTTTTGGAGGCTGGGAGTAGGAGGTCAGCAGCCAGCATGGTAGGATCCGGTGAGGACCCTCTCCCTGGCTTGCAGATGGCTGCCTCTTCATTGTGTGCTCACAAGGCCTCTCTCACAGCTGTGTGGCTTCAGGCAGGTCCTTCCCCTCTCTCTTGGTTCTGTATTCTGTAAGAAGGGGAATATTTTGCCTCACACCAGGAAGGAAATTCTAGAAGCAAGAAGTCCAAGATAAAGATGTCGGCAGGGCTTTTTTCTTCTGAGGCCTCTCTCCTTGGCTCGTAGCTGGAGTCTTCTCCCTGTGCCTTCACGTAGTCTTCCCTCTGTGCGTATCTGTGTCCTAGTCTCCTCTTCTCATAAGGACACCAGCAATATTGGATTAAGGCCCACCTTGATGACCAATCCTTAGAGCTGATGGGAAGTGAGAGGTCAGGCACAGGCAGGGAAGGGTCTGAGGACGGGCATCTTTTTCAATTTAGATAAAATTACTTCAAAAATAAAACTTGCCAAAAGCAAATTCTAATAGAAGTAGAACCAGAATAACACTATTTTTAGTAAAGAACTCAAATTTATAATTAAACACATTCCCCAAATCTCCAGAATCAGAAGGATTTACTAGCAGATTCTTCTTACCAATTTTACATAAAACTTTTCCAGAAAATAGAAAATACTTGCGTACTTCTAGCTCATTTTAGGAGTCCAGAATAGCTAATAACAGAACCTGACAAAAACACTAGAAAGAAAGAAAATTTCAGGCCAATTACCCTCATAAACAAAGATGCAAAAGCCCTACTTAAATTGTTAGTGAATACTTTAAATCATATGTACTATTTCAGCATATAGAATACTTTGAAGTACACAGTGAATATTAGCAATATATCAAAATGATAATCCATCAGAAACAGTGGGTTTATTCTAGGAAGCAGGGTTGGTTTAACATTTGAAAATGAATCAATGTAATTCACTACATCAATAGAATAAAAGTGAAAAGAAAACATAATCATATCAATAGATATATAAAACATATTTAATAAAGTTCATTGTCAATTCATGAAAAAAAGAAAATAACTCTTAGCAAACTAGAAATGGAAAGGTAACACAGTCATTATCAGTGGCTTACCTGTATCCCAACTGGGACTCACTCTAGGGCTTTTTTCTACCCTGGGAAAAGAGCAAGTCAGAAATACTGGAGAGCTGATGTTTAAGAAGCAGTCCTGATGGATGGGGAAAGGGAGAATAAACACTTTAGATTCCTTACTCTCTGTCCAGGGTAACTGAGATATGCTCTACACAGCCTTTCAAATTTCCCCAGGCACTGAGCTCCAGTTACCCACAAGGCTAACTGGCTGGTCCTGCACCCGGGATTGGTCTCTCTCTGTGCAGCTCTCTTCTCTCCAAGATTCTGCGCCATCAACCCCAGCCAGCGTGTCATTCCCAGACTCTCACTGTCTGTTCCATTCCAGTTCCATCCCTGTGTTGTGGCCGGGAAACTCTACACAAGCAGTGAGCTGGGGTGGTCATGGGACTCACCTCATCATTCCCCTATGTGGAAATAAATGAAGACCACCCAAATGAGAACAAGCAAATCCCTGCTTAGAGGCTGGTGGTGTGGGGAAGCCGTAGGCAGCCTAACTAGAATTGGGTCTTCATGTCTCATTGATTAGGGGTACACAATTTGGCTTTCTCTGGTTGGTCCTAAGTTGGAGGTCGGGACAAAAATTGCTGTCTCACTTCCTGGGCTGGTTACCGAAGACGGTAGGCTGGCCTCATGGGGTGGTGGCTGCAGGTTGTGGGTCAGAGTTCAGTTTTTATATGTAGTCTGGCCAAGATCTGTTTGTATATTCAATCTCTCACCTCTCAGTTCTGCCTCTGGGGTAACGTCTGAAAACTGTCATTTCAAGTGTTTTAGGTTTTTGTTTGTTTAGGCGGGGGTGTAAATCCCAGCCCTGCTACTCTATCTTGGCTGGAAACAGAAGTCTTAACCTCCCAGAGTGAGTTTTGGATTAGTCATCACTCTGTAATCTGCCTGTTTGCTTTGCCACCATCCTCCTCTCCCATTTCTTCAGCCTCTTGACTTCCACCTTTATATCTCCCTTGACTCTTCTTTGTCGCTGGTGCATGGCAGCCAGACACTCCTTACCCTGAAATCTCTGGTTGGGATCCTGTCATAAATTGAAAGAGCTCCTGCAAACAACAGCAGAACACCCATTTCACCAGCCACTCCGGGAACTGCTCACCATTCTGTTCTGGCCTTTGCCTGAATCCCAAGGCTCTGATCCTTCCCTGAAACATGGAAGGATTCCTGATGCTCTGCTTGAACTCACCTGGTCACCAGTCCAGGCCAGCTTCTGTACCAGATAAGATGCTCCCAGTAAAAATTAATAAACAGAAACCCCATTTAAAATGAATCAGGAGGCCAGAAATGTGAGTTCTCACACCCCACATTGATCACAGAGCCCAACAGTTTAACTTTATTTATAATAGCTCTCTCGATTACCTCTTCTCCTCTATGAAAGAGTTGCCTCTCCTTTGTTTCTCAGGATGTGCATGTGGTTCGCCATTAGATTGCATGTCATACATTACAATTCTTTGTTGTTTTCAAATAAACCCAATCCTGCTAGAGAAATACTTGGCTTCTATTTATTTAAGGTCAACACTCTCCACCTTTCATCTTGGTGAGCAGAGCTCTGGCCAGCATCAAACAACCCTGACCTGTTCTGTATTTCAGATAGTCCAGAAGGCCTTGCTTTCAGACACACTCCCTTTAAGACCATTCAATTGACTAGAATCTCTGAAACACTGCATAACATTGCTTAGAAAATCCTTACCACATTCACAGATATAATAGATAGTCATTTTAGCTTCACGTGTAGCTCTTCATCTTGTGCATTTTCTGTTTTTTTGTGTTTGTTCAGTATGGCCTGCCCCAGATGGTGGGTTATTTTAAGGGAATGATCTTCAGAGCCTGGAAAAATGTCTGTTTTCCTTATATACAATCATATGTTAGATTGAATCATTAGATTTGAAAAATGTATTTAGCTTTTTGATGCATACATATATGTGTGAATATATATACTGTGGGTGCCAAAAAATGTGTACACATGGTTTGTATTCATCTTTTGTTATCGGTATATATTAAGTATTCTAATTTTAATACAGTTTTTTCCTATCTTAAAATGTTGTGTATACATTTTCTTGGCACCCTCTATATGTATGTGTATATCTATATATACATACATATATATATGTGTGTGTATATATACAGAGAGTGTGTACAGTGAATTTTCACTAATTGAACACACTTGTGTAGCCAACACCCAGATCAAAAAACAGGACACTGAAATTGCATTTTATTTATATTTCACTTGGCTGCCTTTACTTTGAAGCTGATGGTAAGCTCCATGACTCCCTCTCTGTTGCTCACTATTGTGTCTTCAGGGTTTTATCAGAGTGCCTGACCCACACAAAGGGCCTAATTTGTAGAAGAAGTTTGTTGACTGACACTGAGAAGAAAGAGCTATGCTCTTACTGGAAATAAATTGAACCACACCTGTAAAAAATGAAATCCCTTTCTCCTTGGCTATTACTAATATATTTCTCCCATGTATGTTAATATACAACAGAGCTCAGTAAAATGACTGTTATTGAAAGTAAATTAAAATAACAATTACAGAAACAAAACAAACTCTGTTTCTCTATTGTATCTATGAACAAAGCTGTCATGGCCCCTCCTACTCTGGCAAGTATTGGCAATTGAAATGCTTTGTAGTTAGGATGGTGTGAATAGCTGTGAGCCTGTGAGGACAAAAGGGTTTGGGAAAGAATATGCAGTGAACTTGGCAAAATCCATTCTTGTCTGGGAAGCCAGGTGACAAGGAGCTTATTGTGCTCCTCTTAGATGAGAAAGTGAGTTCAAGAAAGGAACAGGGGTCACTCTGAGCCCAAGTTCCACAGGCTGAGTCCAAAGTTTTATCCCTGGTGAATATGGCTCATCCTTACCAAGCCAGGAACCCGTCATGTTGTATCTATCTTTGAGAGACATAAAAGTGGAGAAACCTGTGGCCTCGGCTTGTTCACCTGCAAATTTGGAGTAATGTGTTGGGTGACTATATTATCCTGAGTACTAGACACTCACCAAGATAATCAGGGCTGGAAGCGGGTGAGTGTTCTGTCTATTTCAGAGAAGAGGATGAGAAATGGCCTGATGGCAGGGCCCTGAGCACCTTGCAAAGGAGAACGGACATGGAGAATTAACCCAGCCCTCCCGCCACCATCTTGTCACTGCTGAAGCTGCTGCTTTTTTTCCTTTCACGAAGGCTGTCTTTATTCCCACTCTTGGGGGGAAGAACCAAGTTAGTTAGAACCTTCTTTATCTTGTGAATGAAACGGCGAAGCCTGGTATAGATGAGAAAAGGCGACACCCCTTGATTAACTAAAGAGATGCAGTGGAAGACTCCCACAGGTCACCCCACTGGGTGTGGGGGTGGATACGGGTGGGGTTGAATGCAATGTGGTGTGAGCAGGAGTTGCACTACAAGTGAATTGTTCCAAATCCTTCAAGCTTCCTGCCAGGGCATTGAAATCTTGGCTCATTTTGGAATCTGGATCTGGGACAATTTGCTCTAAAGGAGGTTTGGCATACATAAGTCATTATTATTAATAAACACTTGGTGAATGCCAACCATATGCCTGATGCTTTTTTCTTTTTCTGTTAGGTTAAGTTACCAAGTAAAGGAGAATGCAACTCAGCTCCTTATTATCCCAGAAGAGGCAATTTCATAGTCCTCATGGCCCTACACTTATGTCTTTGAACCCATGGATGCATTTTCCAAAGATTTTTTGTTTTCAAGAGAACATTCCAGAACATCAAAAGTGGTGACTTTAAACTCGACACCCCTTTCATTATCAAAAGAATAGATTTTAGAGAGGAATGTAAGTGTCTTCTGACATAGTCTTCGGTCCAACCTGCTCTTATGGGATGACTCATTTCACACTGGCTGGATTTTAATGCTATGTGGGGCTGCTTCTAAATGACTGATCTTGAATTACACAGACGAATCTTTAAAAATATGTAATAGAATGAGCTATGTTTACTTTTAGTGGGTTTCTTTTCATAATGTCTATCTGCGTGTTTCCCCGTTTGTACACTTGGTTACATATGGGAAGCAAGGCAAAGTGTGACTTCTCTAAGGAGAATATACAAAAAATATTTGAAAACATTTCCTTCCTTTATTTCCCTGCAGTGATCTGTGTTTAAGAGAATTGGCAACAAAACAAGATAGTTCAACTCTTTTTATTTTTAAGCAGTAAATAATAGTAGTCTTTTAAATAATAGTAATCCCCATTGAAGAAGATTGGGTATGGGTTGGAGAGAGAATCAAAGGAGCATGTCAAAGAGGAGAGAAGCAACAGCTTCCAGTGTTTTAGTGATGAGTTTCACCTCAGAAGCTATAAGCACCTCATAAACAGATGTTCAAAGAAGACTTACCTGATAATCTGCCAAATAGAGAGACTAAAGAACAGCAGAAAATTTAAAAAAGAAAAGTTCACACACTTTTTGGTAGCATTTTGGAGACTCTGGCCACAAGATACCCCCATTTCTCTTACGGCCTCTGACAAGCCAGGTCCTTTTTCAACCACAGGCTGCATAAATTGCCCCTATTGGTATAATTTGAGAAGTAACACTCAGAGCCCAGCCAACCCCAAATCCCTCCTGGCTTAGCCATCAAGGTCCTTGAAAGTTTATCACTGAGGAATCATTTATTCATCATTCATTTGTTCAACAAGTTCTTGTTCTGTACCTGTTATATACTAGAGCAGAATGACTGGCCTTGGGATAAGTCACTGGTATTTCTCATCTCCCAACCTCATGGCCAACATCGCGAATAGATCATTCTGCTCTTTCTTGAAGAATCAAGACCCAGGCAGCCATCCCATCAATTTGTTTATGTCACTCCCCTACTTAGAATTGTTCAGTGGCTGCCCTCTGTATAAGATGCAGACCAAAGTCTTTAATATGCCCCCCCAAATCCTATGGAATCTGATCCTGCTTCCTCTCTAGTCTCCTCTTAGACCAGCCTCATCTTTGCTCCCTTTCCCCCAGGTACATTATTTTTTCCTGAGCTTCCCCAAAGTTCCATATTCCTTCTGACTTTAGTATCTTCAAACTTGCTCTTCCTCTGACTAGAATCATCCTTGCTTATCGCAACACACCCTTTTTACCTAATAAGTTCCTATATGTTCTTTAGATCTCAGCTCAGATGTCGCTTCCTAAGGAACCTTCTTTTGATCAGTCCCATGCCTAATCTACATCAAATATTCCTACCCCTCACCTTCATGAGACACGATCCTATTCTCCCCAGCACTGATTACAGTTTATAATTACAGAATCATCTGCGCAATTAACATTTTTATCCCCCTACAGACTTTCATATCATGTTATCCTTGAGTACAGTTTGATACCTAGCCCTTAGTAGGTACTCAATTAAAATTTATTGAATAAATGAGTATGAGCAGACACATGAAATGAAATCTGTTTTTCATTGTTTTCCAGGCTGAGCATTAGGGACGAAAGGTGAAACATAATAGAAAGGGTATGAACTTTGAAGTCAGACAAGCAAAGGGACAATGCTGGTTCTTCACTTACTGTCCATGTGATGCTGGTAAGGGGCTTAGTAGCTATCACGTATTGAGTGAGTGGTCTGTGCCAGGATGAGGCACTTTATATATATTCTCTCATTGAACCCTCACAACAATACTCTAGCTTGATGTTGTTTCTATCCTATAGATAAGCAAATTGAGAGATTAAGAGGTCACATAGCCAACTAAGTAAGGCAGAGATAGACGTCAAAACCATATCCGGCCAGCGACAATTCCCAGACTCTTGAATATTATCTATGTTGTTTAACATCTGCAAACTTTGGCTTCCTTATTTTGCAATGACACATCTTTTCGTAAGTTACTCTACCGTGACCTGTCTTCTAATAGTCTCTTTCTATTAAGTCTCTTCACTGATTTTGCCACTATCAGAAAAATCCCTGTATTCAGTCAACTGCTAGAGGCAAATGCTTCCTAAGGTTTGGTAGAGTGGGGTTGTAAATTTTTCAAGTTCACAAATTTCCCATTAGTTTCAGTTAGTCTTTACTATACTACACAGCACCCCAAAACATGATGGCTTAAACCAACAGCTATTCACTATTTTTCACAATTCTTTTGGTTGAGGGAGTAGATTTTTGACTTTGTGTCAACTGGATTCACTCATGTGTTTCTGTTCAGCTGGAGAGTTAGATGAGCTGGAAGGTCCAAGATGATCTCACTCGTGTGCCTGGCAGTCGGTGCTGGATGCAGGCTGGGATGCCTTAGCTCTCATCCTCAGGAGGCTTGCCGGCATCCTTGCATGGCCCTCTCAGGGCATGCCAAGAAAACAGAAGTGCAGGGCTTCTTTATGCCCAGCCCCAGAGGTCTCATACCATCACTTCCACCACGTTCTGTTGACCAGAGCCAGTCACAAGGCAGCCGAAATTTGAGGGAAATAGGGAAATAGACACCACTTTTGGGGAAGGGCCAACAACTCATTGAAAAGAAGCACGGAATACTATTCTACCATAAAAAAAAGATGAAATAGTGCCATTTGCGACATGGATGGATCTTGAGATTATTGTGCTAAGCGAAATAAGTTAGACAGAAAAATTTGAGAACCATATGATTTCACTGACGTGTAGTATATAAAACTGAAAACAAAAAAGGAATAAAACAAACAAATGAAGAAACAAAAATTCATAGACACAGACAATAGTTTAGTGTTTACCAGAGGGTAAGGGGGGAGGGGGGTGGTAGATGAGGATAAAGGGGATCAAGTATATGGTGGTGGAAGGAGAACTGACTCTGGGTGGTGAACACACAACATAATATATAGATGATGTAATACAGAATTGTACACTTGAAACCTATGTAACTTTACTAACAATTGTCACCCCAATAAACTTTCATTAAAAAAAGAAGCATAGGAAAAATTATTGTGAACATTTTTTGAAAAAAATACCACAACATATAATGGAATATGACACAGTGACTGAAAATAATATTCACAAACATTTGCCATCAATGTAAGAAAAGTCTTGTGAAAAATAGAGGAACAATAATATTTACTATTATCACCGCCAAGTTTCGAAGTAAACAAACCATGCACAGACTGAAGTGCAAAATAAAAGAGAAACAAACAAACGAAAAAGAGGAAGAAGTTGGAGCACGACCTCCAAGGATTTACAGCACTGGAGTTGTCCAGAGCAGAGCTGTCTTTGACACCTGCTCTTGGAGACTGCCTTGGGGGATGGCACTCTTACAGGTGTGCGGTCGCTTCCATCCTCTTCCCAGTGGAGTCTACCTTGGTTTTGAAAGGCTGGACCTGCTATCTTCACCGATCCTTAATTCTCTGTCTCCTTGTGGATCTTCTCTCATTTTTCCAATCCACACTGTGCAGCTTGACCTGAGAGGCCAAGGGCTGCAGGACCATGAGGGATGCAATCCAGCAAGGAGGGCTCCAAGTGCAGGACCCCAAACAGAGCCACCCCCAGGCCTCTGTGAGAGGTGACTCTGCAGGAGCAGTCTGCCCAAAATTGTGAGGAGGCACAGCTAGAAGCAGAGACCCCTGGAGTGCAAGTACGAGCACGGGAGAGGAGTGCCCCGGAGCAGAGAGGAGTTGTTCACCCTCAGCTGGGAGGGGCTTCTCCCTTGGATGGAAACCAAAGTGTCAGTTTAATAAAAAGGGCACTAATGCCTTTAGGCTCTCTGGGAGCAACTGTTCTTTAATGAATTGAAGGGCTTCTTTAGAGCCTCTGTACAAGGTTTATTCTTTCTTTGTAGAATCTAAGGGTTTTAAACCTGAAAAGAATGTTAGCTATCACTGTACTCTCACAGCGTCCCACCCAATAGCTGTGGGACCTAGGAGGCTTTGTGTTAAAACAGAGTTTTCGCTAAATGGAAGACTTTTTTGAAAAACATATTTTAGCTTTAATTTGTAAATTTGATATATTTTTATAAATCTGATTGCTTTAATGAAATAATATTTTCAGTTTCTATCAAATAATGACTTTCCAGGAAGAATATTCAGGGTAACCCTTTGTGTCTTCACAAGCACCCACACTTGAGGATCTGGGACAGAAATACAGATATAGCAGAATCTCTCATTTTATAGGGAGGGACCGAGGTCCTGAGGTTGGGTGACCATCCTCAGTCATGGAGTGACAAGGCAACTCTATGCTGGCCAGCTCCCTGTTCCAAGCCCTGCTTGGACATCCTCCCCTCACAGACGTTAGTGCTGAGGGTCCCGCTCAGCCTCCAACTGGAGTTTGGTTAAAGAGAAAGGAGATGTGTGGTAATACCTTCCAGATGTAAAAAAAAAAAAAAAAAAAATGACGTTACTTCTGCAATTTAATTGCTTGTAATAATGAAGGGGTTGAGAGAAGCAGGGAGTAATTAAAGATTTTGAGTAAGGCAGAAGTTCAGGTTTAGCAAGTTAATGACATTGGCAGGCACAGAGCACTGGGAACTCCAAAGCCACAACCACCTACTCTTTTTGAGAAGAATGTGGCTATGGTGACTGTATTTTATATACCAAAAATACGGCTTGACAATGGAATCAAAAACATGCTTTAAAAAAAAAAACACTTTTGACTTAGGAATTTATTTTTTTATAAGGCTTAACAAAGGAATAAAAATAAATCTATATACTTATACATTTAAAATGGCCTTTGGAAAAGAATAAAAGCACCTATAATTGAGACTCTCCCAGAAAATCTGCTTTATAAATATTCCTCAAGAGAGAAAAAATATTATTTTTTTGCTGTGTTGTATGCATGAGTTTGTGGGTTTTAGAAGTTTTCATTTTGCTACATACTCACTCCCTCAATCAAATCGCTGAACTCCTGTGGGTCACTTTCCGTGTCCATAAAATGATAGAATTATAAAAATTGCTGTAGACCTTTAAAGTTTTGAAATTCTATGAATCTATACTTGCCTCAAGCATTTCCTTTCAAACATGCCTTTCATATTTTACACAACAAATTACTTTAGTGGTTGGTAAGAAGAGAAGCGAGAGGGACAGGCATGTGTACCACCATTTGCTATGACCCTGATGAAGGCAGGGCCTTAGTCTCTTCTGCTCCATGCTGGACGCTAAGTGGCTACACAGAGGATAGTGGCAGCTACTCAATGGTAATTGAACAAGGGAATGAATGAATGTGTCCATATCTATTGTTACTATGTGTATTAACTTAGGAAACGGATTTTTTTTTTCCTGGTAGGACATATGTCATTTTATTTAAATACTTTGTAAAGTTTTCAAATAGGAACAAAGTGATTACCCTCACAAGTTCATAATTTATATAACAAACTAACATAAGCTGATATTCTTTTTAACCTAAGGTGATAGAAGAAAATTGCAGAGAAAATATGGAATTTATTTTGTGAAATTTTGGTATGTAGCTAACTGAAATATCTTTAACAGCTTTATTGATATATAATTCACACACCATAAAGTTCACCCAATTAAAGCTCAATGGTTTTTAATACATTTACAGAGTTGTTCAATCATCACAATAATTTTAGAACATTTTTATCACCCTAACAAGAAATTTTTTACTCATTAGTGGTCACTGCCCAACTCCTCTCACTTCAGTGATCCTCACTCCCCAGTCCGAGGCATCACTAATCTACCTTTTTTCTCTACAAATTTGCTTATTTTGGACATTTCATATACAGTGGAATAGAAAAAAAACATGTCGTAGCCAAACACCAACTCTAATATACCCAATCTATCCATAGATATATATATATATATATACACACAAATGCATATTCATATATATCTCAAAATTGAAGGAAGCACACCTAAATATTAGAATTGATTGTCTTCAACTATTTAAACTTATCTTTATTTTCCAAATTCCTGCACAGATAATGTATTAGTTCTCTATAAAATTTGTTGTTTTTTTTTTTTTAATTTAAAACATTTATAGAACATTTAGGTCATATCGATGATGCTATGAAGTGATAGTAAAGGGTATATATAATGTCCATTTTTATGAAGAAATGAAGTATTAGAGTTAAGTTGAAATGTTTCTATTTAATGATGAACATCTCTCTTTTCAAGTTTAGCAGCTTTGCCTGTCAGTCCACATTTTTTTTTAATCCTTTATTATAAATTTTATTTCAGCTGATATATGATATTTTGTAAGAAGCTTTAAAATCTTTTCTTGAATGAAGCCCAATATAAACATATAGGTAAATAATATGAAAGATTGAGGGCTTTAATATAGATGCATTAGCTAGAGATGGATGGGAGAGGGAAAGCACTGGGAACTGAAAACTATAGTTAAATACATTCAGCTTATTTGTTCAAATTTGCTAACAAGAAGAAGCATTGACTATTTTGGATTCTTTTTCTTTTCTTGTTTCCTAGAGGAGTTCCTGAACTGTAAGGAAATGTGTCAAATTTAGGAACTAGACAAACTATATTAGAATTACACATAGTGTTTATTAAAAATGCAAGACATCCTGAATCAAAAGCTCAAGAGACAACGTCTAGGAATTTATCCTTAACTGCTTTCCCATGTGCTTCTAGTGTACACAGAAGTTCAGAATCCCAGAATGAAAGCAGATATGAGAGACTGGGGGGGTAGACTGAGAGACACATGGCCCCATAGACCAGCTTCCTCACGGGACCCTCCCTTTCTGGAGAAGTCACAGGTTGACTAAGTGACTGCGACTTGGCAATCTTGAGTTCCTAGACTGTTGTCAGAAAAGGCTGGCCTGTCCCTCAACCAGAGTCTCACCCCTATAATCCTGCCTTCTCCCTACCCCCACTACAAGTCCAGACTCCAAAGATTGGGGGGCCCCAGGGGCTAAGAATCTACCAACGTGTATAAACAATGTTCACGTGTAAAAACCTAGTGGTTTCATCATGGGACTACAAACCTACTACTTTATCTTACTTTTCTTATGCATGGCTCTGTGGACACCAGATTCACTTTCTACACAAGGGTTACTTTTCCAGAATGGCTTTCCTCTGTACCATTTTGGGTCTAACCTGGGTCATTCTGAACAAGATGAGGTCTCACCAAGAACACAGTTTCAAGGGTTTAACTTGTCTCGGGCTTGGTCTTGGAGAGAAATATTTAATTCCCAGGTGCAAATGCAGAAAACAGGTAAACATAAGTTGTTTGCCAAAGAGAAAAATGTGAAAATGGACATTCCTTAAAATGTACTTTGTATTTCAATGTATGTTTTCTTGTAACATTATGGTTAAAAAGGAAAATAACTTGAACCAGAATTGATAATTTGGTAACTTCCATCCTGCTTTTACGTTTGTGCATCCAGAAAAAAAAAAAAAAAAAAGAATTGCTGCTTTATCAAAAGAAAGAAATCTGAAGGCAGTCTCAGACTGCAAATTTGTGAATGAGGTGTGTGTGTGTGTGTGTGTGTGTGTGTGTGTGTGTGTGTGGTGTCATTCCAAAGATTCTTTCCAGCTCTCATACTTTCCACAACCCGCCAACAAGTTAGACTATCAACAGAGTTTTCTTTCTTTTTTCATAAAAAATTAAGTTTTCTGCAAAGCAGATATAATTTGTTCTCCCTGAGTTATGGAAAACAAAGAGGCTTCAATATGATTGTTGCCTATGCTGATAACCACCCATCCTTCAGACATCAGAAACACCTCTCTCCTCTTCAACTACACCATTTGATTCTGATGGTAGCAATAAATGTAGGCACTTGAGTTTGGGAGTGAGTTGTGTGTGTCTGGGGATGATTTGTGTGTGAGAATGTGTTTGTGTGGGGGTGTATGTGTATGTCTATGTGTAAGACTGTGTGTGAATATTTGTGCATATATGAGCGTGTGTTTGTGTGATATGTGTATGTTCTGTAAACTTCCTAAAATAAGTAAGTTCTGAAAAACACAAAAGGTTCTGACTCCAGTTGTATCCGAATTTAGTCAGTCTGCCGTCTTCCTAAGCTGCTGTTTGGTGCCAGCAGCTAAGGGGGTTGGAAAATGAACTGGGGTTAAGGTCACAAGCCCAGTGGCTGCAGATAGAGTCCCCCTGCCCAGCTTAGCACAGCTGGTACTAACAAATTCCCGGATTGAGGGAGCCCCCTGGAGCTCCAAGCCTTGCCTTACCTCTGAAGGTCTTGACTTCACTGTCATTTCCAGTCACAAAGCCTCCAGCCCAAGACTAAATAACACGGTCACTGCTCTCACCCCGACTGTTCATTCCTGGGAGAAATTCTGCATGTTCCCATGCAATTGTGCTACTCCCCCGACACTGTTGATAAAACTTAAAATATAGGGAGAAGTTCTCACATTCTTAGAAGAATTTATTGGAGGAATGTTCTTAATTTAAGTGGTTTATACATTTTCAAAACTTGTACGACTGTCACTACTATTACACATAATATAAAATGGTATCTAACTTAGCCAAAATGATACAGCACCATTTTTTAATTCTTAAATACACCATGTTTTGACATCCTTAAATTCAGGGTGCAATTACCTATCAATAGCATACTACAGCTTAATTGGCAGCACACTTTCATTCTATTCAAAACATAGAATATTGATATGCCTTTCATACCCATGACAGATGATAGTATCTGAGCTTTGATAAAATAACACTATATTAATTTATTTAAAACTTAATACCTCAGAATTCCAGGCATGTGCTTGGAAGGGAGTCCTTGCTGTTTTGGAAGTGAGATTTCTCTGCTCCTGGTCAGAGGGATTCATGACCAAGCTGAAGTCAAGCACGTAGCTGAAGGGGTGGGATGAGAAAACCTCTGCTGATGGCCACAGGAGGGCCTACACCAGCAGCCACACTCACCTGTGCATATTCTCAGATTCCCAGAGGGCAAAGATGCAGCCTAAATTAGCCTTGGATCCACCCAAGGGCCAGGGTCCACGTCTCGCAGACAGTTGAGGCAAGCCGTCTCCTGCTTGTGTCCTGACCCTGACTAGCCCCAGGACTTCCCTAGTAGCCAGCACCATGCTCAGCATTTCGCAGGGAACATTTCCTTGAGTCTCAAAGTAGGTCGTTGAGAAAGTATTCCTGGTACTTCCACATACAGATCAAAAAGTAGAGGGAGCAGGAGCTCGAATGTTCTCCCAGTTATCATCATCCCTCAAGGGACGGAGTGGGGCTGGGAGCTGGCACCCCAGAGCCCACACTGCTGTCCATGTCTGGGAAATCCATAGACACTGACCTACGGGGCTGGGACCTCAGCCTGGCCTTGAGCGCACCAGGGAAGCACACATCCCACCTCCGAGCACCTTACTTCAGGCCCAGGGTCCTTCACCTCACCAACTTGAAAGTTTCTCTTTCCTTCTCCTTGTGGTGAAATCCCCACTGCTTCAGTGTCAGGGAGCCCTGAGGAAAGAATTTGATTAAACAAATTCACATTAAATTGAGGGGGACAGATGAGCTTGGAGAGTTTCATCCTGAATGTTTGGCATTTATTAGCATTTTTAGAGTCTTGGGTAGGCATCAGGAGCAGAAAGTGAGCCAGGAGAGAAGGGTGGGCTTGGGCAGGGCTCCTGTGAGGGGAGGGGAAGGCAATGGCTAAAGCTCCAGGCACAAGGCTGGGTTCCTGTCATCTCGGCCCACTAGCCCAGTCTGTTTCCTGACATGTGTCTCACGGTCTGGTCACATGGGCAGAGTAAGCCTGTGAACTGGCCATGGTCACACAGGCCAGTGCAATGGGGCAAGCGACACGCAATGTGACCACCAAGGCCATCAGCAGACAGTGCTTCCAAAGGGCAGAGGTAAGGCGACCTAAGCCCTAGACACACTCTTCCCTGCGTCAGACACTTCCAAGAGGGCAGTCTCCCTCTGTGCTCTCACTATTTCAACCATTTCTTTTTCTTACTGGAAATAATCCACCCTCCCACCCCACCCCCTTCAAATTCTTTTTGCCACAGCGGGGCCAGTGGCCAACTCCTTCTCTGAGGCCCCCTTGTCTAGGCCCCTGCGGATGCACACAGACAGCGATTGAGCAGCCACCCCGCCCGCTGGGCCCTGCTGGGCAGCCCCGTCCTAAGAGGAGGCCAGTATCCAGCAAAATCCCTAGTGATGTGGTCACCTGAGCCCAGGGAAGCCCTCTGCCTGGTAATGAGGGTAAGAGAAGGGGGAATTGCATCTCCCCAGTGGTCACCCTGAGAGTTACTGTCTTCTTTGTCTTTTCCTCACCGTTCCCTCCCCCATCCCAAACATTTTCTTTTTCCGAGAACCAGGTTGAATGGGTTCATTTTTTGCATGCATTTTTCCCCCTGATGTACTGCACAACTTCAATGACAAGTGGTCCTTTTTCTATAGCATGTTGCTTCAGGAACACCACAGGCACACAAGGACGGCAAGATTTCACATGTGTTCCTGACGTGGATCGTGTCTCTGGTGAAGTCCATTTGCTGTTCTGCCTTCCATTAGACTTGACTCAGAAGGCCCCTTCCAAGGTGGTCCTACTTAACACCTCCATCTCCCTCTTCTCGGCTGCACTTTTCTTGTACCACATGTCATTATTTGACATAGCTTTATTTATTTGTTTATTTATTTATTTAGCCACTAAAATGGAGGTTCCGCGAGGGTTAGAGTTTATTTCTGTTTTGTTCATCACTGTTTGGAAAAGCACCTGGAAGCACTATGTGCTCAAAATGTTCCTGGATGAATAAGAAATTATAAAACTCCTAATTATAAAAACTACCTTGGTGTGTTAGCGCTAATGTTCACTTTTATATCCCGTGCCTGTTCCTTCCAAGGTCACCCATTCATCTGCTCTTACATAGACAAACATGTACCGTGTTTCCCCGAAAACAAGCCCTACCCCGAAATTAAGTCCCAGTTAAGATCGTCAGCCAGACGGACACATTTAGTACGTTATGACGATGTTCCAGAAGAAGATGACATGACTGTATTTAAATAAATTTAGATTGTTGACATGAAAAAATAAGACATCCTCTGAAAATAGTCCCTAATGCGTCTTTTGGAGCAAAAATTCATATAAGACCCGTATTTCGGGGAAATACGATTTGTAGCACGTCTGCTCTGCTTGATTGGCAGGATGCCGCCCTGGCTCTGGAGAACTTCCTAGTCTCACGGGGACAGCAATGTAAGCAGGTCATTACAGCCCAAGGTGTCCAGGGTCTAGGCCAGAAGGGGCAGGTGAGGCCAGCACCAGGTTTGGAGTCATAAGTTACCCTCCCACGAGGATGTGAAAATGAGGGGGAGAGTATCCTGTGCTTAGAGGAGAGGAGGAAGGCCATTCCCACAGAGGCAATGGCATGGGTCCCCTAAAACATGCCATTGAAAGAATTCAGGCAGGAAAAGTGAGAGCAAGGAGGAAGATGGGGGACCAGCTCTGTATTTGAGGCCCAAAGAGTGAAACCGAGGGGATTTGGTCACTGCCTGGATCTAAGGGAAAATAGTGAAGCAAAAGCATGAGAAAACAGGGCTCCTCAGACTCGCCTTGGGACAACTGAGTGCGATGGAGGCATTTGCTGAGATAGAAGATACAGACGAGGCAGCATGGAAGGAGATCAATTCCAACATGGACATGCTGAATTGGCGGTGTCTGAGTCCCCACGTGGGGTGGCAGTTGGCCATCGGGAATAGAGTTAGTTCAACAGAAGGGTTTGGGTTGGGACACGGAGTGTAGGATTTTGAACTTGTAAATGGCAGCTGAAGGCAGGAGATTACATGGGAGCCACAGTGGGGAGTGGGGAAGCCGCGGGTGACAGGGTAAATGGGTGGTGGGACAGCAGCCAAGAAAAGCATGGCATGTGGTGGGGGTGGGGGGGAAGGTGTGGAGCCGACAAAGTGGGAGCTGAGAGGGAAGAGGCACTGCCTGGAGGCAACAACCCTGGAAACGCAGAGAAAGGAGAGGATTTAGTGATAACTGATAGGATGGTGGGGAGATGGGTGTCGAAGCATCTTCCTTTGTGACTTGCACCCAGGCACCCTCTGCAATCTCTGTCTGGGTCCTCTGGTTTGGGGTAACTCCTGTACATTTCATCTGCTTGGCTGTCACCCCACATCAGTGCGGTGGTGTGGCTTTTCATCAGAGGAGAAGGCCCTCCCATGTCACTGGGTAGGTGTGGAGAGTGGTCTTCGGCAGGGGGGGTCCTGTGCTCAAGAACTCCCTTGCCCCCAGACACCATCAATGAGCTGTGTCAGCTTCATTGTTTGTCTCCATGTGCCCAAAATACAGACAAAGGTGATCCTGAGAAACCCCATGACGTGAAGAAAACTTCCCGTGACTTCACAGCTGTGCTCCCTGCCTCCCTGGGCCTTCCCTGAGTGATGGTGATGCTGCCACATGTCCTTCTACATACCTTGCACTATCTGTTGTGACCTCCGGGGGTGAACAAAGGCCCCAGGCTTCCTGGCTTATGAGGTTGATTTTGTTGGCGTTTTCTTTATTATTTCTTCCTCTTTGTTCCCTTCAGAAGGCTGGGAATTTGGTTGAGTTTCCTCATAAGCATGGATTGGGCCATGTCCTCTGGTACTACGTCACCCAAACTGCTGCTCCTGTACAACCTAAGAAAAGGGAAGCAGAAGAGTTTTAGCTCCAGGCATGAACAAACGGTTAGTTCCCTGGGAAACCAGGCTGAAAGGAAAACCTTTTCCAAATGAGGACCTCAGCTCCATTACCTATAAAATGGGGGTGTGACAAGGTCATTTCTACAGGTTTCTCCAGCAGTCAGCCGGCTGGTTCCGCCCCATGACAATCCCGAGTCTTAAGCAGGATGTCACTCAGAACAGGGTTCTTCTGGTATGTACTCCCACAGGTGTGAATAGTTCCTAGAAAGTTCCTCACCTTGGAAATGGCTCTCTGGCTGCTTACCTTACTGCGTGACTGGTCTCTCAAGAGCCTCCAGGGGAGATGTGGGACATTGAATAAGAATTCAATGAAGAACAAGAAACTTTTAAAATAAGGAAGAGAGATGAGACTGTTTCTCATGCCAAGAGACAGAGCAGTGCTGTGACGTGAGCAGCAGCTCTGCTGTCCTCAGTCCTGGTTTCAAACTCCCCACCTGCCACCTCCTGGCTCTGTGGCCTTAGCACATTACTGAACTCTTGAGTACCCACATCTGAGAAAACCTTTCGGGGGTGTGGTGAGGGCCAGCAATTACGTGTGCAAAGTGCTTAACCCCTAATATGTGCCGAATGCTCTTCCTTGGACGTCTATCATCACAGTCGGAATCCAAACAGCCCCCATAAAATGTGAGCATTGGGACATTCAAGTGAGATGACAGACATCTGGGTTAACATGGGTCTTTTGCATGTGTCTTTCTTCTTCTTGCTGGTCTGCGTACCTTCTCTCTGGCCTGTTCCTGACTTGCCTGACCTTTCCTTGTGCTCTCCCACGCCCACCCCATTGTGCCCATTTATTCCAGTGGTAACTAATTTGGGTGTATTGCTCTGGGCTCTGGCTGATCTGGTCCCCATCGATACTCTACCTATGTCCTGGCACATGAGGCATGACAGTGCTGTTACGCCCCCAGCCCCAGGGTGAGGAGACAGGGTATAGAATAGGAATTCTTTCTAAACATCCTTTGAAAGGCCTGAGCACTTTAAATCATTGAACAGAAAAAAAGCAATAATTCTAGGAGTTGAAAACAGCATTTATGAAAAGCCAACTGCCTGCCAGGGAACAAAAGGGCAATTTCTCACCGCCTCGTGAGGTAAGTCTTGTTAGTTCCACTTTACACATATGGAGATTGAAGGTAGGAGAGAGTAAGTATTTTGCTCAAGAGATGAATCCAGGATTTGGACTCTTCTCAGTCTCAGAGTTGCTTTTTGAGTAGTAACCAGGAGGAAGCCCATTCCTGGGACGTTATCAGTACAGAAGTCCTGCATTCCGTTACCTCTCCGTTTCCCACCACTTCTGTTAGCCATAAATCACCTGCTAGGGAAATACTCTGCGGGGGAAGGAGAGGCAATAGAAGGAAGAAGCAAGACTCTCTTAAGCGGCTGGTAGCAACAAAGGACTTGAACTCTGTTATTTTTTGTGGTGCTATGTTGTACAGACATAAATGCTAAGAAATAGTCTTAGGAAAAATGAACTTACAATTTATCTGATGATAACTTCAGTAAAACACAGTTTCCATGGATGAATGGAGATGCATTAGCCTAGAGGCGCCTTTCCTTAGGTTCCCTGAGGGCAGTCAGAGCCCTGTAAGCCTGGCTGGGACCCTCTGCAAGTGGGTTCTGTGCGTCTCCCCAGTGGGCAGCAGCAGGCCCGGCAGAGGGAGGGACATCCAACCCTGGTAGACCACTCTCTCTCAAGGTTCTTCAAACCCAGGTTGACTGACATGGTTTGGAGGGGCAGCTTGTCCTGGTCCCTCCTCTGGGAAGTCTCCACCTCTCACTTATCATTTGGAGACTTTAGCTTCAAACAAAAAAAAATCTCTAATAGAGTAGTTTTTCTAGATTAACACTGAAATGAAAACAAACTTAAAAAAAATTCTCACAGAAAAGAAATATGCTGCCTGAGAATAGTTCCATACCTTCAGAAACCCAGAGCATTTAGGTAAATGTGTTATTTCCACCAGGGGTATTTTTCTTCTCTGTGGACAAAAACGCTTTTATTTCCACCAAATCAGGATTTCCTAACAAATGAAACTCATACTACTCTAGTTGTTACCTGAAATGATTAAACATTTTAAAGATTATGTATATATTTGAAGGTATTACAATAGGTTCATTTTTCCAAGTCACATAAACTCACGTACAAAAATGAAATCTTATATCTTTATAACTGTACTTACCTTTTATCCTGAGCCCCCATTCTGCCTAATAATAGAAACCTTAATCTTGTCACCTCCAGAGTTTAGCATTAAGAGTATAAGGACAATATATGTACTTTAGTGTTTGTAGATATGTAAGCAACTGTATAAATAATAAAATAGGTTTAAGTCAATTGTAGGGCTGCAAAGCAATGTTTTTCTCTTCAAAGGGGCGTCATTTACATTTAGGCAATGGACTAGTCACATTAGCAAGGCTGGATAGCACTAGTAATGGAAATGCTTTATTGTTAAATTCCCAGGCCTCTTTTTGGAGTTTTGTGGACACTTAATGACTATCCCCTTGGAGTTTGGGCTGGGATGTCTTGCTAAGTCTCCAAGCCCTCTCCGCACACCCTCCAGTCATGTGACATATGCACCCTTGGTGTGGTGTATGCCCAAACAGAAAGAACAGGGTGGGTCCTTTGGGCACAGAACACAGAAGCCAGCACACAGGGCGTGGCAACTAGAGTGGGACTTTTTGTTAGGTCACAGGAGAGGATACTCAAGGGCAGAAAGTCTTCTCTCTAAATAGTTCCCACACCATATCTGGCTTTTCTTTTTGCCAGATTGAAGGGGTTGATTTGCTCAAACTGAGGTGTGTTGGGAGTTTGGCAGGGTTTCTAGTTGTTCAAATCCCTTGAGAAAACCGCTTCCCACTTGTGTGTCCATCTCTGCCCCGCTGTTATATGGAAGTATGTCGTGCCGGTTGTTGTCATTATGTTCTGTACATGGTATTTGTATTAATATCTTCTTTCTCTTTTTGAAGCAGTAAGTTCCTTAAAGACCAGTTCCATTTTTTTGTTTTATTGTAAACACACTGCATACCATGAGAGTTAAATGATGGCTTGACATACTATTAGACAAACACAACTTATTTCTTAGAGAAAAAAGTCATTAAAACCTTCAAAGTATTGAAAATTTGGACATTCAAAATGTCCCTAGAAATAACTATTTGATCACTCAAACAAATGGTTCAAGGAAAAGGGTGAGACTGTTCCCATAAGACAACCAGATACTTGGGGTAACCGCCCGTCCCTCAAAGTTTGTCATTACTACCAACCTGTTCACCATCTTCATCTCTCCCACCTTGGCACCACAGCTTGGTTCAGTGTTTCAGTGGAAATAGCAATATCCTCTGTACTGAGTCCTATTAGTGAAATTTTTTTACCTTCAAGTATATTTTAAGTATTTCTCATGAAATTCTATAGGTTAAAAATACGACTTCCCGCCCCCTGCCCCCCCAGATTAGGTTCTCCCAGGTTGCTGTCCCACCAAACAAATTAGAATCAGCTTTAATACTTGATAAGGTATCATCAAAACTATATAAATCCAAGGGAGCCACATTCAGACAGTGGCATTATTCTTCTCAAAAAATATATGTTGAGCTATTATTGTATTTTGGGATAAGGCATTTCTAAGGTGGAATATAACATGGACCTTATCTAGAAGCTGATATCCTAGCAGATCTAGAAGTGTATTATAAAACGATAAAGAACAAAATAAGCTCTACAAAAGAAGGAACATCCAGATGTTTTAGTAACATAAACAAGGAGGAAAGGTGCCTAAGGGAGATCTGTGAGTGTCTATAAGTGACAACTACAGCAGCATTCAGTGCACAGATGGACCTAGGCACTTACTGGGAAAGATATTACTCAAGAATTTTCCAGCTGACATCCATACTTCAGAGCACTGAGAACATCCGGGAGGTCCTCTGAAAATATTAAAACACCGCAACTCGCTTATATCTCTCTCTCATTTATGTCACCTCTATGTCCTTCTATATTATGAATTTTTATCTCCTTGTTTATGTCAGGAGACTGTGCTGCACACTTTATAGGAAATACAAAGAAACCTAAACAAAGTCTCGATTTCCTAAGTGTTTTGACTAAAATCCAAGGAACGCTCCCAGACAGAGGGATGGCAGTACCTGAAGGATCACTGTGTTGAACTACAATCATCTGGTTCCAGTCCTCCGTCTGGCAGGCAGAGAAACAGCACCCCCAGTAAAGAACAAACTCTCCATAATAGACTCACAGTGATCTATCTCCAGAGAGACTGCTGTGCAGCCAGCAAAGTATTCATTTACTGTGAGGAAGAACACTTCACGGATTGCACCTTCCAAGGTGTCTGGGAGAGAGAATGGGTGGTCAGCTGGTTGCTTGGTGATAGTGGGTTTAAAGAAAGGAGAGGAGATTGTCTTCAAGCACATTACAACAGGTGACAGTAGAGCTGGATGAAACTCTGCAGCAGTTGGTCAGAAAACTCTGTCCTCCAGAGGCTTTGTCTCCCTTCCTGAAGAGCTGGGCTACCAGTGCCAACGTGCCTCTCTGTCTTTCCCATTTTCCCCACCTTATTGGCTCATCTGATAAGAGAGTCTTTCCTTAGATTGGTCCATAGTTTGGTTAATTAAATTAAATGCAGCTGCTAATTATATGGCCTCCTACACTTATGTATTAATATGCATATTTTCAGGTTCTTGGCAAGGCAGGGGTTGCCAAGAAAAAAGTCATTAAAACCTTCAAAGTATTGAAAATTTGGACATCACTAACATCCCTATAATTCACATGTTTTATAACCTACTTGAGTAAACAAAACATATGCAAATATCATTTATACTCCTGCTGTCTGTAGAGAGTGTCGCTCTCTTCCACATGTGTTATCTCATGAATCCTCACAAATTTTGTAGACAGTGGAAACTAACATTTGTTTTTCACTTCCTATGTGTCACTTTCTTCAGCTGTTTTACATTTCTTATCTCATCTAACCCTTGCCCAATTCTACAATATCAATATAATTTTCCTGGTTTACATGGGAGAAAATTAAAGCACTGAGAGCTGCCACAGCTTAACTAAGGCCAGACACGTGGTAAAGGCCTAAGTTAAAGTTAGGTGGAACTCCCAACACTTCACTCCCAACTTCAAGTTCAGAGACGTTCAGCTACTCTCATGAAACCTGAATTAATCAATCCAGACAATACATGAACAGACCAGTGAGTGCTAATCTCTAACAGGAAAGAGTACAGGAGATGAGAATCAGGAAGCCTGGGACACGCACAAAGGAGTAAAACTACAAACAAAGGCCAGCAAAAGAACTTTGATGATAAAAATTATAAATGTGATGACTAGTATTTTAATTATCTTATTATATCCCTTTTCCAAATAAACATCTAGGAGGAGCTGAAATGGAAATGTTCATTTTGGATGTATATAGATTTGCCTGTTGGCTCCCTTTAACCAGTGATATTAATAGCTATTGCTTCCTCAAACCCAAAGCTCTTCTTCACTGAAGTTAGACAAAAATAGAATTCATTTCGCACAAATTGGTCCTTTTGTGTTCTTTTGACCTCAAATTAATTTTGTCATTGGCCTGTGGTCCCATGTTTCAGAGGTTAGAAATACAGCCGTTCTTTCTCCTTCAGTAATCCCAGAATGTCTCAAAGGAGAGTGGTTGGTTTCGTTGGCAGGCAGGGTAATGCACAGGTCTTTCGCCAAGTGTGTCAGGCACCCCTGGTCAGGGCCTTTCTCCAGTGTGCCACTTAGCAGGTGTCACCTGGTCCACCGGGAATCTAATGAGAATCAGGAAGACTCTTGGAAGCTTTTTAGCTCTATCCAGGGTTTGCAAAGACTCCTGATAAGATGCAAGTGTTATTCTGTGGACATTTAAAGAGATGAAAGGAAGCCTTTCGGATTAAATAAGATTTAGGAAATAAAAGGATTAGCAGGACACAAAAGCTAGATTTACTGGTTTATTTAGCTAGTGCAGTGTGGCATGCTGGGATGTGGGACATCCCAAAAGAGATAAAAGAGACTAACTTAGGAGGTCGCAGGGCAGCAAAGATGAGCAGGGTCCTCCCGAAAGCCTGCTAAATCTTCTGATAATTGAAAATGGGCCAGAAAGGGATACTCTTTTATTACTAATTCTGACCCCTCCACTGAGTAATGAGAAGAACTACAATGATGAGCCATCTCATGGATGGGGGGGGTCAGGGCTCAAACAAGCTTAGGAAGCAGAAAGCTCATTTTATGACAAAGTTTTAGTCACAGATTGTTTCTGTCTTGAGCAACAAAGCGAAGTTTAAAATTGGAGGGTGGGGGATTTGATATCATTTGTGGGTAGCAAAATTCCTAAATATTCTCTTATGTTTGTTGCCTTTGTTCAGTATTTCTCTTCTCCCAAATTGTCAAACCAGAAATCCCAAAGCTAAAAGGGGTGAAGGCATATCTGGTCTAAACATCTCTGTAAGTGGGGTGTCCTCTCCAACGTCCTAACAAATGGCCCTCTGATTTAGGCAAGGTCCCTCCTGTCAAGCGCAGAATGGTGTGCGTTAGAGGCAAGATCCTTCATTGTAAGACCGAGGAGTTTTCCAACAGTACTTCCTTACGTTACACCCAAATTCTCATTACCATTAGTCCTTGTTCTGCAAGACAGAGAAACCTAGAATAAACCTACCCTTTCACTTACATGATTGCCATTCAAACATCTGAAATAGTTAATACAATGCCCTTAAATATTCCCTTTTCCTAGTTGAGCTTGTCATTCCCATGGGTAATTCCTATGATTTGATTTCTGGTTCCTTCCCTGGGACACTGAAAGGGAGCACCTCCTTCCGCACTGCTTTCCTTGTGGTGCCTGGAATCATGATATGATTTCTCTCCCTAATCATGTGTCTTCTAATCCCTGGATCACTCACTGTAGTTGATAAGAATATTCCATGAAGCTGCCTCATCAAAGTCATCTTCTCGTAGGGTGAGACTACAAAAACTGACACTAGAAACCTACTCTAAGAGCTGTAACTGATACATGTTTCCATATCTAGTCATTCGGTGTGCATCAGACATTTACTGAGCATCTGCTAAATGTCTGCTGCCTACTTAATGCTACGGACAGGTGAGAAAGAGAAGCTTATGGCCCTGGAGAAACTCACAGTTTAGCAGAGGAAACAGACACTAAGGTACCTTACTTAAATATGATAGAGGCTGTAAAAGAAGTAGGTTCCAGACATCAGAGTATATGGCCTATCTGAATGTTCAGCAGGGAAACAATGAGGCAAAAGCTTTCTCGGGAGGAGGGAATATGCATATAGAGTTATGAAGGGGGGTAGAAATTTAGCGTATTTAGAAAATCACAAGTAAAGTTGAGAGGCTTTCAATCCAAAAAGAATTGGCGTGTGCAAGGGTTCGGGAGGAGAGAAGAGGGGGTAGTGAAAGAGATATGAAAATGACCTTCAGCCCTGACCTGGGGATCTGATGGAGATGACACATTTAACTGAAACTAGAGAATCGATACAGGATGAAGAGCAGGTTTAGAACTGGTGGCAGGAGAGAAGAGAATATCCATATATGTACCTGTTATTGTTAAGAGTGGTAAAAGTCACCTTCATTTCACCACCTCATTATTCCTATTTATCCATTTGTTGAACTCATTTTCCTTTGATCATAGTTTCAAAGTTATAAAAATATACATAAGCTTCCAGAATAGGAGTGTACCGAGTCAAAGTACATCCCAAGCTAAAAGAGACTTTCACAATTAATAAAGTGATTTTTTTTTTAAATTAGCAAATGCATCTTTCCTTCTGTGTGGAAGCTCAATGTGTACGGCAGGTGTGGTAATAACTTTGCCTGGTGAGAGAAGGGGGTGGTCAGGTCCCAGCCATTGACCCTCTCACCTTGCTCCCTTGTCCCTCCTCACTCCTGCCAGCGCTGCCCGTCATCAGGAACACAGCCCAACACTTGCCTTTCACAGATAAGAAAACTGAACTGAAGGGCAGGAGCCAAATGAAGAGAAAAGCTGGAAGGGCCTATCAGAGATGGTGTCATGCGGGGTGGTGTGTGGGGTCTCTGGTCCCGCTCCCCACATAAGAACGCAGGACGTGGTGAGGCCAAAAAGGAACCCCCACGGAGCCATAGATAGAGGAGTCACACCACTATAGTTTCGCTGGCGGCTGGGTTGGAAATGCAGGAAGCAGGAGCCACATGATCCGCAACCTGCTGTCTGCATTTCTGCCAACCAACAAACCCCTTGCTAACTGCAAGCCACGCTTGCTAGCTCAGCCACCACCTTCTTGCTAGCCCCCATTTTCTGCTAGCGTAGCCACAGCAGTTATATTAGTGGCCAGTGGCTCACTGGTTACAGCTGACGGCCAACTAGCCACAGCTGATGGCCATCCAATCACAGATGATGGCCATTTACTACCTGAGCCAGAACCTTTCTATGTGAGGCTGAGAGCCTGGAAACTGCACTCCTGGCTCTGTCCCCACAGATGGGCCAGAAACACACACTTATCTTGGAAGAACTATGTACAGATACAGGTGAGTTATTCCTGCCATTTTCTTTAAAGAGTTAAATCAGTAGATTACCTGTAAGGAGTTTGCTGAGTGAAAAAATGATGAAGGGACTAGTGTAGGCAACAGTTTGCTGGGTGTCTTCTGTGATTGAGCCATAAATCTAAACTCCACAGACTTAGCAGCAAATGGGGGCTAGCAAGAAGATGGTGGCTGAGCTAGCAAGCATGGATTGCAGCTAGCAAGTGGGGTTGGTTGGCAGAGAGAAGTGGACGGCAGGTCGCAGATAGTGTGGTTCCTGCTTCCTGTGTCTCCAACCCAGCCGCCAGCGAGAATATAGTGGTGTGACTCCCCTACCTTTGGCTCCGTGGGTGTTCCTTTTTGGCCTCACCATGTCCTGCGTTCTTATGTGGGGAGCGGGACCAGAGACCCCGTCTGATGACCGCCTGCATGACATCCACACTATGAAAATGTTAATAAGTACTTCTTCCATACAGTAAAATTAGGCGATATAGACAGCCTGCTGGAAGTCTCAAATGGCGACAATGAGTAACGGCAATTTAAGTTTGTTTACCAACCCTTCGGAGTCCCCTCATCCACAAAGCTTTTCCAAACATTACCTCCTGGTAGAACACACCACACCTGCTTCTACTGTCCCACGTGTGTGTCCTGCTCATACTTCTGTCACAGAACCCCAGACACTCCTTGCTGGGGTCCTATGCCTCTTCTAGCTGGAAGCTCCTCAAGGACAGGAAATGGGTCCTTGTACTTGTCAAAGCTAACACATGCATGTGTAGGGGGAAGTCGGGGGGCAGAGGAAACACCCTAGGTACTTCAAGAATGTTCCTGAGTGTCCTATTCTTCAGGGTTTCAGTTGAAGCCAAAGAGTCTCATCTCCTTCTATTTAGGCACTGTATCCAAATAGTCAACACTCGCATGGTTTTTGAGTTCTAAACTCGTCCTTCTCAAATCCCACAGGGTATCAGGCCCCTCTCCCAAAGAACATGCTGTGGGGTCCTTGTGCAACTGAGTTCTCTTCTTCCTACAGGAACAGTGCTGCAAAGTGCTCTCTCTCTTCTGAGTAGAAACCTTGACTCCTGCAGAGCTGAACTTGGCCTCCGTTTTCTGTTCCTGACTCCCAGTCCCTCTGTCACTGCTTATCTCCTACAGGAATAACCAGCAGTCTGCCAACACTGGAGTTCAAATCCGCATGGTGGTCAAGAGACGTGGACATTTACAGACTGACCCCACAATTGAAACCGATTTGCAGTGGGGGAACTTTCTGGACCTGATAAGCTGATCTTATCTTTGTTTAAACTTTTTAAAATTTTATTTAAATTAATTTAAATTTATTATTGAACTATTATTAAATATTAAACTTATTAAATAAATATTTTAATTAATTATTTTAAATAAATTATTGTAAAATGTATTTAAATTTTTGATGCTTCATTCATTATGGCTTTTTGCATTAATTTTGTCTTTTAAAATATGACACTAAAATATGATTTATCTTGATTACTTTTTTTTTTTTTACATTCTCCTTAAATTTTACTACAGTGGCAAGTGTCTCAGTCTCCTTGCCCAGGTCCCTGCCCTGAGCCTAGGAGCGGACATGATGCTTAGATTTTGTGTCCAGGGGCAGTGGGGAAGCCCAGGAAAGTCTGAGTGGAAGGCGTTGCATGACTTCACTGCTGTGCCGAGTGGCGTGAACGGTTTTGTTTCTGCCATTCGGAGTAGAGACAACGGTCGGTGTGTTCCCCTTTGTCTCTGCTGTGGCAGCCAGAAGTTAACTTAGGGAGTCCTCTGGGTCTTTCTCCAGGGCCTGTACCCACCGGAGGAATCTCTTATTCAGAGAGTGATTCCCTGAGCTGCAGTTCTTCCACTGATGACAGCCTTCTCTCAGCTGGCAACTTCGCAGTTCTCTTGCTGTTCCCTCCATCTCTTGAGTTAGAAGGCTGAGGCTGAGACAGAATTTGGTTTCTACATCAATTCAAACTTTTCTTCTTCTAAACATCCACAAAAAATTCTGCCAGTGGCATTGTATTCATTTTGAATCTCTACTATGGATTTATTCTTTTTTTTTAAATGCATTTCTTCCTTCCCTCCCCTTCGTCTTCCTTCCCCCTCCCCCCAACACACACACTCTCCTATTCAAGCCCTTGTTTCTCAGTCTAGTTGTGTAGGACACAGATCATCCCTGGCCCATGCTGGTATTATGAGCCTTGCGCTCCTTCTGGCTGAGGCAGTCGGTCGCCAGTCTCTCGGCGCTCCAACCACCTGAGCCACCGGCCCGGCCCCTGTTTTATAAAGTTTCGTTCATTGCCATAGAATTTAGGCTGGAAGGAAAGGTAAATATATGCTCAGGTTTCACCTTGAAATGGAGCCTCTTGCGGGTTTTTAAAAGTTTTGTCATTACCTATTTACTTGCCACTGCTAGCATGCTTTGCATCTCAGCTTGCATTTTGGCCTTCTTTCTTCATGAAGTTCATGTTATCTTGAGATTTATTGAGAACATGATCAGATGTTTCCTAAAACATCCTAGTATTTCTCAGTAAAATGATTATCCTGATGTACCTTTACTTTGCTCTTGAATATAATGAGCTCTTCCTGTGTAGTTCTAAGTATTTCATTGGCCTTATTTTTTCCCATCTTGATTGAGGACAGATCTATCCAGACATTCAATAAACGGGATAGGTGAAATTCTCTAATGTTGGCAAATAGCCCTAGTTTCCAGTGCTATTGGGATTTTGCTTTTCTTTGTGTAATTTTTTGAAAAATTTAATAGAAAGTTGGGAGAGTAAATGAGGTGACTGACTTACCATCTTAAATATAAATATGAAATGAGCAAGGGAACAGTTAACACAGATGAATAGACTCTGAAATATTCTACATGAATATTCTTCTGTGAAAGACACAGTCTTTAAAAGTGGCTTGGGGTTTTCATTTTTTATCCTATTCTTTATTTCTGGCACTGAGATACAGCAGCTGGTTTTCCCCGTAGGCACCCTTTGTAGCTTAATTTGCCAATTTTCTTCACTAAATATTAAAATATTTTGACAGTCAATTGTCTCCTTAAGATTATATGATTTTCATTAGAGTTTATTTTTAAGAAAATTGTGAATGTGGCTGACAAAACCTTCCCTCCAGACAAAAGGCTGGGGCTAATAAGGTGAAAATAATAAGTGCTCCCCACTCCTAATACACACTAAAAATTCTTGGATTAAAACTAGAATAATCTAAACCAAAAAGAATAAAGCTAATACTGATTAAAGCCAGAAAATCTGAATTCCAGCATTGTATGTGGTCATGGAAAAAGTATTTTTACAGTTTGTGTCTGGCCTGGCTTTCTGGATAAGAGCAATGAAAACAACTCCTCCAGCTCTGGTCCACTATATAGAAAGTACAGGTGACAAATTCATGTTGAAACTGGATAGTGGTATGGTCCTTATGGCAAAACACGAATTGATTCAGATGATCATTTGAATTTAGTAGCTTTTCATAAAATTACTGAACTTGAATCTCCTATTTTTTTTTTTTTTTTTTTAGAGCTGTCTTTTTTTATTTTTATTTTTTTTTTTATTTTTTTTTTTATTTTTTTTTTTTTAATTTATTGGGGTGACAATTGTTAGTAGAATTACATAGATTTCAGTTGTGCAATTCTGAATCACATCATCCATAAATCACACTGTGTGTTCACCACCCAGAGTCAGCTCCCCTTCCATCACCGTACATTTGATCCCCCTCACCCTCATCCCCCACCCCCCAACCCCCTTACGCTCTGGTAACCACCAAATTACGTTCCCCAGATTAATTTTCAAACCCCGTGGCCATCCTGTGGTCCTATTTTATAGATAAATAGACTGAGACACACTTAGTGGAAGATACTTGCCCAAACCATACAATCTGTTTGCAGCATAGCCAACAAGTTTTGCTGAGCCAATATTATTTTAACTATACGGAATGATTGTCTTTTTGTCAGCTTGTAAAAACCATCGGGGCCTACATGATACACAAGTTAATAGATCACTAGGACATAAAAATTAGGTGAAATTTTCATCAAATTAGCTTTCAATAAAAAAGTAAAAGACTTTTAAAGTTAAGCAATAAATGTTTTCAATAGATTTTAAGAAAAAACAATGCAAAAAAGTTGATTAAAGTAATTATTAATTATTTGATGCCTTAAATGTTTCTGAAAACAGATCAGATTTTTAGACTAAATTCTTAGTTCAGACACAAATTACTGTGTAGCTGGGCTGACCACTCTATTTCTCAGGTCTCAGCGCAATCATCTGTAAAATGGGGCACCAAATCAGATCAGTAGTTTTCTATGTCCACATCACACCAATCTATGAAACTTTACTGTTGACCAGTGTCTCTACTTCATCCTCCATCATGACAATGCTCCGTGTCACACATTGCTTCTGGTATGTCAATTTCTATCAAATAAAAACACTACGGTGTGTCCTCGTCAACCTTATTCACCGGATCTGACACCGTGTGACTTATAGCTCTTCCCCAAAGTCAAAATGACCATAAAAGAAAAATGTTTTGAATCGATTCAGAACATTGAGGCAGCCACGACAGTGCAACTAAAGACACCCACAAAAGAGGACTTCCAGAACTGCATCAGAAAGTAGCAAGAACGATGGGATAAGTGTGTTTGAAGTAAGGGGGAGTATTTCAGGGAGAATAATGGCAGTGTGTTTTTTACTGTAATACATCTTTTGTTTAAATTAAAGTTTATTGGGGTGACAATTGTTAGTAAAGTTACATAGATTTCAGGTGTACAATTCTGTAATACATTATCTATATCTCACATTGTGTGTGCACCACCCAGAGTCAGTTCTCTTTCCATCACCGTATATTAGACCCCGTTTACCCTCTTCTAGAGCCCTCCCCCTCTGGTAACCCCTAAACTATTGTCTGTGTCTATGAGTTTTTGTTCCTTCATTTGTCTTGCTCTTTTGTTCTTTTCAATTTTATACACCACATATCAGTGAAATCATATAGTTCTCTACTTTTTCTGTGTGACTTATTTCTCTTAGCATTATAATCTCAAGATCCATCCATGTTGTCACAAATGGTATTATTTCATCTTTTCTTACTTCCAAATAGTATTCTATTGTATATTTATAACACAACTTTATCCATTCATCTATCGAAGGACATTTTGGTTGTTCCCATGTCTTGGCCACCGTAAATAAAGCTGCAGTGAACATTGGAGCACACTTGTCTTTATGGATAAATGTTTTCTGAATTTTTGGGTAGATACCCAGGAGAGGGCTTGCTGGGTCATATGGTAATTCTATTCTTAATTTTTTGAGGAACCTCCACACTGCCTTCCATAGCAGCTGCACCAGTCTGCATTCCCACCAACAGTGTATGAGGGCTCCTTTTTCTCCACAGCCGCTACAACTCTTATTTATTTAAGTGTGTTTTTCCAGGACCCATCAGCTCCAAGTCAAGGAGTTGTTTCAATCTAGTTGTGGAGGGCGCAGCTCACAGTGGCCCATGTGGCGAATGAACCCGCAAGCTTATTGTTAAGAGCACTGCGCTCTAACCAACTGAGATAACTGGCCACCCTCAAACATTTGCATTTTAATAAGCTCTCCAGATTATTATTATTATTAATACTTTAAAGTTTATTGGGGTGACAAAGTTACATAGGTTTCAGGTTTTACAGTTCTGTAATATGTCATCTGTATATCACATTATATGTTCACCTCCATGAGTGAGTCCTCCTTCCATCACCATCACCCTCGTCTCCCACCCCCCTTCCCCCTTTACCCTCTGGTAACCACTAAACTATTATCTGTGTCTATGAGTTTTTGTTTCTTTTGTTTGTCTTGTTCCTTTGTTGTTTTCAGTTTTACATCCCACATATCAGTGAAATGACGGTTCTCGACTTTTTCTGTCTGACTTATTTTGCTTAGCATAATAATCTCAAGATCCATCCATGTTGTTGCAAACGGTACTATTTCATCTTTTCTTATGGCAGAATAGTATTCCATTGTGTATATATACCACATCTTCTTTATCCATGTCTTTGGTTGTTTCCATGTCTTGGCCACCGTAAATAAAGCTGTAATGAACATCAGAGCACATATATCTTTACGGACACGTGTTTTCAGATTTTTGGGGGGGTAGATACCCAGGAGAGGGGTTGCTGGGTCTTATGGTAATTCTATTCGTAATTTTTTGAGGAACCTCCACACTGCCTTCCATAGTGGCTGCACCAGTCTGCATTCCCACCAACAGTGGATGAGGGTTCCTTTTTCTTCACAGCCTCTCCAGCACTTGTTACTATTTGTCTTGTTGATGATAGCCATTCTGCCTGGGGCGAGGTGATATCTCATTGTGGTTTTTATTTGCATTTGTCTGATAATTAGTGATATTGAGCCATTTTGTATATACTCTTTGGAGAAATGTCTCTTCAGGTCCTCTGCCCATTTTCAATTGGGTTGTTTATTTGTTGTTGAGTTGTATGAGTTCCTTGTATATTTTGGATATTAGCTCCTTATCGGAGACACTGTTTGCAAAAATCTTCTCCCATTCAGTTGGTTGCCTCTTTATTTTGTCGATGGTTTCTTTTGCTGTGCAGAAGCTTTTAAGTTTGATATAGTCCCATTCATTTATTTTACCTTTTACTTCCCTTGGGTTTGGAGTCAAATTCATGAAATGCTCTTTGAACCCAAGGTCCATAAGTTTAGTACCTATGTTTGCTTCAATGCAGTTTATTGTTTCAGGTCCTATGCTTAAGTCTTTGATCCATTTTGAATTAATTTTGGTACATGGTGACAGCAGTCCTGTTTCATTCTTTTGCATGTGGCTTTCCAATTCTCCCAGCACCATTTATTGTCGAGGCTGTCTTTTCTCCATTGTATGTTTTTGGCTTCTTTGTCAAAAATTATCTGTCTATATTTATGTGGGTTTATTTCTGGGTTCTCAATTCTATTCCATTGGTCTGTGTGTCTGTTTTTCTGCCAATACCATGCTGTTTTGATTATTGTTGCCCTGTAGTACCAGCTAAAGTCACGGAATGTGGTACCTTCAGCATTGTTCTTTTTTCCTAGGCTATTCTTTGGCTATTCGGAGTCTTTTGTGGTTCCATACAAATCTGATGATTTTTTGTTGTATTCCTTTAAAAAATGTCATTGGGATTTTAATGGGGATTGCATTAAATCTGTATATTGCTTTGGGTAATATGGCCATTTTAACTATGTTGGTTCTTCCAATCCATGAGCACGGAATGTCTTTCCATTTCTTTGTGTCTTCTTCAATTTCTTTAAAAAATGTCTTATAATTTTCAGCATATAGATCTTTCACATTCTTGGTTAAGTTTATTCCTAGGTATTTTATTCTTTTTGTTGCAATTGCAAAAGGAATTGTCTTTTTTTTAATTTCTTTTTCTGAGATTTCATTGTTAGTATATAGGAATGCAGCGGAGTTTTGTACATTGATTTTGTAGCCAGCAACTTTACTGTATTCGTTTATTGTTTCTAATAGCTTTGTGGTGGAGTCTTTAGGATTTTCTATATATAGCTTCATGTCCTCTGAAAAGAGTGACAATTTAACTTCTTCATTCCCAATTTAGGTGCCTCTTATTTCTTTCTCTTGCCTGTTTGCTCTGGTGAGGACTTCCAACACTCTGTTAAAAGCAGAGGTGATAAGGGACAGCCCTGTCTTGTTCCTGAACGTAGAGCAAAGTCTTCAGTTTTTCACTGTTAATTATGATAATAGCTCAGGGTTTGTCATATATGGCCTTTATTATGTTAAGCTATTTTTTTCCTATACATATTTTATTAAGTATTTTAATCATAAATAGGTGTTATATATTGTCTAACACTTTTTCTACATCAATGGATATAATCATCTGATTTTTGTCCTTTATTTTGTTTATGTGGTGTATCACATTGGTGGATTTGCAGATGTTGAACCATCCGTGTGCCCCTGGGATGAACCCCACTTGGTCGTGATGAATAATCTTTTTAACGTATTGTTGCTTTCGATTTACTAGAATTTTGTTTAGGATTTTTGCATCTGTATTCATCAGAGATATTGGTCTGTAGAGTTTTTTTTTTTGTGTTGTCCTTACCAGGTTTTGGTATCAGGGTAATGTTGGCCTCATAAAATGAGTTAGGGTGTATTGTCTCTTTTTTTATGCTCCTGCGTTCCCCCCTCTCCCCCAGGTTTTTAAGCCATTGTTTCTCAGTCTAGTTGTAGTGCGCAGCTCCCTGGCCCATGCTGGTATTATGAGTCTTGCGCTCCACCTGGCTGAGGCAGTCTCGGTGGATCGCCAGTTGTTGGTCGACCCCTCATAGCAGCTCATGGCAGCTCTCATCAGTTGTTGGCTGCTCACGATGGCTACCGGGCACTCACGATGCCTGCCAGCCAGTGCAGCCACCAGCCGCTCATGGTAGCACACGTCAGCACACAGCAGGCCACGGCAGCACGCAGCAGCACACGGCAGCTCACAGCAGTCCATGGCAGCACATAGCAAATGCACACTGACCTCCCGCTGTTCACGGCAGCCCAACTCCAGGGAGGGGAGAGGCATTGTTCACAGTCTTAGCTGTAGAGGGTGCACCTCACTGGCCCATGTGGGAATCGAACCAACGGCCTTCGTCGTTAGGAGCATGGAGCTCCAACCACCTGAGCCAGCGGGCCGCCCCGAGTATTGTCTCTTCTTCAATTAGTTTGGAAGAGTTTGAGTAGGACAGATATTAGACCTTCTTTAAAGGTTTGGTAGAATTCACTTAGTGAAGCCATCTGGTCTAAGACTTTTGTTTTTGGGAATGTTTCAGATGACTGATTCAATTTTCTTACTGGTGATCGGTCTATTTAAATTTTCCAATTCTTTGTGATTCAGCCTAGGAAGGCTATATGTTTCTAAGAACTTGTCCATTTCTTCTAGGTTATTGAATTTGGTGGCGTAGAGTCCTTCATAGTATTTTTGGATGATCCTTTGTATTTCTGTGGCATCGGTGATAACGTCCCCTCTTTCATTTCTGATGTTGTTTATTAGTGTCTTTTCTCTTTTTATCTTAGTGAATCTAGCCAAGGGTTTGTCAATTTTATTAATGTTTTCAAAGAACCACATTAATTTTTTCTATTGTCTCTTTGTTCTCTATTGCATTTAGTTCTGATCTGATTTTTATTATTTCCTTTCTTCTGCTGATCTTGGGTTTCATTTGTTCTTCTTTTTCTAGTTCTTTAAGGTGTAACATGAGGTTATTTATTTGGGATTTTTCTTGTTTCGTGAAATAGGCCTGTAATGACATAAATTTCCCTTTTAAAACTGCTTTTGCTGCATCCCAACAATTTTGTTAGATGTATTTTCATTTTCATTTGTTTCTATGTATCTTTTATCTCTCCTCTTATTTCTTCTTTGATCTGCAGCATTTTATTCTCTCTCACTCTGTAGTGCTATGTTTTCTCTGCACAATTCCAGCTTCTCACACAATGGAGGGATTCCCTGGAAGGCAGGCTTCTCCTCCTCTGTGAACAGCTCCCCTGGATCACACGGCACCATCTCCGTGGGCGGATGTGTAGAGCTTCTGAAGTTCCAAAGCTCTTCCTGCACCAGATTCAGAGCCCCTATGTTTCAGCAGTTCTGTTTACTCCTTCAATGATCCACCCAGATAGGTGGGGCCAGGGACAGGGCGGGTTGTGAGAGGTGGCCCAGAGCAATGGTGGCGACCACCGCCGCAGCCAGTCCTGCTTCCACAGCTAGCTCCCCTTTGTCAGACCTAGATTGGCTGCGAGTCTGTGTCTGCAGACCACAGTTCTCAGAACTGCAAATATTCTGACACTGCTACTGTTCCGCTTTTAGCACTGGGCAGGTGGGGGCAGGGCGAGCTCTGGGAGGGTGGGGAGATGACGGCCTGGCTCAGTGCCTAAGGCTTCCATTCTCTGTTTGGCAGTGAAGGCTTAAACCACTATTTTCAGCCTTTTTCCCTCAGTCTTTGCTCCGAGGTCTCTGCCATGAGCGTTGGGTTTAGCCATGTTATATGCTGTCCCCTCAGCCCTATGGGCTGTAAACGGAGTCCTAGTAGTCCGAGTTCTTCCCTCTCCCACAGCTGCGGTAGTTCCGGGATGCAGCAAGCTCAGAGCACTGAGCTAAGTCTGCGTCCTGCGCCTGTCTCCGCACTTCTCCCTTCCCTCCACCCCTGCTCCTGCAATTTGCCCACCTTTAGGTGAATTCAGTAGTGAGCCTCTTAGTCTTGCCTGTCTGCTGCACAGGGAGTCCTTTCTGGAGTTATAGTTGTTCAATTTGTTGTAAATCCCAAGGGAGATTTAGAGGCTCACCTCACACTGCCATTTTTATGACGTCCCCCTTTTCTGGGTTTTTGATGTTGAAGAATATCCCAATCTCTCCTTGTCTTCAATTCACAAGCATTATAAAATTGCTTGAACCACTTGTAAACCATCTTTATGGTCAGTGGAGCATCACCATAAACTAATTTTAATATTTCATGTGTTTCTTTAGCACTTTTTTTGCAGTTTGAAACAAAATTTCATGTTAATGTGCTTTTCCTGATCCACGATTTGTGGCTCACTTTAAAACACACCTTCTCTCAACCGTAGCTCACACCTGACTGACTGCACTGAACAAGCTGAAATTTGTCACACGCTGTTACTAAGGTTCAGCACACTGCTTCCTGTATTGAAGATCACTGACTTTCTGTTGGATGGCACTCAGCAGTAGCATTCACCACAGTTTTTGATCACTGTGTTCATAAGTGTGTTCGAAGTGAGGGGGAGTATTTTGAGAGGGATTAATGGTAATGTGCCTTTTACTGTAATAATTTTTTTTTAATTTAAACTTTCACTATATCATTTTATCACACCTTGTAAACTTGGCACCAGCAGATTGGGATGTGAATTGGGACCCCATAGTGCAGTGTCTATCTCTCTGCATCTCAGGATCTCATCTGTCCCATGGCTTAGAGGCCACACAGCAAGATGTAAAGATGTAATAAAATAACAGATAGAAATTCCTAGCCCAGGATTAGAATAATCTTCATCCTGCAAAACTTTGTGTGTTTGAGCTATACTTGATAATATCCTTCTTTTCTATTCTAGAAGTTTTGATAATAGTTGACATTTCCCACGTATTTGCTACCTGCCAGCCACTGTGCTAAGTTTTCTCGTGCATTATTTCATTCTGTCATCACAACCACCCTGTCAGGTAGGTCCTCTTACTACCCCCAATTTAAAGATAAGGGAAAGGAAGATTGGAGAGGATAAACAACCTGCCAGAGGTCATAGAGCTGCAAGAGACAGGGTCAGGGAGCAAACCCAGGTTGGCTGGTTCCAGGTCTGGCACTAGTCTCCGACTTTGGTGAATTGGTAAATATGGATTGGCTGACCCTAAGTATCTGGATGTTTTTATATCACTGGATAACGTAACAAATCAACCAAGTTCTTAACTTTTTATAGGTACTTGTTCCTTTATCTTTTTCATCCCATAACTACACTGTAAATTCCCACAACTCACCTCAATACCCAAGTTATTTTCCTTCTAAAAGAAATTAGTATATTAGTAATAACAGTAGTGATAACAATGAATGATTTTTTAATATAGTTTTTTCTTTCCTTTTGTTTCTTGATAGTAAATAAACGTGAGGGTGAAGAAGAGTTGAGCAGATAGCTTGGAGAACTGATGGCTGCTACCCCACAGCATTTGTTTGGCACCTGCATTCTGTCAGTGACATCTATCCCACCATTGTGGGGAGAACTGTGGCTCTGGGAGGCTTAGGTATCACATCTCCTCAATATGCTGGTGAGAACAAGATTCTAATCATGGATACCGAGCTGCCATCTCAGGATTGTCGTTACTGGCTTTGTGGCTGCAAGCGTTAATAAGCTCTTCTTCCTTTCTACACGTAGCAGTACCACCTGCCTCATAGGGTTCTTGAAGAATGAAATAAATGGGCTTTGCAGATGTTAACTTGCTTATAAACAGTAGGTGTTATTGAACAATTCTGAATTTAGGAAGTGCGTAGTGTTTACTTTTTGGTTTTAACTTGAAATAAATATTTTAATCCTATATTATGAATTTACACACTTGCAGGGGGCAAATTTTTAATTTATTGGGTTCATTAACTATAACATTACATAGTCATTTGGATCAAATAATAAAGGATGGACAGTAAAGAGATGTCATGCCGTTGAGAAGCACAAATACCAGCACGATCATACTCATCTCGGAGTCAAAGTCAGTAATATTTTCCAATGTTTTTCCAACAAGCAATTCATACGATCTTCACACTTAGTAGGCATGACATCCTGCAGGTGAGGACATGAAGGAAAATCAATCTGTTTCTCATAAGTCTGAAGAATATTTGTCAAAAAAAAAAAAAAAAAGGAGAGTTTTAACACATTTAACCATTGTGTTCCAAAGCCAGTTTCTTCTCCACTCCTTAGATCTCAGGGACTATGCAGCATCATTTTGCTAATTCATTCTGTCTAATATCTTTTCTTGAATGGATAAGTATGATAACACAATTGCTAACTCTGTTAATGAGTAATTGTTAAGACAAGAGAATGAATTGTTCTATTAGTAGTAAATTTATGAGAAAAGCATACAGAATTGATTTGAACAGTATCCAAAAATATACCTTTTAAAACATTTACTTTTAACTTTTGACAATTTTGTTAAGGTTTTCTATTATCAGGATCTGAATATTAATTTATTTTATATTATAAAAATTGCTTTGCAATTTTCATGTCTTACTAAAAACAGTTTCCCAACTATTTAGTTTCATTTGTGTCTTAGCCTAAACTTAAATACACAAAATTTACATTTAACTGTATTTAACTTTAGACCTATTGTAAAGTATTGGTGATGAAAAAACTGTTTGTATTTAGTATGATATGTATAATCATAACCTCAGTTACAAACAAGTGAAACATCTAAATTCTCTACCATAGACACATATTTTATTGTTGTTATAAACTTCAAAAAGAGAAGAAAATAAAATATTTTACATACTATGTTATACATATAAACAAAATTTTCAAAAATAAAAGGAAATTATAACATTTTAGTTTATTTTATCAGCAAAATAAAAGTAAATATACATTAATAGTTTATATTAAAGTTATATAAATGATGCAAATATGTATAATACTGAACATTATTATAAAAAGATAAAAGATGTGATTAATGTTCATTCTGGCTTATATATTGTTTAGCTAAATGAGTCCCTATAGCATGCATTGCCCGATTAGGCAGCAACTAATTTCTTGGATTTAATTTTCAATGAAAACTATATTACTGTAATTAAATTTAAAAAAATTATTTATTATATTACATATCTTTATAATTCTTAAAGAGTTTTTTTACAATGATTATGCAGTTATTATTTTTTGATCCATAAATGAGTTAATAATTTCCATATCTCCAAAACAGAGCCTTCTTATGAGATCGTTATCAAAAACTTACTTTGAAGCATTAAGAAAAAAATTATTGCTGTATTTTTATTCAAGTGCAATGGGATTGGCAATTTGAAAAATGAAGGGTATATTTCATAATTAATCTTTTATGTGTATTTTAACCTTCTTAAATGTGTCAGTTTTCGTACAAAAACTGAAGGCAAGTTACAGTGTGTTTGATAATTCAGCTCACGTATAAGCTACAGCTGCATCAACTTTGCAATCCATTCTTCTAAGGATATTTAGCCAAACCTTTATGTTTAAGAATTCTCAATTTAAGGCTATAATTTAATAATCTTTTGAAAATTCTTCTTTTCAAGTAAACCTACTTTATTCAATATTAAATAATAAATGCATTCTCATTCTCCTCTTCCAAAGAGAAGTGTTACATTTATTATATGCATTGCCCTTAGTAAAATATACAATTTGTACAGATTATACAAGAACTTCATTTAAGCATGAAAGTACTTGTGGTGGAACGTGGGTGGAGTGCTGAAAATGTTGGTAATGACAAAACTAAGGTGTGCATGTCAGTGTGCCCTTGTCAAGTTCTTTAATTTTATTTTTTACACCAGATTATCTGCCAATTATATTTTCTGACCCACCTGAAACAATCCAATATGTTTTCTAATCCAGATATTTTTACAATAAATATATGCAATTATGTTTAAAATCTCAAAACAAATATTTAAGAATTGATTTAAAAGCCTTGCATTAATTCTACTTTCATATTATAATTATGAAACAATATAATTTAAAGGCTATGCTAAAATACTAGTTAGCTTATCATCTAAAGGACCAACCTTTTTTATTATTTATTTTTTTCAAACTGCCAAGATTTATTTAACTTTTTTTTTCACTTAAAATACAAGTATATAATGTAAACACTGACATGTGAAATAAAACACAAGGATTAGGAAGACAAACGAATTGGACAATACTCTTGCTTTAGTGCTGTAGTGCTTCCTAATTTCATTTGCAATATGAATCACATGGTTATACATATATTGGAAAAATTGAAGGCAGCATTCATTTAGATTTTCTCAAACATCAGAGAGCCTCTGAAATCCAACAATGCCATATGAAAGTCTGATTCTTGCTAAAAAATTAAAGCTGAGCACATGTCCATTTATCCACTAACCCAAGGCATTTAATTTAATGTACTAGCATAAGACGGAATTAACATGTGAGCTTTAATATGCTTGAGGAGGAAAAGATTAAATTGTGCCTCTTTTGCCTCTTCAGAGAAAATAAAATTAGCCAAATTAAAAGCAGAACTGCTTGACACTGGCCAGAAGACTGCACAACTACAATGAGTTCCTATTTCAATAAATCCCATGAAATGCAAAACACAATGAAGGATTGCTATTGGTGCTCTGCCCAACCGGTCACTCCAGATCTAATGTTGCTGAACCACATGTGGTCCTCAAGGTTTTTTCCCAGAGCTCCAAACTTGGAAAAGTGACCCAAATAAATGGCTGGGATCAAGAACCAACTTGACATAAAACAATCTGTTTCTAACTTGAATTCAGTAATAAAGAGTATGGGCTTCAGTTCTCTGATTATCCCAGGAGATTAAAATGACTAATCTTCTTTTTTATCAGATGACGCCTACCAGGTGACAGGTAAACTTTGATAATAAATGCCAGCTACAGATTCTGGTTTAGTAATGGAACTCAGTGTTGTCAGATCTGCAGTTCAGGTAAGGCTGCTCAAGATCTAGAGATCAGAAAGCCAGGTACGCCCACTTCCTCACTCAGTTCCATAATCAAAGGTTATTACAAATAATCTGTAGTCCTTCATTCCTTGATAGTCCACAATACATGGAGAAATAAGTACTTCAGACACTTTATCCTTACAGTGGGCAGTTAGCTCATGCTGAACATCTGGAGGAGAAATGCCATTCTGACCAAGTGTTTTGAAATTATTTTTCCTGGGCAAAACTCCCAGATTGCTGAGATGGAGATTTTTAAATGCATTTATACGAGTATAGTATCACATGAAAAGCACATTCACAATAAAAACCATTCATTTTTCTATCTCTTACCTGTAGCACTTGGCACAGTGTTCTGCAATTTATTGTGCTCTCACTAAAAATACACATAGAACAGAGAAAATCAAATTCAGATTTTAAAAGTGATAGGAACTGACATTCCCAAGGAATCCCTGGATCAATCATGACCTTTTTTGGGCGATACGACAGTAAGTTCTTTCTCAGAAGGCTATTTATTTATTTATTTATTTATTTATTTTAATATGCAAGATGATAAAAATAGATCAACCTTACACTACTTCGATTAGAAAAAAGCCACTAAATATGGATCTCCGTTATTGAACTCTCCTATTTACCTCTGCAAAAAGTACAGGGCTTTAGCCATTGTAAAGGACCGTATACTATTAGTGTAGATATGGCAAGATATTTCACTGAAAATTCTCTATCCTGTAGTCACTAAATGTGCCACTATTTGGAAAACAGCAATCAAATATTGAGAATTAAATGCCAAAAATCTTTAAAGCAGCAAGTGGGAGCCCAGTTTATTTTCACTCTCCAGTTATCATTCTATACGCTCTACATTCTATATTCATTGCCTCTCCAATGCTTCAACTCCATCCCAGATATTCCTTTAGAGGGGAACCCAAAAGGGGAAACTTTTTATATGGTGACTAGCTATTTCTTTTCTTGTCAATTCTTTTCTGCTTTCTTGGGGTCAGTTCCTATTGAAAAGCTCTTTGAAAAATGAAAGATGGAAACTCTGAAAAATAGATTCAACCTATTTGCAGATACTAGACAAAATTACCCTTAGGGAAATAAGGCAGCTATGATGTGATCCCAGACTGATTATAGAAATGGAACTGATATTGGATCCTGTGTAGCTACAAAGGAGCATGCCTTCCAAATATAAACACTATTTTCCTGCCATCAGCCAGGCTGTACCACAGAGTACTGCTGTGATGTTCTAACCAAAAAACAGACTAGAGGCTCCAAAGAACTCAAAGATATACGGATAAAATGTTTCCTTAAAATAGAAAGTTACATTATCAATCAGGTCTCTGGCCAACCTCATCATTCTTTCAAGTAATGTTTTCATCCAGTGAAATATGGAAGAGCAATAGATGAAAAGTTAGGCAACCTAGGTTCTAGTCCTAATGCTATTACTTACTGGCTGTGTGACCTTGGGCAAGTCACTTTTCCTCCCCCTGTATATAGTCTCAGTTTCTTTATCTGTAAATGGGGATAAAACCACTTGTCTTGTCTACCTCACATTGTGACTAAGGATGAAATAATACAAAAGGGCTTTGTAAACTATGAAATACTGTATGTAAAGCTAAAGTAAATAGTGTCATCGGAGGCTCACGGAGATGTCCAAGAGAGGACTCAACTGGGAGTGGTGGTGACCAGGTTTTGTCTCTGTGCAAGAAAGAACTCAAGGGCTAGACAGATGCAGGAAAACGAAAGTGATTTATTGAAAATGAAAGTACACACTTGAGAAGAAAGTGTGGGTGAACTCAGAGAATGAGTTGTACGAAGAAGTCATGATCAGGGGTTTTAATCCCTCCCAGGGCAGGAATTGGTGACATCCCATTGACGTGGTTCATTCATATCCTCCCTCTGGGCAGGACCCTCCATTTCTTGCCTTTTCTTTCTTATTTGGTTCCTCTGGAACTGTCATGGCATAAGATGTACGATGGGAGTTGTAATAACCACAACGCAAATGACATTATAATGACATTAAAATTAGCTAAAGGTCAGGTTCCCAGTCATAGGGATTAGTTTTGCTGGATGAAACTGGTTCTTGTTTTTTTCCAGCTTCAGGTACTGGGCACAGTCACTTGTTACTTGCATAACCAGTGAGGCACCTCATGGTGTACCATGGAAGGGGTTGTCAATTTCCTAGGCTACATATCCTGCCTCATAAATGCCAATCAATTGTCAAGGATAACATTTGCGTGAATCAAGTGAATGCTCTAAGTTTTGGAGGGCATCTCTGGTGTTTTTTGCTAGGGTAGCCACACACTGTCAGATTTTTTTTTTTAAGTGACCTCATGATTAGCAAATCCTCCCCAAGGGGCCGTTAGACCAATGGCAGCCCCAATACCAGCCAGAATGAGTCCTATGGCCTGTTTGGCTTGGGGATCGGTGATGTTAGAACTTAGAAACCCCAGGCTACATTGAGCCTCAAACTGAGAGTTGTCAAATCAATGGTAGGCTAAAGCTATTGGAGGCGGTGGTAGACTTCATTGGGAGATACTTCGCTGGGCAGCTTATTTTCAGGAGGTCCACAGGGGAATAAGTATTCAGAGGGGGCACAAGCTCAGCTTAGGGAAGAGGAATTAAACCATGCGGTTAGGTTTGGACCCCAACGGGTGTCTGTATAACATTGGGAAGATAAGGGGCCTCCCCATAGCTCAGCGTCCCTGGACCCAGTTGGTGCCCTCTCTGCTTTAGGAGGTAGGTATAGTATAGTCGCCAAGATTCAATTTTGAATATCTCCCAATGTATGCACCTGTTTGGGGGCCTTTTATTTTGGTAATCGTCATGAACCTTAGGGTTGGCTGGGCACCAAAATGTTGTATTTGGAGTGTACCTTTTGGAGGTGTTGAATGTTGTGGGATAGAAAGAAGAAGTGTTAAAAGATATGTAAGTTCCCCCTCTAGATATGCAATCCCTACATGAGTTGATGTGGAAGTGCAATTAAGGATTTTAACTCTGGATTTACTAGAATAATCAGTCTAGTAATTGTGGGGTGAGATGTATGCAGCTAAAATTTGTAGCTGGTGTGTCTAGTCTGATGAATAGGGGAGAGCTCCTTTGGAAATTCTTTGGCAATCCCGAATGAAAAATGAGACTGGGATTAAGGCGGATAGACTGAAACTGAGGGAGAGAGTTGTTTTGGTCTGTCTATGACATATCTAGCAGTCAGAAAGGCCATTACCCTTTGCCACTACATTAGAAATGTTTATAAGGATGTTAGTTTCCCAATCCCCCCAGAGAGGCTGGGAATAAAATAAAACTAAGAAAATTAAAATTATGCTGGGGGTTTAGTCTGGTTGCTAAAGAGAATATATATTATCAAGTTGGGTGCCAGGAGGGACACAGGTGAAGAAAAGAATAAGAGCTAGGAGAAAACTTGAACAGAAAATGACAATTAATATGTCAATAAGTCGGGTGTTACTCATCTGTTGGTTTAAGGGTATGTTCTTCTTAAACAACGGCTTCAGGTCCTGTAGAGGTTCATGGTAGTACTCTTGAGCAGGATTGGTCAGCAATTCCTGGAGTGACTCAGAAAGGTTTAATTCTAGACAGATGTATTCAGGACTGTATGTCTTGTAACTTCACTGCAGTGGATGTGGCAACTAGAACCTGACAAGGCCTTTTCCATTTTTGTGATAGTTGGTCCTCTGGAGAGCCTCTCTCCAGGTCTTAAGAAGGACTCAATTGGGGCAGCTGGATGGATCAGTTGGTTAGAGTACTAGCTCTCAACAACAAGGTTGCCTGTTCAATTCTTACATGGAATGGTGGGCTGTGCCCCCTGCAACTAAAGATTGAAAAAGGTGACTGGACTTGGAGCTGAGCTGCACCCTCCACAACTAGATGGAAGGACAACTACTTGGGCCCTGGAGAAACACACTGTTCCCCAATATTCCCCAAAAAAAATTAAAAAAAAAAAAGAAAAAAGAAGGGCACAATGCCCTGGAGGTACAACTAGGGGATGTATAGAGGTATCCAGGGAGGGGATATATTTCTGGAGGACCTGTTTTACCTGTTCTAAGTTGATAATATACTTGAGTTGATCCTGGACTTCTGAATCAAAATACATATATGAGGACAGGAAGGGTCTTCCATAAATCATCTCTAAAGGACTTTTTAGAGAATATATTCAAACAAATAGTCGATGAAAACTTCCAAAACTTGTGAAAAGAACTGGATCCTCGAATCCAAGAAGCAAATAGAACACCTAATTATCTCAACCCCAACAGCCCTTCTCCAAAGCACATTGTATTGAAGCTATCAAAAATTAATGACAAAGAAAGAATCCTCATGGCAGCCAGCGAAAAAAAGAGGGTAACCTACAAAGGAAAGCCCATTAGATTATCATCAAATTTTTCAGCAAAAACTCTCCAAGCCATGAGGGAAACTATTGAAAGAGAGAAATTATGAGCCAAGAATAATATATCCAGCAAAAATATCCTTTAGATATAAAGGAGGAATAAAGATCTTCCAGACATACAGAAACTGAGGGAATTTTCTAACACATGAACTATACTACAAGAAATACTGAAGGAGTCTATTCGACCAGCATAAATAGGCAAGAGAAAGAAATAAAAGGCATCCAAGTTGGGAATGAAGAAGTTAAATTGTCACTTTTTGCAGATGACATGATGATATACTGTGTTTCCCCAAAATAAGACCTAACCGGAATATAAGCCCTAGCATGATTTTTCAGAATAGCATCCCCTGAACAGAAGTCCTTATGCATCTTTTGGAGCAAAAATTAATATAAGACCCGGTCTTATTGGGCAAACACGGTACATACAAAACCCTAAATTCTCCACCAAAAAGCTATTAGAAACAATAAACGAATACAGTAAAGTTGCCGGCTACAGAATCAACATACAAAAGTCCATTTCATTCATATATACTAACAATGAAATGTCAGAAAAAGAAATAAAAAAACCAATTCCTTTTACAATTGCAACAAAAAGAATAAAATACAGGAATAAACTTAACCATGGATGTGAAAGACCTATATGCTGAAAATTATAAGACATTTTTAAAAGAAATTGAAGAAGACACAAAGAAATGGAAAGACATTCCGTGCTCATGGATTGGAAGAACCAACATAGTTAAAATGGCCATATTACCCAAAGCACTATACAGATTTAACGCAATCCCCATCAAAATCCCAATGGCATTTTTTAAAGTAGAACAAAAAATCTTCAGATTTGTTTGTAACCACAAAAGACCCCGAATAGCCAAAGCAATCCTAAGAAAAAAGAACAATGCTGGAGGTATCACATTCCCTGACTTTAGCTTGTACTACAGGGCAACGATAAAAAAAACAAACACAAGGTATTGGCAGAAAAACAGACACATAGACCAATGGAATTAATTGAGAACCCACAAATAAACCCACATAACTATGGACAGATAATTTTTGGCAAAGAAACCAAAAACATACAATGGAGAAAAGACAGCCTCTATAATAAATGGTGCTGGGAGAATTGTAAAGCCACATGCAAAAGAATGAAACTGGACTGCTATCTGTCACCATGTACCAAAATTAATTCAAAATGGATCAAAGACTTAAGCATAAGAGCTGAAACAGTAAACTGCATAGAATAAAACATAGGTACTAAACTTACGGACTTTGGGTTCAAAGAGCATTTTATGAATTTTACTCGAAAGGCAAGGGAAGTAAAAACTGAAATAAATGAATGGGACTATGTCAAACTTAAAAGCTTCTGCACAGCAAAATAAACCATCGACAAAATAAAGAGGCAACCAACTGAATGGGAGAAGATTTTTGCAAACAGTGTCTCCGATAAGGAGCTAATATCCAAAATATACAAGGAACTCATACAACTCAACAACAAATAAACAAACAACCCAATAAAAAATGGGCAGAGGACCTGAAGAGACATTTCTCCAAAGAGGACAAACAAATGGCAAATAGACATATGAAAAAATGCTCAACATCACTAATCATCAGAGAATTGCAAATAAAAACCACAATGAGATATCACCTCACCCCAGTTAGAATGGCTATCATCAAGACAAATAGTAACAAGTTTTGGAGAGGCTGTGGAGATAAAGGAACCCTCATACACTGTTGGTATGAATGCAGACTGGTGCAGCCACTATGGAAGGCAGTGTGGAGGTTCCTCAAAAAATTAAGAATAGCATTACCATATGACCCAACAATCCCTCTCTTTGGGTATCTACCCAAAAAATCTGAAAACATTTATCCATAAAGACAAATGTGCTCCAATGTTCATTGCAGCTTTATTTATGGTGAACAGGGCATGGAAACAACCAAAATGTCCTTGATTGGATGAATGGATACAGAAGTTGTGGTATATATACACAATGGAATACTAGTAGGTGGTAAGAGAAGATGAAATAGAACCATTTGTGACAACATAGATGGATCTTGAGATCATGATGCTAAGCGAAATAGTCAGACAGAAAAAGTAGAGAACCATATGATTTCACTGATATGTGGTATATAAACTGAAAACAACAAAAGAACATGACAAACAACTGAAAGAACAAAAACTCATAGACATAGATAATAGTTTAGGGGTTATCAGAGGGTAAGGGGGAAGGAGGAAGCGTAGCTCTAGAAGAGGGTAAACGGGGTCTAATATATGGTGATAGAAAGAGAACTGACTCTGGATGGTGAACATACAATGTGAGATATAGATAATGTATTACAGAATTGTACACCTGAAATCTGCGTAACTTTACTAACAATTGTCACCCCAATAAACTTTAATTTAAAGAAGAAAAAAAAACCCAAGAGAATGTTGAAAGAGTAAGTGAAATGATTTGATCAAACAGGCGATTGACTATTAGGGAAATTTCTGAGGTTCTGAACATCTTTTATGGTTCCATTCAAAGCATTTTAACAACAGATTTGAACATGAGGCGAGTGAGTGCGAAATTTGTTCCACCCGTTTTGACTGTCGAACAAAAGCAACAGGGTTTGTTAGTTTCATTGGAGTTGCTTGATTGTGACACTTCAGATTCCAGCTTTTTAAGACATGTCATCACAGAAGATGAAACTTAGGTCTATGGTTACTCTTATGATCCTGAAACCAAGGTTCAGAGTTCTCAGTGTAAATCACCCAGTTCTCTTTGCGCAAAAAAAGCGTGTCGATCAAGGATTAACATCAGGTGATGCTAATTGTGTCTTTTGAACTTGATGGAGTTGTGCGAGCTGAGTTTGTACCCAGGAATACTATGGTGGACTCTGAATATTACAAGGGGTTATTAGAGCATTTAAGAAATAATGTGCATAGAAAACAGCCTGAGAAATGGGCAAATGGTATCATCCTCCATCATGACAATGCTCCGTGTCAGACATTGCTTCTGGTACAACAATTTCTGTGAAATAAAAATATTACAGTGTGTCCTCAACGACCTTATTCACTGGATCTGGAACCATGCGAGTTCTGGCTCTTCCCCAAAGTCAAAATGACTATGAAAGGTAAATGTTTCTGAAGTGATTCAGGACCTTGAGGCAGCCACAACAGCATAACTAAAAACACTCATGAAAGAGGATTTCCAGATCTGCTTCAGAAAGTGGCAAGAAGGGTAGATAAGTGTGTTTGAAGTGAGGGGGGGTATTTTGAGGGGGATTAATGGCAATGTGTCTTTTACTATAATACATTTTTTTAATTTAAACATTCACCATGTTTTGATCACACCTTGTACACTACTCCTACACCACAGCCACCCATATAGATCAGCAATGAAAGAGACAAGAAAGAATAAAAAAATGGACCAGTGGCAATAGCAAGTGCAATGTGCTTCAGAACAGGGAGAACAGTATGAGGTAATGTGGTTAGGACAGAGGTTGAGGCCCTAAGCTTGGTAGAAAAGGATGAAAAGATTTGTTTAGACTAAGGGGAAAGGTGGGCACTCTGAAAAGGTGAGCTCCAAGCCCTAAACGTCAGTCAGAAGAGTACCCTGTGTTTACTTGGAGGCCTAGTCAGCTGATCTGCCAGCCATCCTCTGCTGTGGGCTCTCTGTAGCTTGTACAGAAGCCTCAGTCAGAAGAAGGGGAGGGGCTGAGTTAGGATGGAGAATCACTGCCTGTCCTCAGGGGCCATCCATCACTGCTTCCTGTCCAAGACCCAGGCCAATGTCTGAGCCTATACTCTTGCAGCTAGGCTGTGACAGCGCATTTATCAGAGAGCTGTGGGGAACCCTGGCCCTCACAGCTGACACCTTTCCTCGAAAGGACAGGCACTGGCAGCAAAAAAGGTGGGAACAACTTGACTTCTAGAGGGGATGCTGGCTCAGAAGTGATGGCAAGCTGATGAAGTGGCTTAATCCATCCTGGGAAGGAATAACCAAAAATGTAAAGGCAAAATAACTGATCACCATGCTCGGCAGGACATGAATATTCATAAAATATTAGAGCTAGAGGAGGACTCAGGGAGCACTGTAGCTGTTTTCCTTATTTTACAGCTGAGGAAATGGACTCAAGGAAACAAAAATGACATGCCAAGGTCACACAGTGAATAACGAGGCTCCTTCAGGACTAGAACTTTGGTTTTCTGGTTCTTAATCCGGCCTTGTAGCTAGCTCAGATTTAGTGCATGTCAAAACAATCTGGTTATTAACCAGTGTCACCTCTATAAATTTAACTTAAAAACTTCTGTTGACAGCATTTATTCAGATTAAATTTAATGTGAAATCAAGGAAGATTATAATCTGGGCAGAAGTAAGGCAGATGTATGCTATCAAGTCAGTTCACTCAATTCCACTATAGAAATCTAGTTAAAATCATGTTCCCCACACCCGAAAAAGCTAAGAAACTAAATTGATGCCTTATGAACAAAATTTACTCAGTATCTAGCATAGTGCTAATAAGTCAGTGTTAAATGAATAAATGGATAAACAAAAGGGTCATGGACAAATTATCAAAATCATTTGAGAAAAAGCATAAAAAGAAGAAACAGCTGTCATCTACAGTGTAAAACTTTTTCCCATTTTTTTTTTGAGTCCTGAGTTCCTGAGTCATTTAGAGAAGAGCTGAGACTGACTTCAAAAACAAAACTCTATAAAATTGTCTTCAAAAGAAACAAACAAACAAAAAAATAGGATTACATCATTGAAATGGCAGCCTGAGGTGAGCTTCTTGAAATCTCCCCCGGAATTTGCAACAAATTGAACAGGTATAATTCCACAAAGGACTCCCTGCACAGTAGACAAGCAAAACTAAGAGGCGCACAACTGGAATCATCTAAAAGTGGGCAATTTGGGCAAGGAGGGGAGGAGGGAAGGGAGAAGTGCGGAGATGCAGGCCTCGCGGGCCAGAGGATGAAGACCAGAGCTCAGAACTCCGAGCTCCCTGCATTCTGAAGCTACAGCAGTCATGGGAGAGGGAAGAATTCGGACTGCTAGCACTCCCCTTACAGCCCACAGTCCTACCTGAGGGATCAGCATATAAAATAGCTGAACCCAATGCTCATGGCGGAGACCTCAGAGCAAAAACTGAGGGAAGAAGGCTGAAAATAGTGGTTTAAGTCCTCACTACCAAGCAAAGGACAGAAGACATAGGCCCAGCCTACCCTTTCCCACCTTCCCAGTGCTAGAAGCAGCACAGTAGCAGTGTCAGATCAAAAGAACAGAATATTTGCAGTTCTGAGAACTGTGGCCCCACCGCCACAGATTCATGGCCCAACTAGTTCGGGGAGAAGGGGAGGGAGCCTTGGGTGCAGGATTGGCTGTGCTGGTGTTCGCTGCCATTTCTCAGATCCACCTCTCACAACCCAACCGACCCTTGCTCTCACCTATCTGGGTGGATCCCTGCAGGGGTAAACAGAGTCACTGAAACACACAGGCTCTGAATGTGGTGCAGGAAGAGCTTTGGAACTTCAGAAGCTCTCCACAGTCCCCCACGGAGGTGGTGAACTGAGACCCAGGAGACCTGCTCACAGAGGAGAATGCCCACCTTTCAGGGAAACTACCCCCACCCGCCCTCATCCCCATGGTGTGAGAAGCCTGAACAGTGCAGAGAAAAAATAACTCTACAATGTGAGTGAGAATAAAAGGTTGCAGTCAGAGAGAAAATAAAACATTCTATCAACACTACTGGAAAACGAAAGAAAGACCTCTTCCTACCAACTTGTTGCAGAACCCACTCTTGTAGATGCCTAGAAAGAGAAATAATAATTCATTAATTGCCGTGAATAACCAAGGTGACAAGACAGCTCAGAAAGCAAATGAAAAGTCTCCATAAAATGAACTTAAAGACATGGAAATGTGAATTAAATGACAGAGAATTCAAATTGCAGTTCTGAAAAAAACTCAACGAGATGCCAGTTACACAGACAGGCAGTTTAATGAACTCAAACACAATTAAAAAAAAACCAAAATGAACATTTTACCAAAGAGATTGAAATTTTAAAGAAGAACCAAATAGAATTTCTGGAGATTAAGAACTCAATAAAGAAATGAAGAATGAAATAGCCATCTTAGGTAATAGAACTGACTATACGGAGGAAAGAATCAGTGACATCAAAGATAGAAATCTGGAAATAACACAGATAGAAGAAGAGAGAGAATTTGAGAGTTAAAAGAAATGAAAGAACTCTACAAGATCTTTCTAACTCCTTCAGAAAGAGCAATATAAGAATAATGGACATACCAGAAAGAGAAGAAAGAAAGAAGTGAACAGAGAGTATATTCAAAGAAATAGTTGACAAGAATGTCCCAAACTTGTGGAAAGAACTATATCTTCAAATCCAAGGGGCGAATAAAACACCTAATTACCTCAATCCCAACAGGCCTTCTGCAAGGCACATATTATTGAAGCTGTCAAAAATTAACAACAAAGAAAGAATCTTCAAGGCAGGCAGGGGAAAGAAGATGGTAACAGACAAAAGAAAGCCCATTAGATTATCACCAGACTTTTTAACAGAAACTCTACAAGCCAGGAGTGTGTAGAAACAAATATTCAAACTATTGAAAGACAGAAATTATGAATCAAGAATAATATATACAGCAAAGATATCCTTTAATATGAAGGAGGAATAAAGACCTTTCCAGACATACAGAAGCTGAGGAAATTTTCTAACATATGACCTGCACTATAAGAAATACTGAAGAAGGCTATTCGACCTGAAACAAAAAAGCAAAAAATACAAAAGTAGTATTACGAAGAGACAGACAGAAGCAGGAAATGGCAACCCCCTACACCAAATAAAACACTATACACTTAATCATAACATAGAGGGTAAAGAAGGAAGAAAAGCACTTAAAAAAAAAAAAAGAGGAAAAAGGCAACTTGCTACTGCAGTACAGAAATCGACACACAGCATAAATAGGAATAATTTGTGACAGCAAAACATAAAAGGGGAGAGAGTAAAGGTCTGAACTGGCAAAAGGGAATGCAGAAAGGGAGCATGCTGAAGAAAATGAAATATTCTAAATATGAAACTTTCTTTTACATGAATTTAATGGTCACCACTCAAAAAAAATCCAGAACTGAAATATATAACATAATAAAAGAAGAAAACGAGGGAAAATTATAGAATACAATAACAACAAAAGAATAGAGAACAACAAAAAGGCAAAAAAAAAAAAAAATGGAGACACCATCCTACCAGAAAACCAAAGATAAAATGATAGGAAATCCTCATACATCACTAATCACCCTAAATGTGAATGGACTGAACTCACCAATAAAAAGGCACAGAGTAGCAGATTGGACCAAAAAATTAAACCCAACCATATGCTGCCTCCAAGAGACACATCTCAGCTACAAGGACAAATATAGACTCAAAGTGAAAGGGTGGAAATTGAGACTTCAAGCAAATGGTACCCAGAGAAAATCAGGTGTAGTCATACTGATATCAGATGAAAGAGACTTCAGGGTGAAAGGGATAACGAGACAAAGATGGACATTTCATAATGATAAAGGGAAATATACAACAAGAAGACATAACAGTCATCAATATTTATGCCCCCAATCAGGGAGCACCGAAATATACCAAGCAACTACATACAGAACTAAAGGGAGAAATTGACCAAAACACAATTATAGGAGGGGAACTAAATATATCATTGACACCTATGGATAGATCATCCAAACAGCAAACAAATACAGAAATATCAGCCTAAAATGACACATTAAATGAAATGGACATAATTGACATTTATAGAGCACTTAATCCTAGAACATCAGACTATACATTCTTTTCCAGCATACCTGGAACATTCTCACAGATAGACCATATATTGGGACGTAAAACTAGCCTCGGCAAATTTAAGAAGACTGAAATCATACCAAGCTTATTCTCTGATCACAAGGCTTTGAAATTGGATATTAACTACAAAAAAGAAAGTAGGAAAAACCACAAATATGTGGAGATTAAACAACATACTTTTAAAGAACGACTGGGTCAAAGAAGAAATAAGAGGAGACATCAAAAGATACATAGAAACAAATGAGAATGAGAATGAGAATACCTCCTACCAAAATTTTTCGGATGCAATGAAAGATGTTTTAAGAGGGAAATTTATATCATCGCAGGCCTTTCTCAAGAAACAAGACAAATCCCAGATAAATAACCTCATGTTACACCTTAAAGACCTAGAAAAAGAACAAATGAAACCCAAAGTCAGCAGAAGGAAGGAAATAATAAAAATCAGAGCAGAATTAAATGAAATAGAGAACAAAAAGACAATAGAAAAAATTAATGCAACAAAGAGCTGAATCTTTGAAAAGATTAATAAAATTGACAAACCCTTAGCTAGACTCACTTTATAAAAAGAGAAAAGATACAAATAAAAAAATCAGATATAAAACAGGGGAAGTTATCACGGATGCCACAGAAATACAAAGGAACATCCAAGAATACTATGAAGAACTATATGCCACCAATTCAATAACTTAGAAGAAATAAACAAGTTCTTAGAAACATATAGCCTTCCTAGGCTGAATCACGAAAAACTGGAAAATCTAAATAGACTGATCACCAGTAATGAAATTGAATCAGTCATCCGAAACCTTCCCAAAAGCAAAAGTCCAGGACCAGATGGCTTCACTAGTGAATTCTACAAAACATTCAAACAGGATTTAATACCTGTCCTACTGAAACTCTCCCAAAAAAATTGAAGGAGACAATACTCCCTAACTAATTTTATGAGGCCAACATTACCCTGATACCAAAACCTGGTAAGGATGACACACAAAAAAAGAAAACTACAGACCAATATCTCCGATGAATACAGATGCAAAAATCCTAAACAAAATTCTAGCAAATCGAGTGCAACAATGCCTTAAAAAGATTATACATCACAACCAAGTGGGGTTCATCCCAGGGGCACAAGGATGGTTCAACATCCACAAATCCATCAATGTGATACACTACATAAACAAAATAAAGGACAAAAATCAGATGATCCTATCAATAGATGCAGAAAAAGCATTTGACAAGATACAACATCCATTTATGATTAAAACACTTAATAAAATGGGTATAGAAGGAAAACACCTTAATATAATAAAGGACATATATGACAAACCCTCAGCTAATATCCTAATCAACAGTGAAAAACTGAAGCCCTTTGTTCTATGTTCAGGAATACGACAGGGCTGTCCCCTATCACCTCTGCTTTTCAACATAGTGTTGGAAGTCCTTGGCAGAGCAATCAGGCAAGAGAAAGAAATAAAAGGCATCCAAATTGGGAATGAAGAAGATAAATTGTCACCACTTGCAGATGACATGATGCTATGCATAGAAAACCCTAAAGACTCCAGCAAAAAGCTATTCGAAACATTAAATGAATGCAGTAAAGTTGCCGGCTACAAAATCAAGGTAGAAAATTCCATTGCATTCCTATATGCTAACAATGACATCTCAGAAAAAAAAAGAAGAAAAAAAATTCCTTTTGCAATTGCAACAAAAAGAATAAAAAACCTAGGAATAAACTTAACCAAGGATGTGGGGAAGAGCTACACATTGAAAACTATAAGACATTTTTAAAAGAAACTGAAGAAGACACGAAGAAATGGAAAGACATTCCATGTCCATGGATTGGAAGAATCAACATAGTTAAAATGGCCATATTATTCAAAGCAATACACAGATTTAATGCAATTCTCATCAAAATCCCAATGACTTTTTTTTTTAGTTTCATGTGCCAAAACAATGTAATAGTTAGACATTTTCACCCCTCACAAAGTGGTAACCCCCCTCCCCAATCTACTACCCCCCTGACATCACACACAGCTGTTACATTTCCACTATCTCTATTCCTTATGCTGTACTCCACAACCTGTGACTATATATATATGAAATTATAGTTGACATTTATTATTATTCAGCTTCAGGTGTACACTGCAGTGGTCAGGCACCTACACCATCCATGAAGTGGTCTCCCTGATAAGACAAGTATCCATCGGATACCCTACAAAATCTTCACAACAGTGTTGATTATATTCCCCAAACTGTCTTTCGTATCCCCGTGGCAATGTAGTGGTTACCGATGGTGGTTTCTAATCCCCTCACCTTCTTCCTCATCTCCAACCCCACGCCCATCAATCAACCCTCAGTTTTTCCTCTCTATCTCTGAGACTCTTTCTGATTAGTTTGTTCATTTATTCTATTCTTTAGATTCCACATATAAGTAAGGCCATATATTATTTGTCTTTCTCCGTCTGACTTATTTCACTTAGCAAAATATTCTCTAGGTCCACGCATATTGTTGCAAATGGTAAGACTTCATTTTTCTTTATGGCCAAGTAATACTCCATTTTATAAGTGTATGACAGTTTCTTAATCCAGTCATCTACTGATGAGCATTTCGGTTGTTTCCACATCTTGGCTATTGTGAATACTGCTGCAATAAACATAGGGGTGCATAAATTTTTTTGAATTAGTGTTTTGGATTTCTCTGGATAGATACCTAGGAGTGGAATTGTTGGGTCATAAGGTAGTTACATTCCTAGTTTTTTGAGATACCTCCATACTATTTTCCATAGTGGCTGCACCAATCTGCAATTCCACCAGCAATGCACGAGGGATCCCTTTTCTCCACATCCCTCCAGCACTTGTTTGTTGATTTATTGATGATAGCCATTTTGACTGGGGTGAGGTGATATCTCATTGTGTTTTTTTATTTGCATTTTTCTAATGATTAGTGACGTTGAGCATTTTTTCATATGTCTGTTTGCCATCTCTATGTCCTGTTTAGAAAAATGTCTCTTCTTGTCCTCTGCCCGTTTTTTAATTGGGTTGTTTGTTTTTTTGGTGTTGAGTTGAATGACTTTTTTAATAAATTTTAGATATTCAGTCCTTATCAGATGTATCATTGAAAATATCTTCTCCCATTCAGTAAGATGCCTTTTTGTTTTGTCAATGGTTTCCTTTGCTGTGAAAAAAATGTTAGTTTGATGTAATCCTATATATATGTTTACTTTTTCTTTTACTTCCCTTGCCTGAGGGGATATATCAGTAAAAATATTACTAAGGGTAATGTCTGAAAACTTTCTTTCTATATTTTCTTCTAGGAGTTTTATGTTTTCAGATTTCACATTTAAATCTTGAATCCGTTTTGAATTTATTCTTGTACATGGTGTAATGAGGTGGTCCAGGTTCATTTTTTTGCACGAGTCTGTCCAGATTTCCCAGCACCATTTATTGAATAAACTGTCTTTACCACAATGAAAATTCTTGCCTCCATTGTCGTAGATTAAATGACCATATAGGCATGGATTTATTTCTGGACTCTCTATTCTGTTCCATTGATCTACGTGTGTGTGTTTATGCCAGTACGGTGCTGTTTTGATTACTATCAGCCTTGTAGTATAATTTGATGTGAGGTATTGTGACACTTTGTTCTTATTTCTCAAGACTATTTGGGGGCCTTTTATGGTTCCATATAAATTTTAGGATTATATGTTTTATTTCTGTGAAAAATGTCCTTAGCAGTTTGACAGGAATGTGTTGAATCTGTATGTTGCCTTAGGCAGTATGGACATTTTAACGATATTAATTCTTCCTATCCAAGAGCATGGTATTTGTTTCTATCTATTTGTGTCTTCTTTAATTTCTCTCTTCAGTGTCTTATAATTTTCTGAGTACAGATCTTTTATTTCTTTGGTTAAATTTATTCCCAGGTATTTTATAGTCTTTGAAGCAATTGTAAATGGGATTGTTATCTTAATTTCTTCTTCTGATAGTTTATTATTGGTGTATACAAATGCAGCTGATTTCTGAATATTAATTTTGTATCCTGTTACTTTACTAAATTCATTTATCAGTTCTAACAGTTTTTTCGTGGAGTTTTTGGGGTTTTCTCTAGATAGTATCATGTGATTTGCATATAATGGCAATTTTACTTCTTCCTTACCTATTTGGATTCCTTTTATTTCTTTTTCTTGTCTGATTGCTGTGACTAGAACTTCCAGAACTATATTGAATAAAAGTGGAGAAAGTGCGGAACCTTATCCTGTTCCTGATCTTAAGGGGAAAAGTTTTAACTTTTCCAATTGAGTATGATGTTAGCTGTGGGTTTATCATAGATGGCCTTTATTATGTTGAGATATAGTCCCTCTATTCCCACTTTCTTAAGAGTTTTTATCATAAATGGCTTCTGGATTTTGTCAAATGCTTTTTCTGCATCTATTGATATCATATGATTTTTATTTTTCATTTTGTTAATGTGGTGTATCACATTAATTGATTTGTGCATATTGAACCAACCTTGTATACCAGGAATGAATCCCACTTGATCATGGTGTATGCTCTTTTTAAATTATTAATATTTTGTTGAGGATTTTTGCATCTCTGTTCATTAGGGATATCGGCCTGTAGTTTTCTCTTTTTTTGTAATGTAATGTCTTGATTTTTTGGTAATGTCTTGATTTTTAAATCAGGGTGATAGTGACCTCGCAAAAAAGACTTTGGGAGCCTTCCCTCCTTCTGGATTTTTTGAATAGTGTGAGGAGAATAGGTGACAATTCTTTTTTGAATGTTTTGTAAAATTCGTCTGTAAAACCATCTGGTCCAGGACTTTTGTTTGTTGGGAGCTTGTCGATGACTTATTCAATTTCCCTGGTAGTAATCAGTCTATTCCAATTTTCTGCTTCTTCATGAGTTAGCCTTGGAAGGTTGTATGTTTCTAAAAAATTATCCATTTCTTCCAGATTGTCTAATTTGTTGGTGTATAGTTGCTCATAGTAATTTCTTAAAATTTTTTGTATTTCTGTGGTGTCTATTATCATTTCTGTTTGATTTCTGATTTCATTAATTTGAGTCCCCCCCTCCCCTCTCTCTCTCTCTCTTTTTTTTTTTTTTTTTGATGACTCTGGCTAAAAATTTGTCAATTTTGTTTATCTTCTCAAAAAAACATCTCTTGTATTTTTTTTTTTGTATTGATCTTTTGTATTTTTTATTTTTTGGTCTCTCATCATTTATTTTTTGGTCTTTCATTTATTTCCTCTCTCATCTTTATTATCTCCTTTGCACTCTCTTTAAGCTTATTTTGCTGTTCTTTCTCCAGATCCTTTAAGTGTAAGGATAAACTGTTGATTTGAGATTATTCTTTAGGTAGGCTTGCATTGCTGTCAATTTCCCTCTAAGGACTGCTTTCGCTGCATCCCATAGATTTTGGGTTGTTGTGTTTTCATTTTCGTTTGTCTCAAGGTGTCTTTTGATTTCTTCCTTGATCTCATTGTTAACCCATTCATTATTTAGTAACATGTTATTAACCCTTCATGTATTTGTGTGTCTTCCAGTTTTTTTCCTGTAGTTGATTTCTAATTTCATAGCACTGAGGTAAGAGAAGACACTTGATATGATTTCAATTTTCTTAAATTTACTGAGATTTGTTTTGTAGCCTAGCATGTGATCTATCTTGGAATATGTTCCATGTGTGCTGAAGAAAAATGTATATTCTGCAGCTTTGGGGTAAAATGCTCTAAAAATATCGATTAAATCCAACTGGTCCAATGTGTCATTTAAGGCCACTGTTTCCATATTGATTTTATGTACGGAGGACCTGTCCCTTTTTGTCAGTGGTGTGTTGAAGTCCCCTACTACGATAGTGTTACTGTTGATCTCTGTCATTATGTCAGTCAATATCTGTTTTATATATTTAGGTGCTCCTATGTTGGGTACATAGATGTTTACTAGGGTTATGTCCTCTTGTCGGATCGATCCATTTATTATTATGTAGTGCCCATCTTTGTCTTTTAATATATTCTTCACTTTAAAGTCTATTTTGTCAGATATAAGTATTGCTACTCTAGTATTTTTCTCATTTCCATTTGCATGAAATATCTTACTCCATCTTTCACTTTCAGCCTTTGTGTATCTTTCGATCTGAGTGAGTCTCTTGTATACAGTGTATGCAAGGCTCTTGTTTTCTTATCCACTCAGCCACCCTGTGTCTTTTGATTAGAACATTTAATCCGTTTACATTTAAAGTGATTATTGATAGGTACATAGTTATTGCCATTTTATTATTTGTATTTCTGGTCTTCATTAGTTAGATTGTTTTCATCTTCTTCTGCTTACAGAAGCCCTTTTAACATTTCCTGCAATGCTAGTTTGGTGGTAATGAATTCCTTTAGCTTATTCTTTTCTGGGAAGCTCTTTAATATATCACCTTGAATTTTAAATGATTGCCTTGCTGGATAAAGCAATCTAGGTTGTAGGCCTTTGTTTTTCATCACTTTGAATACTTCCTGGCAGTCCCTTCTGGGATGCAAAGATTCTGTAGAAAAGTCATTTGATAGTCCTATAGGAGTTCCCTTGTATTTAACCTGCTGTCTTTCTCTGGTCGCCTTTAGGATTCTCTCTTTGTCTTTAACCTTTGCCATTTTAACTATAATGTGTCTTGGTGTGGGCCTGTTTAGGTTCATCTTGGTTGAAATTCTCTGCACTTCCTGGGATTGTATGTCAATTTCCTTCACCAGGTTAGGGAAGTTTTCAGTCATTATTACTTCAAATATGTTCTCGATCCCTTGCTGCCTCTCTTCACCTTCTGGTATTCCTGTGATGTGCATGTTATTGCTCATGATGTTATCCCAGAGGTCTCTTAAACCATCTTCATTGTTTTTTATTCTTTTTTCTTTTTCTTGTTCCGCTTGGGTGATCTCTGCTAATTTATTTTCTAAATCGCTGATTCGACCCTCTGCCTCATCTAACCTGCTGATAATTCTTTCAAGTGTGTTCTTTATTTCAGTTATTGTATTCTTTAGTTCTAACTGGTTGTTCTTTATGATTTCTCTATCCTTCTTTATGTCGTCAGTAAGCTCCTTAAACATTTTTATTATCAGTGTTCTAAACTCTATCTCTAATAGATTGGTCACCTCTATTTCATTGAGTTCCAGTTCTGTTTCTTATGATCTTTTACATGGGACATGTTTCTTTGTTTCCTCATTCTGGCTAACTCTCTGTGTTTGCTTCGATGTATTAATTGCATTGCCTCCCTATTTTCCTGTGCATGTGCTCCAGAGATGACCCTGGTGTTGTGTGCATTCTCCTGCTAAAGTTGAGCTTTAATTGCTTTTGGCTTGTCAGTAGGTGGGATTGACTCCTAGGCTGACTAGCTGTGAAAATTGGCTATGCCCACAGTGCATGAGCTGCTGTGTGAGGGTTGACCCTTCAGGTGAGGCTTGGCTCCTCTGGGCTCTTGTGCCTGTACAGAATTCCCTCTGGGTATGTCACTTGTAGGTCAAACCTGGTAATACTCTGGTTTGGTCTGGAGTTGGCCTCTGGGTGTGTTGATTCTTGTGCCTCCTGGGCTGGGCTCTGGTGTAGGGCTATTTCAGAACAAAGCAATTCACCAAGCACAACAACAACAACAACAACAAAGAAAAAACCAAATACACTCACATGTAAAAACAACCAACACTTAACACAGAAAAAAATATCAAAAAAAAAAGACACACAAAAAATAGCAACACCAAAAAAAAAATACCAATACAGAATAATGAAAAGAGGGAGGCAAAGTAGGGCAAGAAAAAGAAAAAACAAAAAGAAGAGAAAGAGAATGGGGAAAACGCATATATATATATATGTATATATATATATATATATATATATATATACATATATATATATGTATATATATATATGTGTATATATATATATATATACACATATATATATGTATATATATATACTAAAAATGATAACAATACTAAATAAAAAGCAGCGCCAGTCTCATCTTAAGTCCACCACGCTATCTCCAGGTTGTCTTCTGCTGTACAAAGACTCCTCTGCGACTTGTGGAAGCAGAGCCAGCCACCTGGTATCCAGAATGACCCTGGCAACGCAATTCTAGATGAGTGGGGTTATGGAGTGTAGTTGGTAGTTTTTACAAAGTCAGTGCAGTTTCTGCTCTTGCCTGCACAAACGCACGATTAGAGCACTACAGCCAGCCACTCGGAAGTGGGCTTATTCCCTGTATGCAGGTCTCATGGGTCTTAGGGCACTTTTTCCATCAGGTGGTGTGCAGGGCATGAGATTTCTGACCTACTGAAAGCCCAGAGCTGCCTCTGCCATCTGCTGCTAACCCCTTCCTGTGTGTCCGCAGCTGTAACTGCGCTGCTGTGAGCAGCCCAGAAAACATGGGGCCTAGGAAGGCAAGTATCTTCCGTCTCCCTGCCCAGCCTCTTTCCTAGGTCACAGCTGCAAATCGGCTTTTTCTGGATCCTTACAGCTCCTCTGTAATCTGACACTACTCCTCACTTCAGGGACCAGCTTGAGACTCTGGAACTCAGGGGTAGGATTGCTGTGGGAGAGTGGGGGGAGGGGCCCAAACATGGAGTTTGCTTTCTCTCTGACCCAGAGCCCAGCTTGCCTCAAATGCTGGGTACGCTGATTCTCAGCAGGACTGTGGGGCACAGGGAAAGAGCCCAGAGCTTGGCTACTGCAATCTCCGGTCTGTGTCCTGGGGCTGCACATCTCCGCAGCCACAGAAGCAGGCCACATCTCCACACCGTTCCGTCCCCTCTTCCCTAGCTCACCTGGTTTGCCCAACTTCAAGTAATCCTCGTGCGAGTCTCTTAGCTGTTCTGTGTGATGAGCAGAGGTTCCTCTGCTCATAGATGTTCAACTTGTGGCAACTTCCAGAGGAGAACTCAAGAAGCCCACCTTACTGCCTCCATTTATCCCAATGGCATTTTTTAAAGAAATAGAACAAAAAATCATCAGATTTGTATGGAACCACCAAAGACCCCGAATAGCCAAAGCAGTCCTAAGAAAAAAAGAACAATTCTGGAGATATCAACTCCGTGACTTCAGCTTGTACTACAGGACAAAAATAATTGAAACAGCATGGTATTGGCAGAAAAACAGACACACAGACCAATGGAATAAAATCGAGAACCCAGAAATAAACCTACATAAATATGGACAATTTTCCACAAAGGAGCCAAAAACATACAATGGAGAAAAGACAGCCTCTTCAATATATGGTGCTGGCAGAATTGGAAAGCTACGTGCAAAAGAATGAAACTAGACTGCAATCTGTCACCATGTACCAAAATTAACTCAAAAATGGATCAAAGACCTAAGCATAAGACCTGAAACAATAAACTGCATAGAAGAAAACATAGGTACTAAACTCATGGACTTTGGGTTCAAAGAGGATTTTATGAATTTGACTTCAAAGGCAAGAGAAGTAAAAACTGAAATAAATGAATGGGACTATATCAAACTAAAAAGCTTCTTTACAGCAAAAGAAACCATCCACAAAATAAAGAGGCAACCAACTGAACGGGAGAAGATTTTTGCAAACAACGCCTCTAATAAGGGGCTAATATCCAAAATATATAAGGAACTCATGAAACTCAACAGCAAAAAAATAAACCATGGTGGTGAAAACACAATGTGATATATAGATGATGTATTACAGTACACCTACAAATCAATGTAACTTTACTAACAATTGTCACCTCAATAAACTGTAATTAGGAAAAAAAAAGGAAACAAACCCAAACAATCCAATTTGAAAATGGGCAGAAGACCTGAAGAGATATTTCTCCAAAGAGGACATACAAATGGCCAATAGACATGAAAAAATGCTCAACATCACTAATCATCAGAGAAATGCAAATAAAAACCACAATGAGATATCACCTTATACCGGTTCGAATGGCTATCATCAAATAGTAACAAGTGACGGAGAGGCTGTGAAGAAAAAGAAACCCTCATCCACTGTTGGTGGGAATGCAGACTGGTGCAGCTGCTATGGAAGGCAGTGTGGAGGTTCCTCAAAAAATTAAGAATAGAATTACCATATGACCCAGCAACCCCTCTCCTGGGTATCTACTCCCAAAAAAATCTGAAAACATGTGACCGTAAAGATATATGTGCTCTGATGTTCATTGCAGCTTTATTTACGGTGGCCAAGACATGGAAACAACCAAAGTGTCCTTTGATAGATGATTGGATAAAGAAGATGTTGTACATATATACACAATGGAATACTATTCTGCCATAAGAAAAGATGAAATAGTACCATTTGCAACAACATGGATGGATCTTGAGATTATTATGCTAAGCAAAATAAGTCAGACAGAAAAAGTCGAGAACCATCATTTCACTGATATGTGGTATATAAAACTGAAAACAACAAAAGAAGAAGGCAAACAAATGAAGAAACAAAAACTCGTAGACACAGACAATAGTTTAGTTGTTACCAGAGGGTAAGGGGACAGGAGGGTGGTAGATGAGGGTAAAAGGGATCAAATACATGGTGATGGAAGGAGAACTCATTCTTGGAGGTGAACATACATTGTGATATATAGATGATGTATTACAGAATTGTACACCTGAAACCTATGTAACTTTACTAACCGTTGTCACCCCAAAAAACTTTAAAGTAAAAAAGTAATAATAGAAATAATAATAATAATAATCTGGAGAGTTTATTAAAATGTAAATGTTTCAGGGTGGCCAGTTATCTCAGTTGGTTAGAGCGCGGTGCTCTTAACAGCAAGCTGTGGTTTCGATCCCCACACGGGCCACTGTGAGCTGCGCCCTCCACAACTAGATTGCAACAGCTACTTGACTTGGAGCTGATGGGTCCTGGAAAAACACACTTAAATAAATAAATAAAAGTTAAAAAAGAAAGTTTCCCTCTACACTCTTATTGCCCATAGAACAATGGCTTTCAAACTTAAAAAAAAAAAAAAAAAAAGCAGATATTTTAGATCTCACCCCTAAATTTTAATTTAGTGTAATTGGAGTGGGGTTCAGGAACTTCATTCACTTTATTCACTCATGCTGCCGACCTCAACCTTTGGAAAAACTCTTCTTTCCTACGTGACAGAAAATGATGCCTTTCTAACTCCTTGGAAAACATCATAAAAGGATGCAAGGTAGATGGGATAGACATTGTAACAAAACATTACAGAAGAGCAAAATGGTTTTCTTTTTGTACTGACTCTCCTCCTAGAGCTCCTCATAGCACAGCATATGAATATGTATGAATGGGTTCGTACCTCAGAGTTGAAATAAGGTGCAGAAGCGAAGTTCATACTGTTGCTCTCTCCTTTCAGAGTGTCAGAAAAACACACTGACATCTATCAAGAACTTTCTGGAGTAACTGCTGTCCATGGTTACACAATGAAACATTCTTTCCAGTAGCAACCCCCAAAACGACTTCTGATATTTGTGCCTCATACTAAAACAAAACACGGTGGTAGGTAGCAAGAGAATGTTCAAAGACAAAGTTTGGAAGTGACCTCTTTGTGAAATTGGATACATTGTTCCATCTCTCTAGGTTTGCATTTCTCCGTGTACATTTTTAATGCGCCTCTATACTAACATGTGGATGTAATGAATGTAGGGTAGTTGCTCAATAAAGGGTTATTGAGGCCAAACGCTTTGCTTCACTGTTCACTCCCACCTGCCCGACCCATCAGCAATGCCCGGCAGCTCTACCTGTTCTCGCTGCCGCGCCATCCTGGCCAGAACTTTCATTTGTTCCCTGGGTTGTTGCAGTGGCTTCCTCACCGGTCTCTCTGCTTCTGCTCTTGCCTTGCTCCTCCTCAGGCTCTTCTCAGCACAGTCAGAGCATGTCACTCCTCTGCTCAAACCCTCCTCTGACTTCCCCCTGGGACTCAGTAAAATCAGTCTTACCTGCAACACTGCAAATTCCATCCCGCACCCAAAGATAATTGTCCTCATCTCCTACTGCTCCCTCTCTTGCTCCTTTCAGCCACATGGGCCTCCTTGCTATTTCTCGAACTCCCCAGACAGACTTCTACCTTAGGCCATCTGCCATCCTTTTCCTTAGGCCATCCTATGCTTTCTGCCTGGACCACTTTCCCTTTATTTATCAGTCTAGCTCACTCTCTCACCTTCTCAGTGAGGAATTCCCTCCAACCCTATTTAAAATTGCACCCCCACTCACACTTTCTTTCCTCTTTCCTTGCATTTTCCTTTTTAACATAGCAGTTATCACCACCTTACATACTACAGATCTTGTGTATCTGTCTTGTTGGCTGCCTGTCTCTTATCACAGGACGGAAAGCACAGCATCAGGTTTTCCCTTTCAGGGCGCCTTCTCCCTGAGCCTAGGCGTGTGGGAGATCAGCTTTGTTTGATCACCCCCACACACAGCTTCGCCTGCCCACAGAGCTCTGGTGGTAACTGACTCCTTGATGCAAGAGCCAGAGCTAGGAACGTGGGGTGCAGCAGAGTGCGGGGGAGGGAGGTATGACCTCATTTTACAATGACCAGAAGAATCTTGAGAGTAGTTGCCATGAGGTCTGCTGTTACCCTCTGCTCCATAACATGGGGTGTGGTTTCGAGAGAAGGTGTCAGCAGGGAAGGAGGGAAACTGTTTTCAGAATAAGCCCCAGGTCTGTTGACACCCACAGCTTCATGTCATGGCGCCGTGTTGGAAGGAGGTATGGGGGAAGGGTGAGAACTATTTCAGCTGAAGGTTTGGAGGTTTCAGTAGTCCCTTCATCTAATAACTCAGGAACAGTGGAGATCTGAAGCCTGCAAGACAAATCTAAAATTGAGAGTGACCTGGAATCATTGATGTGTGTACTATAGAAAGTGGAGAAATCTCACATGGTTCCGGAATTTTGAGGATAATTCACTTCTATTGTGATAGAGGTGCCCTCTCTCTTCCTTTTAGCCCAAGCCCCCCAAACCCAACCCCAAACCGCCCAATACAGTGTATGGACTTTATATGACTCAGGACACAGAGTGGATAGAGAGGTCCTGGAACTGACCTCTCCACTGATATTTTCTTACAAGGACTATCTTTGCCAAGAACACAGAAATGCAGGGGCAGTTTTTGAGATGCATTCAGGCCCTGCTGCTTATGTGCACCTCCTGTCCCGTGGGCACCTGGCTGTCCCTCTGCCAGATGCCAGTAAGGGAGAGAGGACATCAGGGAGGTGGCTCTGGTGTAGAATCCCACTGCAGTTGTGGCAGGATAGGAGCGTGGGACAGCTGGGACCTGAAAGGAGTCCTGTGGCCGACCGATAGTGGGACCACCAGCGTGGGTTTACCTGCTTGCTGCCCCTGCAGGCTGCAGCCTGGGGAGCTGCCTGGGGATGGAGGAAGGGCTGTGAGTATGGGCCCTTGTGCACTGTGTTTCTGTTTCTGCTGTGTTGTTCTGTATGTGATGTTTTTGTTTTGTTAAAGTTCGTGTGTATTAGGTTGTTGCTTGAGAGGGTACAAGTGCTGGGAGCATCCGGGAGGGGCTTGTGAGCAGGGCTGTGATGTAGGAATATGTTGGATCTGCTAGCAGTTTCTGAGTGTGGGCCGGGATCTCGTCTCGTGAAGCTAAAGAATGGAAACACGGACCAGGGAGAGGCAAAAAGTTTTTAAAAAGGATAGTTTATTAGAGGCAGAAGAAGAGGTTGCAGCTCCCGAGCGGGAGGGGGTCCCAAATGGAGGGTGCCCCATGACTGAGGCAAAAGCTCTTACTTTTGTACCTTCCTTTGCCTGCTTGGGGAAGGGGAGCTGTTTAAAGAAGGGAACTTGTTTGAAGAAGGGAACTGGCGCCTTCTAATGAAATTCGTCTACCAGGTTTGTTCCGCTTGCCCATCCTAAAGGAATTAGCAAAGTAACCCACTCTTTATCCGTCAGATCTGCTCCATCTGTCATGCCAAAATGAATTTTATGATTAACCTCAAGGCCTTGTTACATTATGTCCTGGAGCGAAGGAGTGATTTCAAAACCTGAAGTTTTAGGATATAGCTGTCTTTGTTTATTCCACCAGAGACCTCCCTGTCTACCTAGGGACGTGCTAACTCTCCTGTATCAGCTGTGAGGCAACACCTGGCTCACAGACCTTAGGCACCAGCCTTCCTTAGATGCACCTCCAAAAACTAAGTCTAAGGCGAGGGGTGTGTCTCATTCAGGACACATGAGTATGTGCCCAAGGAGCCCTTCGGGGTAGGATAGTGATCCCGCAGGACTTCGGCTACTTTGCTTCCTGGGTGTATCAGTGAGTGTTTGCCCAGCCAGATGTTGCTTACACAACATGCTCGCATGTAGTGAAATGACAAACCTTATGCAAGACACTAGACACAGAGGACATCAAATGTTGCAAAACTAACCCCTTTTATGTACTTTGCCAAATTAGTCAGGGACCATTTGTTGTAGAAATGAATCATGTGCACCAGCCCTCAGGAACAAAGGCCCTCCCCCCTCTTTGCTTTGATGTCTGAGGTTCCACACACAAGGATTTCAAAGCTGGGGGGCTGAGCCCTGGAGCCTAGTGGCTCCCACTTGCTGGCTTAACTTGGAACTTGCCGTTGGATGGTGAGCTCCCTGGAGATAGACGGCCCGGTTGCCTTTGTCGAGTTCACATTGAGGACTTGTTACTACAGGGTCATAGATACCGCTTAAGCGGGCCTTTTCTGTGGAGTCGACCTTAAGAAACTAGAGCTTTAGCACTTGCATTTCGTTTTATGACTCCTATCTCCTTGCATAGATTAGTCTTCATTTCCTTTCTGAAGCTATTTTCACTCCTGACTGGGCAATGGACATTCCTGATAACTGGACTTTCTCTTTTTAATGAAATTCCTCAAGGGCCAGGCTCGAGGTCTGAGCAGAGCAGAGGATGGGGTGACCTGAGTTTTGGCCAGGACTCCTCTGCTGGTTCATATATGCCCCAGGCCTTGTCTCTTCCCTTCCCTTCTTCAACCCACTATGAGCCAGCAGTCTCCCATCAGCCCTTTCAATTCTAGCTGTATGTGACTTTGAACTCTCCTATACCTGCTAGAATCCAAGTTATTACACCCCAAACCTGAAGAGTTTGAAGGTAAGAGCTGTGCTCAAATGTGTAACAAAATATACTTACGTTGTTCCTCAAAGGCAGAGCCACAACAATGTGGTAGAAGTTACTCAGAGAAAGATTTGACCAAATGGGAAAACTTTCTCTATAAATAGATGTGAAAATTAGCCAGCTTGACCTAGGAAGTAGTGCACTACTTGTCAGAGCAGCTGTATGAGGAGATGTCTGCGTCTGTCACAGAAGCAGCACTGGGTTTTTATAAAGAGCATGAGTCGGGAATAAGACCCAGCTGGGCTTGAGTCTTGACTCTGACACTTACACAAGTACATGACCTTGGACAAATAGTTTCTCCTCTCTGAGATTCAGGTTTCTAGTATAAAAAGTGGAAATGACGATGCTATTTGTCCAGGGTCCTTGAAAGTTTATGTGAAGTAAAGCATACAGAATGCTTAATGCCGCAGAGGAGCATAGTGAGAACCCAGGCAAGGTTACTTACCCACGCCACCATTACCATCGTGGGCTTTAGGCGTGAACTGCAAGGGGAGCTTATATGGATGATGTGCTCCCGCACGGTCCTCTCTGAAGCTAAGAGATCATGTAGCCCTGCCAGCATGCTTGGAAAGCAGAGAAAGGCCTAAAGTGGGTGTGAGATGATGCTTCAGTGTCAGGCAGGGGTCTGCAAGCATATTAAGAACTTTGACTTTTTCCTAGAAGTAGCCCCAGAAAACTTAAAAGCCAGAGATGGACATGATCAGATTTGTCTTTTGAAAGCTTACCCTGACTGCTTTGTGGAGAAAGACTTAGAAGAGGCAAGATAGTTGCAGAGAGAGAAGAGTTAGTGCTCGCTTCAGTGGGTTAGGTAGGAAACGTGCGACGTCACTGAATTATGCGGGGTAGGGGGGAGGACCAAGATGGTTTTGTCCAGGGCAGTTCTGTCTGCCTAGCGCTGTGTTTTACTCTCTGATTTTCAGTCTGACACCCACTTTCTCCCCAACCACCAGTACCACCACCAAGTCTTCTCTCTCCCTTGTGTTTCCAATTAATAGGGGAATTGTACAACTGACCAAGTATGGAGCATCTAAGTATCTTTTGTATTTTTATAAAACAAAAGTCATGTGGTTTTTTTAAATGAAATGTCATTTTTATGTCACACAGTATGTTAAACTCAGCATCACAAAGATGAAAAACGATGAGCTGTCAGAGCCTCAGTTCATCTATTCTAAGTAAGGTCAGTGGGCCCTGTGCCAACCGCCCTCAGCAAGGACCAAACCAGACTGTGAGTGCCTCGCTCCCAAAGGCCCTGTACAAGTGACAGCTGTCCTTACCTTTTCAAATCACCTACAAGATCTTCCTCCCCAAGAAGCCTATAGTCAGGTTGGAAAGATGAGACTTGCTACTTTAAAAAGTTAACCATCAAATAAGGCAATGCATGGCAAATATGAAATATAAATAATAATGTAAATGGAGACACTTTTAGGTGGAGCCAGAGCTGCCATGCCAGAGGAACTGCCTTGCATGTCGTATACCTCAAATGTTTTGATGTTAAAACAGGGCAAAAAACTTTTGGACTAGGCGTAAAGCTACCTTGTGCTCCAAAGAATTGATTGCAAAAATAACAAGAAAACAATTATTATGACTACTAGACTGATGACTACCAGACTGAAAGTTAATATTTAGAATTCACGTCACTGTTATGTTATCTGCACCAATAGAAATGCCTTCCTTCTATTGATGTAAATGTTACCCCCTTCCCTTTCTCATAAGTACCCACTGCCTTTGTCTCCTAATTAGAATACTATTTAGGCTTCTGCCTGAATCAGTGCATCCCGAATAGCTATTCTTTGAACTCAAATAAATGCTATTGCCTCGCACTTAGAAAGGCCTTTTTATTTTTAGGTTAACAATATATAAAAGGCAATATCTCTATTATACAAAATCAGCAGAGTCATATTCAAATGCTGGACCCACTTCTCACCTATGAACAATCCCTTGAGGCCATTTATGACCATCCACATGGGCTTTCTTCTCACCTTAATGAGCCCAGGAGGCTGCTCACAGTGGCCGCCTCCTTCCCACTTATGAAGGCCTGGAGAACCACAAGAACCTGCTACACTGACATTTTCTCCAATGTCTTCTCTTATTCATTGACATTTTCCTGTTTATTTGTAAAAGACAATAGTGTGTTTTAGAATTGCAAGACTTGCCAGGGGACTTAGGAGTAAGGGCTTGATCCCAGTCAAAAATCTGCCCCGTAGCAGTGTCATCATAATCTCTGAACTTCCCTTTCCTCACTTGTGCAGTGGAGTTAACAACCCTCGTCCAGCCATCCACCACGCTGGGTCACTGTGAACATGAGATGACATGGCACAAGAGCTAAACGCTACACAGATATAATTATGAGCTAGTTCACAGATTCTCAAACTCTGTGAACCCTTGGGTACCTCACGGTCCATCCTAGACATAAAGGGAGCCAAACAGATTGAACCCTGAGGATAGCTCAAAATTCCAGCAGCCTTGTCTTTGTTTGCTATATACAAAGGCTTTATATTAATGTTTCCACTTTTAAGAGAATGCCTTTGATTAGGAAAAAAAAGTTTTAAAAAATTACTGAAAAACTTTAGTCTTCTCATTTTACAGAGAGGAAAACTGAGGTCCAGAGATGCCGATCAATCTGTCCAGAGACACACAGTGCAGAGGTAAGGTCAGAGTTTGTTTCTAACACTCTTGTTTCAATGCTTTTCCACTGCTTTGTTGTTAGTGAAGCAGATGCTAGAGTGTTCTATGAACAAACAAGAGAAAATTCCAAAATCTCAACCCCGTGGTACAAGTATACTTTTGCAAATGGACAGCAGTGTGGTTTATCAACCACACCTTGTTCCCAGGAGGACGGATTGACTCCAGAAAGTATGGGGTGGTGCTGCAGAGCTCACATGGTGGGCATGTGGGCAAAGCTCTGACACATGGTGGGACACAATCTCCAGCCTGTCCTGTTTCCATCTCTTTGTCATTCACAGCAGCTGCCTAGCAAACAAATAGCACAGATAACCTCCTCCCCGCTCCATCTCCTGCATACTTCAGGTCATTCAAGCAGGAGTGTTCTTCTCTTAAAAATAAAACTGGCATTAATTTTCACTAGCATTCACCCTCTCCACCCCCATCCCAAAGGACTCAAATCCCTTCTTCCCGAAAGCTCAGATCTGTTGGGGTCAATGGATCAATTGCCAATGGAACAAACTCCCAATTACCATTTGATAGGACATTTGGAAAAATCACCTCATTCAGAAATAAGTAAGGATTTATGAGACAGTGTGTGTTGTTGAAAACATCTTAGTACATACTTTTAAGTAGGAAATTTCAAAATTTCTATTTTTTCTTCACTCTTATCTGATATTTCTCGTTTTCTACAGTAGCTGAAGGTCTTGTTTTCTCTAGGAGGTAAAGGTCTTCTCCTTGGAATATATAAGATAAAATATGCATAACAAATACGTCGAGTCATGATATAAATGTCTACCAATGTCTGAAAAATGGTCCTTGAGATCAAGTTGCTTCTAAGTTTATTGGAAAGGTTTAATATAAAGTTGTGTATTTCTGTCTCTGTCTCCATGCATATGCATTATATGTGTGTGTGTGCATGCACATGTGTATGTCTGTGTCTTATATGTATTTGTGTGCCGGTGTGTGTGTGCAGATGTATGTGTGTGTGTGTATGTGTGTGCACGCACATCTGTGTACCATCAATTCTGATTGCTGTAGAGGGTCTGTGACCATTACTGGCTGGAACAGAAAGAACACCTTGGCCCTTAGAGACATCGGTGCCTGCACAGGGGTCAGAGTGGATTGGGAAGGACAGATAGGGTGCCTGAGCCTAGGAAATAAGATAACCAAAGCACAAAGACAGGACCAAGGGCCTACAGTGTCCTGGGGAGAATTCATATGTGAATTAATCTTCTAGAACAGATTCAGGATGAGAACCAGAGCTGCGACTTTGGCTAATGTCACTATAAGCAGAAAATCAGAAACTGATTGAGAATTAAGCCAATAGGAAGCCTACGGTTATTGTGGGCGAGCCTTAGTTCACTGCCTAGCAAAGTGCACATGACTTACCCCCAGGGTTAAAGACACAGGGCCCAACTTACCGCCTCCAAAGTCACAGTGAAAGAACCTCACCTGGCTGTGAGAAGGCGGACACGCCCACACCTGGGGCCTCACCAGCTGTGTAGGTACAGACAGAGATAACTCATTTTATCTTCAGTTAAAGAAACCCTGGAGGCCAATGTGATTATCATCTCCATTTTGCAGGCAATGAAGGCAGGCACAGAGAGGTGAAATAACTTGGACCGGAGGTCGTACAGCTCTGAAAGGTGGAGTCCAATATCAAACGCCAGTGTCTGCCTCCAAGGCCTCCATTGCCCGTTCCCACCACAGCTTTGTCCATGCTGTGGCACACGTTCTGTAGTCTCACCCCACCTGGGGTGAGTGAGTCAACACCTACCAAGCACTCAGGGCACCTGGCACACAAATATTGCTGTTGTCATTGTCTCATGGTCAAAGAGAACCACAAATGGTACACGGTGAATGGATCATTTTCGTTGATGTTAAAAATATCATCTCAATCTGTTCAATATATTGATGTGTTTGAAAAGTCTTAATTCGATAACTACATTTTACATTCTTTGGAGATATGTTTGGATATTTCTTCACAGTGTAATATTCTGGAGCTCACAAGAACAGTTGCTGCAGAAGCAGACAGCTCAGTGAGTCAGGTGGAGGGAGGTTTGTGCATCTTTCTTGTGCAAGAGCAGAGGTCAGTGCTATAAGATGTCTCATAGGAACTGGCCCCAGAGTGGACAGGCCCTACTTGCAGGGCCTTGCTATCTGTCAAGTGTATTCTATGAAGGAACATTTATTAGAAATGATGGTGAAAAAGTTAACTAAGGAGCAGAAGGGAATGCTTTCTCTTCAAGGGAGCTTAGCCACTGTCTAAGGTGATTAAATGGAAGCGGTTGTCCAAGGAACTCCTGGATCAACCTCTGAAGAGGAACAAGGAGGCAGGAGGAGTAGGCATCTCAACTAGGCCTTTCCCCTTCCTTACTTCCTTTCCTCTTGAAAGAGGTTTTGCATTTTCCATCCTCACTCCAACAAACATGGAATGACTTCCTGAAGCCATTTAAATTAAAAAAAGGAAAACAAGAACAAAAATCTTGAGGAGATGGGGTGGGGGTGGCCAAGGGCCAGGTGTCAGCCAGCTGGTCTCAGTAATGACTTTGTTCTGGAAGGAACTGGCCAGGGGTTACAATGACCGCACGTCCCTGACGCCCTCGGCTGAGCTGCATGATGGATGCCTTCACACACCTGGGACATGGCTTTCCGTAGCTGCCCTTCTTTTGAAGGAGGAATATGTCTCTGTGAGTCCCCAAATGATGTAGGGGACTTTGGAGTGAGTGAGTGTCGGGATCGTGTCTCGTGAGACCGAAGAATGGAAACACGGACCCAGGAGAGGCAAAGAGTTTTAAAGAGAGGATAGTTTATTGAAAACACAGGGTCAGAGCTCCTGAGCGGGAGGGGGTCCCGAATGGGGGTGACCAGTGACTGAGGCAAAAGCTCTTACTTTTATGCCTTTCTTTGCCGTTTGGGGAAGGGGAGCTGTTTGTAAAAGGGAGCTGGCGCCTTCTAATGAAATTCGTCTACCAGGTTTGTTCTGCTTGCCCGTCCTGAAGGAATTAGCAAACTAACCCACTCTTATCTATCAGATCTGCTCCGTTTGTCAGGCCAAAAGGAATTTTATGATTAACCTCAAGGCCTTGTTACATTATGTCCTGGAGTGAAGGAGTGATTTCAAAACCTGGAGTTTCAGGATATGGCTGTCTTTGTTTATTCCACCAGGGACCTCCCTGTCCACCTAGCGACATGCTACATAACCTGACGCACTTTGATCAAAGGTGTGTGCCCTGACTTCCAGGACACTGCTGTGACCACCCAGATCAGCTCCAGGAATGAGATGTGACTCAGGAGCTGTGACAAAGGACCAAGAACAAAGCCAGCTTTATGGCATGACATGGAAGGGATCCTTTTTCTCATTGAGAAGACTGTTTTCTTTCGCCATTCAGATGAATGATAAAGACATCAGTGGCTGAAAGGATGTGTGTAGTTCTGAGATGGGCTCAAGATTAGGACGGAAGGTAGAAGCCTGAGCCCACTGGCTGCTGCTATGACAGGGTGAACACTGGAGCATTTTGGTGCCCTTCAACTGGGGGCATTATGGCTTCTGAAATTTCTCCAGAAGGGAGGGCGGGCCCGGAGGGTGGGCCCATTTTGATCCAAGTGGTCTGTTTATTAATTAGAATTAGGTATGGAGCAAATAACAGAAAACCTCCAAATATCAGTGACTTAAAATAGAGGGAGGTGAATGTCTCTCACACAAGTCCAGAGGTAGATATTCCATGGCTACAGGAGTCCTTGGAAGTCCTAACAGGTCAAGATGGTGGCTTCCAGGGTGTAAGCAGAGAAAGAAGGAGGGCGAGGGAGAGCAGAGTTTAACATCTCAAAATATGCCTTTTTGAGATATTGATTATTTTAAGTGATTATTTTTTAGAAACGAAAGTCTCAGAAAGAAACTTTGGTCCTCCCCATTACCTGCATAAAGTAGTTCAGATAGAAAAACCTGCTTAAAGGAAAGGAAGCATTGCTTTAGTATCATAATATGAACTAAACGTGGCAGGCAGGGAGGAACCTGCAAAGTCTCTGTTGGACTCCCCTCTGTGTCTCATTTCAGGTGACCTAGCAAGAATTTGTTTGCTTTTTCTCATCTACCTGTGAATTACCTGTTTTTCCTTTGACGTCCCAGACCCTTGCTTCCCTCTCTTTAGTCCACAAGGGCATATAAGCCTCAACTGCTCAATGTGTCCTTGGACCCCCATATTCTTATGGAACCTCTGCATCTACATACATATTAAATTGGTTATTTTTTATGTTAATCTGTCTCATGTCAATGTGATGATTAGACCAACCAGAAAAACTTAAGATAAAAGGAAAATTATTTTTCCTCCCCAACAGGGGCATGGAAAATGTGGCAAGGGGCATGTACCAGGCATCTCTTAAGAAAAACACCCAGAAGTGGCCCCACAACTCCTCTGCTTAAATTCTATTGGCTAAAAAAAAAAAAAAAGAAAAATAATTCTATTGGCTAGAGCTTAGTCTGATGACTTCACTTACCTCCAAGGGAGACTGAAAAATGCAGTCTTTATTTTGCGAACCCATGGCCCTGGCTAAAATGTCTAGAATACTGGAAGAAGTGGACAGCAGCTACAAGAGATTCACCAGCACACTCTAACACAGTCTTTCTCATGAGCAGTTCATTCTCTCTGAGCTTCTTATCTTCACCAGAATTGTCTTCCTAAAGCAGATTGACTCATGTTCCTCCGCTGCTTTGAAACCTGTGACTCTCCACTTTGAATAGGAAAACTTGCACATTCTTATCCAGCCTTACAATGACACACAAGATTCAGATCGTTTGTTGCTTTCTGTTAAAATTGCCTTTCCCACCCAAAGTGATAGCTACCCATATCCTTCCTAGCTTGGCTGTAGCATTGTGTACCCATCACTATGGCTTTGATGAGATTACACCAAATTGTTAAATTTTAAAAACAAGTGACCACCACCAACAACAAAAATACAGACTCATAAATGAGAAAGACAACTGGATATCTTGGTTAGAAGACTACTCAGAGTGCAGTGGGACTGTCACAATCAACCTTGGAGAGGGAACATGGCTGACAATGTCCTTGTGCCCTCTCCCAAGCATCTGGCTGTCTTCAAATTGCCTTGCTATGCTGAGGGTGAAGTGAACAAATCACACAGATGGATAAGTCAGGTTTGCACGATGGTTAATGGATCTGGCATGTTTACACAGTGTGCCATCACAGCACAGAGACCCCAAGGAAAAGGAGTCTGCACAATTGACAGTATAGGAAACTACAGTCATGTTGATGAGACAAGAGAGAATGGTCCATATGGTCATGAAAGAGGTATGTTCTGGCACTTGTGTAACTTTGCTTTTGCACAAATGATTGTTCTAAAATCAGATCTTGCCCTGGGTGTATAAAAGAACACCAGAGAAAAAACCACATTGGATAAACCGGAGAGCTTAGACAGGGTATTACCCCTACAATAACTGTCAATCCATAGAAGACCTTTCTCATCTGATTATCAACAGGAATGTGTCACCGAATGGCCCATAATTATCCTCAGAACATGTTCCTTCCATGAAGCTGAACTCACTGACACCTAATTTGTGCTGCCACAGATTCTTTAGGACATGTCCACTTTGCCGGTATAGGGCATTGCCTTTAAATTAAGTGGAGATGGGCTTATCTAGAGTGAGCTGGTAGCATGATGGTACAACTCTGAGAACAAAGCAAAACCATATGTGGACAAATAGTGAAAGCGTTAAATCTTCTTACAGCTCATAGCCATTGCCTCTTACCTTTTGAGTCTTTACAATTCAAAGAAGAGTCCAGTTATTGTCACCATTCAGCCAGTATTCATTTATAAGCTTATTTATGTTAGGAATTTTTCTAGGCACTGAGAATAAAGTAGGGAACAGAATACCAGAACTTCTCCCATGGGGATCACCATCTAGGAGTCCATCATAAGGGCCAGTTCAATGTTGATGCAGATGATGAACTTAAAGCCTAGCCTCTGGCAAATTCTAGAGACAAAAAGTAGATTAGTGGTTGCCTGGAGCTGGGGTGGGGGAAGAAGGGGAGTGACTGATAATTGGTATGAGTTTCTTTTGGGGTGATTAAAATACTAGGTCAGACAATTAAGTTCAAATTCATCCTAGAAAAAGTGCTACATACCTCATTGCTGAATATCACTACGGTCACCTTCAAAGTACTCCCCTTGAGAAGTTACGCACCGACGCCAGCACCTAGTCCACCCTTCAAAGCAGTTTTGGAACTCTTTTTCTGGAATGGCCATCAGCGCTGTCATCGTATTACACTTGATGTCCTGAATGTCATCAAAATGTCTTTCTTTCAATATTTCCTTTATCTTCAGATAAAGAAAGAAGTTACTGGGGGCAGCTCAGATGAGTAGGGAGATTGTTTCAATACAGTTATATGTTCACTGGCTAAATCAACACCTGAAACAGCAATTTAGCATGAATTTTACTATCTAATGGTACCATAGGTCCATAAAATGGTGCACACTGAAAGCAATAAATACAATATACTATACTGTAAAAACAATAATAAATAGACACAATGTAAAAAACAGTACTGTAGATGATAAAAATGAAAATGTAATTTTTTATTACCTGCAATGATGACAGTCATGGTTTGGATGGGGGTCCCCTTCAATAATCACAATAGGTGAGTGTTGTTCAGGTGTTCTGTAGCCCTCTTCCATAATCACTGTAGGTGATTCCTCTCCTGCCATCCCTTCCCTTGATTTTTTCACTCCACTGACACCTGGTTTAGACTCACTGGATCTTTTCCTCACTAAAAATTTTTCAATTGACATTTGCTTTTTCCAATGTTTTAAAATTTACCTAAAGTGAGACATAGCATTATCATTGAAAGTGTTAGTGGCATGACTTACAGCAGCTTTATCGGGATGATATTTTTCAACAAAAATTTGCACTTCAACCCGTTTTGCACACATTTCATTGATCAGTGCAGTAGAAATACTTTCTCTTCCCTCCTCCTCCGAAGACAATTCCTTAGTTGCCACCTGTCGCTGCTCCATCAGAAGATGTTGAAGTTCTTCTGTGGTGAGTTCAGTCCTGTGGTCCTCCACTGACTCCTCCACGTCATCACTACTCACTTCCCAGCCCATGGACTTTCGCAGAGACACAACGTCCTCAACAATAGGAGCATCCTCTTCAACATCCTCAAATAGACGTTTCTGGACAGCGTCTGGCCACAGTGTCTTCCATGCTGACTTCATTGTTCTGTGAGACACATCACTCCATGCTTTGTCTGTGAGACACATCCCTCCATGCTTTGTCTATGAGATGTAAGCAATGTAGGATATTGAAATGATTCTTCCAGAACTCTCTGAGGGTTAGCTCTGTGTCCAAGGTCACCTTTGGAACAGTGCTTTGGCATAAAGCTGCTTAAAATTAGACATGACCTGCTGGTCCATGGGCTGGATGAGAGGAGTCGTGTTGGGGGGCAAAAACTTTACATTGATAAAACTGAACTCTTCCATCAACTCGTCCTCCAAGCCTGGGGGGTGAGCTGGAGCATTATCCATAACAAGAAGGCACTTCATTGGAAGACTTTTGTCTTGGAGGTACTTTTTTACACTTGGCCCGAACACTTCATGAACTCACTCAATAAAAAATTGTCTGGTTACCCAAGCTTTGCTGTTTGCCCTCCACATCACATGCAATTTGCTTTTGATGACACTGTTTTTCTTAAATACCCCAGTGTTCTCAGAATGGTAGACGAGCAAAGGCTTCAACTTAAAATCCCCACTTGCATTCCCACAAAATAAAAGAGTTAGCCTGTCTTTCATGGGCTGTCTTTCATTTTCTTCCAAAAGAGGCCTGTCTCATCACAGTTGAAAACTTGTTGGGGAAAGAAACCCTCTGCCTCTACATAATCTTTAAATTCCAAAACAAATTGGTCAGTGTCTTCTTTGTTGGCACTGGCAGCTTCACCATGTCTCACCACATCGTGTATGCCACTTCTCCTCTTAAACTTTTCAAACCACCCTCTACTTGCCTTGAAAATATCACTCTTAGCACTTGTTCCAGGGGTGTTTATGATGAGGTCAGCGTGCAAATGTAAAGCTTTTTCACAAATTATGCTCTCAAAAAATTCTGTCACCGGCCAACTGTTTTTCATTTATCCATATGAAAAGCAATTTTTCCACTTCTTCAATTGTCTGTGTTCTCTGTCTTGTAAATGTTTTAACACCTCTTGCAACACTGGCTCTTTTAATGGCTTCTTTATTTTTTAAGATGGTACAAATTGTAGATTTGGCAGTACCAAACTGCATTGCCAGGTCACATACACGGACACCACTTTCATGTTTGGAAATAATTTCCTTCTTCACCTCTATTGTTGTTCTGTTAATGATTCTCTTGGCTTTGCAGCTTTTATCCATTTCTCACAACAAGGCGTGATTGGCAGAGGGCTCCGGAGATGACATGAACACAGATTGATTGCACACAGTCACAAAAATAAATTGGTTGCAAGAGTGCTCCTGAGAGGAGATGAGCACAGATTGATTGCACACAGTCAAGAAATAAGCACAAATATCATCTCCGTGTTGTGCGGGTGATCAGGACTCCACAGCCGGCAACTAGGCCTCAGGATCTTGCACTTAGCAGAAGCTGCGTGACATGTTTGACTTCCGAGGTGTGTTTGAAAACCGAAGCATTTACTTCTGGGTTTACGGCGTTCATAAACCGAAATGCTCGTCAATGGAGATGTTTGAAAACTGAGGTACCACTGTATTACCAAGAAATAATCCCCAGTCAGGATGCTTCCCTGAGCTTCACACTCATTTATCCAACTACATCCTGAATAGTTCTGCTTAGAAATTCAGCAGTCACTTAAAAATTAACTTACTCCAAGTGGAGCTTGTATCCTTTTCTCCCCACTCCCTAATCCTGCTTTTCCTCTAGGACACCATCACTGTCAGGGGCAGCAACCATTCATAGGATCATTCTGGTCAGCAATGCTGAATTCACCCCATTCACCTCCTCTTCCCCCACCTCTGACATATTTAAGTGTAGAGCCCAACAATTCTTCCTTCTTGATTTCTCCTATATCTTTCTCTTCCTTTTCATGCCTGATATCAGCGCCTAAAACTAAGCCTTATCATCTCTCACCTGGCCTCCCTGCCTCCCACATCCACCCTTTTAATCTGTCCACATGCTGCCATTGAGGCAATCTCCTAGAAGAATCTCTTCTTTCTTTCTCTCTCTCCCTCCCTCCCTCCCCCCCTCCCTCCTTCTCTCTCTCTCTCTCTCTCTCTCTCTCTCTCTCTCTCTCTCTCTGAAAAATTCTTACAGCATAGTGCAATTTTACAGCATAGTGCACCTGGGCTACAAGGAGAAGACTCTAGCTGCTCTGCCCATCCTCCCCTCCCCCTACTTCCCTCTTAGAATTCTGTTTGCAACATACTGATCTCCTACAATTTCTAGACAGTGCCAAACTGGTTCTTGCCCCTGTGACTTTATTCACAAAGGTCCTTCTGCTAGGATGACCTTCTCCCACATCACCAAGTCTAAATTAAGTTTGTTAAATACCACCGCTTCTCTAAAGACTTCTCATTTCCTCAGAACCAGTGCCTCTCCTGACAACAAAAATGAGCCCTAGAGCCTCTGGGCAATTCACAGCCGCCAGCAACCCCTATGGTGACTTTTCTTCCATTGCTGGCTGAATACTGGCTTCTATGTGAGGGACAGCAGGAAGAGAGCGAGATGGGTTCTGTCTTCTGGTGGGAGGGGCAAAGTTTGAGGTCTTCTGCTCCAGATTGTGGATTCTTTCTTCCTAAAGTATCTAAAATCAAAAATATCATATGGCTCAAAATTAATTTCCTTCTAACCACCCCCTGCATCCTTCTAGTCTAAACAAGGTATTCCCATTCTTCCTATAAAACTATCTTTGACTTTACTTGTAATGAACTAAGAATCCTATCTTTGTCATGCTCCCTGCCTGGATTTCATTACAAAGCTCTCTTGTGTCAAATAAAAAGGGCAATTTTTAAATCATTATTTCTTCCTAATCTCTAGGATTCTCCCTTGGTTATAGGAAGTGATGGTGGCAGTATCAATTTCCTCCATTGTAGAAGGAAGGAAGGAAGGATGAATGGAAGGAAGGAAGAAAGAGAAGAGAGAAGGAAGAGAAGAGGGAGGACAATTGCGTCACTATTATGATTACACTTGCTCCTCAGGCCTGCATTTTCTGGTGTTCTTATTCGTATAAAACTTTACCATGCCCATTCCTTCTCAATTTTGTGGGTGAACAGATAGCTTGAAACCTCCTGTTAATCTCAGCAAGTGATAATTGCACTTTAAATTTTTTCTTCCAAATAAAATTTGCATTTTATTATGGTAAAGGCTTTCAATGATTCAACTCAAAGAAATAACTAATGTAAGCTAAGCAATTCCTGGAATTATATAGCAGAAAATAGAAAGAAAAGAGGTATATCTTTCAGAAGACACATTTCTTAAATCACAGGAACTGAGGTAACACATGAAAACACTAACCAGAATGTCTGGCATACAGATGTTCTCAAGAAAGCATAGTTCTATTGGTTTTTCAGTGTCCTCCCTACGAATAAAGCCTTTCCTGGTATGAAACTCTGCAGTTACATCATTTACCTGCTTCATAGAATTGGAAATAGGTCTGGAGATGACTAGGGGGTGAGAGCACCAGAAGAAGGAGCCTTTTGCTCATGTGCTCATGGCCCATCCATCCACTGGTCTATCTAGAGACTTGTCATCAAGGGGCTGCTGCCATTTGATGGCAATGGGATCCTTGTATGATCCACAGCAGGAGCTTCACCCTGGGGAGTCCGCTAAACATCTGAAGAGTCTTAACTCCATGGGCAGTTTGCTTCTACTCAAATGCTCCCATAGGCCTGTTCCTTTAGAATAAAATCATAATATTAAAATTGAGGGTTCCTGTAGCACATGCAGATACTATACTAAGGGGTTAGTATAGATTAGGTTATTTAAGTAGGCATTTTGTTATCCTTATTTTACAGAAGAGGAAATTGAAGCGTAAGAAAATGAAATACCTTTCCCAAAGTCACCAGGCTCACAAGTGCCTGGGGCTTCCCCACTACACTCCCCACAGGAGAGGTACAGAAAGGAGGTTGTAGGGTAGAGAAGAGAGAAGCTTTAGAGAAGCTCCTAGAGGGCGCACACCTGCCCATAACATGGAAAGAGTGGGAAACAACCTAATGACAAACACAGTAAGGTAACAGTTGGGGGATTACAGAAGGGATTTGTATTTGGTCTACTACTCCATGAGAGAATTCCTATAACAATTGCACAGGAGAAGAACCTGACTTGGGGCCCTGCACAGGCTACATCTAAATGAAGCAAGTTGTACCCCCCAAATGACAGATGACCAATGCCCAGGCCATGCTGGCTTGTCTGTCTCCTTAGCAGGTATAGTTCCAAAATGGACCCTAGGTCCCCCAATCCCCCATTCTTGAGCACTGGAGAACACAGTACACGTTAGCCAGTCTCTCCTTAGCTGAACAACTCAATACACATTTTCATTTCCAGAAAAAGTTCAGCGGGGTCTGTGCTGATTCACTTGTACATGAAGTCATTAGGACACTCTTCTTCAAAGCCACCAAGGGCCTCTCGGTATGTTTAAAAGCTGGCCCTCTCCCATAAGCCAGAAAGCGACCTCTTCCTCATAGCAGGTGGAATACAAGGTGAGCCACCACCTAACAGAATGAGGCCGGTGGCTGTGCCCACACTTGGACCATGTCAGGTCTTATTAGGGTCTGTTCTTGAGTGCTTCTGGGGAAGCAAAGCCTAATGCCACCAGGAGCTGGAGGGCCCACTGTGGCGTCACTAACGACATAATCCCCAACTTCTCCAGAGGCTTTCATTTAAGTCAAACAAGAGTCTTTAAAATCCTGAGATTACACAGGAAAGTAAGAATTTATGAAAAAAATATAAATGTTTTCCAGCATCTCTAAATATGGTGCAAAGATATTTCCCACCTGGCAGCACAGTATTTATAAGATGACTGATCACAAGAGGATGAAAGTCCCTCCTTCAGAAAGGTTCTTGCCGTACCAGTGGTACTTTCCCAGAAACTCTTCAGACTGACAGAAGATTAAGGGGGATTTTACAGGCCTCAATTTTCCAACCTTCCACTGGAGTGGAATGTATTGCTTGCTGGCTCAGGAAAACCAGTTTGGGGGTGCCGTTCTGCCCAAAGAGTCCAGCTAGAGCATGGTGTGTCAGTCAGCTGGCTGCCTGTCCCCGAGGCTCACGGCTTCCACATGAAGGCCAGGCTACACTCCCAGCTGAGGAATAGCCGGGTTCAACTTCTCTCTTAAGAATGCTGGGGCTGTCCCCTTTAGCAGTTCTGGGAGCGCCACAGGATGATACCATGTAATTTAGCACTTTATTTCAGGAATGGCCAATTAATCTCTTTTGAATCCTGCTGTAAAGGAGGTCAATGACATATTCTTGGACATGTAAAGTCATTAGTTGGTGAAGTTAGTGTGTGAGAAGCAGATTAACCTATTGTATCACACCCACCAACTAAGATTCCCCCCATGGCTAAGGGGCTTGGCCCAGAGCTGTCCCCTGGGAAGTCCTGCACCAGAGACGTCCTGGTCATGGGCCGCTCCATTCCAGTTATGTGGCCCACACTGTTGAGATCCAGCAGGCAAAGGTGAGGATACGGTCCTGCCTGCTGATGTCGGAGGAGGGCTTTTGCCCCTGTGCACTGAATCTGCTGGGTAGCGTGGGAGAGGAAAGGGCTCATTTTTGGGCAGAGATATGGCTTCTCTCCTCCAACCAACCTCCCCAGGCATCCCTTCTTTCTCTTGGCCTCTAACTCTCAGCATGGTTACTCTTAGCAGACTTTGCCTTGTGGAAATGTGAGGGAGCTCACACAAACTGACTAGTATCAATGTCCTTGGGAGGAATAATTTGTATTCTCTGGCTTAATGAAATGATTAATTAATCCAAGAAATATTTGTGAATGGCTCTGAGCTGGGCATTGTGCCAGGTGCTAAGCTCTCTGTCTCCTAGTTAGGGAGGCTCCAGTGAAGGTGACAGGGAAAGAACATTTTGAAACACTTCTGGGTCAGGTGAGAGTCATGGTCGGTGAGTGGAGCATCGCTGGTCTCTGTGCTCCTGGTGCTAATGGTCCCCTTCACATGCCACCTGGGCTAGTGGCATGAGGTCCTACCCCAGTAGGGAACTGATGAGAACAGAGGGACCCAGCCCCAGCCTGCTCCTGGATGTCCAGCCCATCCACCATAACAGGAGAGGACAGGCATATAAATAAATGAGCCCATGAACTCATAAACCAAATATACCAAACAAATGTGATTCCAGGAGCCAGAATCCTTTGTACCTTCTTTGGAAGGGCTGCGTATATCTCTTCTTTTGTCAGTTCCGTAAACATTAACTTGGTTCTTACAATAAGTCTGACTCTGAACTAGGCTCTGGACACATCAAAAATAAATAAGACGTTTTTTGCCCTCAAGGAGTTTACAGAGGAAATAGATATAAGGATATTTAATTTCATAGCAGAGGAAAAAAAAGCCTCTGTTCGTATTTTTAGATGTGCAAATAATATTATTTCTTAATCTTTTCTGCAACTCAATTTAATTTGTATTTTAAGTTCCTATTTTCCAGAGTGGCAGAAAATCAATCCCAGTAAATTTATTGTTCTTCCTTTTTCTCCTGGGGTTGAGGTTAAGGGCTCGAGGCTGTGCACAGTGCCAAGACACTGGGCATGGAGACATCAGTGCCCCATCTGTGTTCGTGGACATCTGAGACAACTGTCACCTTGCTTGGTCTTTAGCACTGGCTCAGATGAGTAGCCACTACGTGTCCCTAGTCCTTTACAAAGTCCCTTCCAGGCTGGTGGACTGCTTCATTCTTTCTCTGTCTCTCCTGGACACTCGGTGTCACTGGGCTTCTCCCATCCCACACTGGGCCATGGGAAATTCCAAGAAATTTAAAGCTGTGTCCACTTGCATTTTTTAAGTGAAGCTGTTGGCATCTTTCCACCAATCACAATATTACCCTAATGAGGTGACTGGCACATCCATATGAAATTTCAGAAAACATCTTGAAACTTCTCAGAGGGAAAAACAAAACTTGTCTCATATAAATGCTTTGGAGAACAGAATGTTATCCAGTTTCTCAATTGCTACCCATGAAAAAATACCTTCAACAATGAAGCAAAATGACTTCTGCCCTAGAATTCTAGGTCTAGCTAACTTCTCGATGAAATGTGACAGAAGAATATATGTGTCTTCAGGCAGCAAAGGTCTCAGAAAATTTTCTTCCCTGGCATTCTTCCTTAGGAAGCTTTTAGAAGGTATGCAGCCCAATGCAGTCATGAGCCAGAAACGAGAAGACATGAGATCTTAAAGCACAGCATGGGGACAGGAGAAAGATGAAGGGAGCACATGGGACAGTCGTGGAAAGGAGCCTGGAATGAGTGCTGAGCAACAGGCCTCAAAAACAGCCTGGCCCAGATTGGAGCAGGATGTCAGAAGGTTCTAGCAGAGGTATCACCAGAATAGCAGTAATGACAATAATAATAAGAATACATTATATAAAACCGATAAAACACACAACAGCCATGGAAGTATTCAAAGGAAATTTAGTTTCTGTGGAAGATTTTTAGAATGAACACATGCTAGATATTTAGAAAGCTAAACAAGCAATAAGAAAAGGAGGTAATTATTAATTCAAAGAGGGAAAACTTGTACAAAAGGAAAAGTGATTATATTATATATATGACAACTGTGAATAAAAGTATTACAGTCCAAAAACATAAGAAATATTGATTCAGCCAAAAATGCTGGCATAATGTTGAGAGAACAGGAGGAGAGAAAACATACAGATGAGGGAGAAGAGGATGTGGGAGGTTGTAAGAAAGTAAACTTTTCATCAACGATTCCATTTAAAATGGAAAACCAAATGGCCACAGAGGCCTGTAGATGTTTGGATACATGGAGTTAAATGCTCCAAGAAACAGGCAATGCAGTTGACAGAAGTTTCCACAGGAGAGCAGGAGTCGAGAGTAGGAAGGGGTGGAGCGATGAACTGTTGTTTTTTCATTGAAAGCCTCATAGTGCTATTGGCTTCTTATAATCCGTACATGCAAAACTTTGGCTTCAGAAAAAAAGGTGTTGTGCTGTTGGGAGAGACAAGACTTGCTGGGAATATATTGCTGCAAGAGGGTTTCTATCACAGGTCCCAGAGTTTGTCAACACTGACAAGAGTGGTCACATAGCATTTCACTCACATTATGATTGGTGACTCTTAGACCTGGCCCAGAGGGAGGGGCTTCTGTGGCTTCTCCTTGGCAAAGCAGGTTCTGTGGATGAACATACTAGCCAGTCAGAGCCAGGCTAGTCTAATCATCCCTACGGTGTCACATGAGAGTCTCTTGGACAGCTGTTCCCAGCCCCTGCAGGTCCTCTTACTCCAACAAGTTGCCTCCAATCTCACCATTAAAGATGTGTGCTAGCCAAAATACAGGGTAACCTCTTGCAAGAAAAGAGCCAAATGCCTAGGGCATCAATCCTGGTCAACTCCAAAACTAGGACCCTGGCCCCCAGACACACACATAAGCGCGCGCACACACACACACACACACACACACCTGAAAATACATACCATCATGCTTTCCAACAGAGAGCAATGATGGAGCAATCTTTGCTGTAAATTTGCCACATCCTACAACTACCAATCCAAATTTAGTTCCCAGCCCCTGCCCTCTCCAGAGGTGGAGGAGCCAATGCCTCCTTAATCATGGCGTGTAAAAGTCCCACAGCCCAAAGGCCTGACTTCTCATCCCAGGAACTCTGCATGTACACGTGGGTTCTCCTCACTACCATTTACTCCAGCACACCTAGCACATGTCATCTGCCATCAGACTTTGTTTCTACATGTCAGACTCCAAAGCTCGTGTATTCTTTGCCGTACCGTAAGCTCTTTCACTAAACAAGTTTTCCAAAATTTGGAAACAGCTTCTATCTTAAATCAATGTTCTGTGAAACCCCACCCCGTGTTAGTGTGATGTGGAGAGAAGACACACTCTTATATCTCAGAAGACTGTTAGCCACTGAAAACCACCTGGGTGTTCTCGGGAGTCGTTGGTGGCCAGAGTGGGCTCCTCTCAAGGGAGAAACAAGCCTCACCTGACAGTGGGGTCTAGGGACCCACTGGGAACCCCATCAATGTGATGGTGAGGGACCATAAGACCACTCAATGGACGTGTGGATTACATCTCCGGCGTGCCTTCTAAAATATTTGGAAAGGAAAGGATTTTGCAGAATTGGAATTCCTTAAGAAAAAGTAGGAGTCCAATTTCAGTGAAAGTTGAGTGTTAATGCAAATAACAAGATCACAAGGATATTTACTGACTAGAAATCTCGGGACACTAGCATTTGCGATTGAAACCCACAGCAAAGGCTTAGGAAAACAAAAAATTGTTTGGAGTTACTTTTGCATAAGAGTGTTGAATAGAGCATTAGTGGAGGTGCATAGGTTGCTGCAGAAAAGGCACTTGCTCTGTCAATTCAGGGCAAAACCACCGTGATAAAGCTGAGAGTAGACACCAAATCATCTCCTTGTCCACAGGAGCTTCTGAGAAATGTGGAATCTCAGCCCCCACCCAAGACCCACTGAGTTAGAATCTGCATTTTTATAAGATCTCCAGGTGCCCCTGGCACATTGAAGTCTGAGTAGCACTGAATAGATCACCACCACCACCCTCTTTCCAAAGCGTTTGTTTAAATAGTGAAAAACAAAAGGTAGCACTGCTGCTGGCCAGCTGGGGCCTTTGTAAAGCCACTTCAGTGCTCTGAGTCTCTCCTTCCTCTTCTATAAAACACCATTAGTAATTCCTGCCCTTTTGTGAGACTTTTGTGAGGAGTAAACAAGATAGTGCAGGTGAGAGTACTTCATAAAAAACAAAGGACCCACAAATGTTATTGATTCACATTTTAAACCAACATTTTCCTCTTGGCCCTCTGGATGGGTTTTGGCCTCTCTGTGGCGTGGGCTGTCTGACTGCCTGGTAAACTCATCGCAGTGATAGATGGAAACCCAAAGGACCTTAGGGCGCCAACAACTCTGAGCCCTTTAAACTTAGAGACTGTCTAGTCCCAGTGTTTCCACACATTCTGTGTTGAACAGGCAGCTCTTATTCTCATAACTCCAGCCACGGAGCCCCACTGCTAATCTAGCTTAATTGTTGCAGTTTTCGTTTCTGTGGTCATGGTTGTTGTGGAATCATCCAACAATGGCTTCTATGTTTTTGGTTTCAATCTCTGGTACCATCTTCTTTCTGCCTTGTGGGTAACAACTGCAGCATCCAATACTCCATTGATGTGATGAAAAGAAACATGACACCTGTGTGAAAGTAATCCCAATGCAAAATTATCATTTGGGAGAAGTTGTTAGTGAATTTACAGTTGAAGAGCATTTATAGTTAATTGTAAGTGTCAAAATCAGAACTGATCTCTGCTGCAAACACAAATTCACAAGTGTTTGGGAATGTGAATCAAACGATAGTCAATGGAAATGGCACCTTGTCATAAATTCTTCAAATAGGTTAGCACAAAGCTAGGAGAACAATAAATGCAGCCCTAAATTTTATTTTTAGAAAGTGATGTAGTGGAATTGATTTTTAAGAGAGTATAAAAAGAAAGAATTTATATCTTGGGAACTGGTAGAACTAAGTTATTTACCATTTTACTGTTCAATTTCCGCTGATAGAAACAGGAAGGAAGCCATAAAGAGCCTGTCCATTCAAAAGAGACCAAAGTAAGAATGCAAATAAATACTTGAACCCAGTGGTTATGGTAACTGACAAGTTCAGAGATTTTTCACATCCTCTCTGGGAAAAAAATATTTTATGCTAATTTTTGAATGGTGATTGATGACATTTAACCTAATATGTAGAGCACAATGAGAAAATAAAAATTTCCATGGAGAAAATATTTTTCTGCTTGGTGCCAGTTCAAAGGCCTCAGAAAGTTAAAAAGTCAGAAGTGTTTTTGTTCCAGTCAAACCTGATTGATAGTGTTAAATCATTATAATTATATTTTCAGCAATAACGATGACATGTACTGTGCTTCTATTTTCCTTGTATCTGAGGCTTCCATGCAAGACTGGCTGTGTGGAGAACATGGCCATATTTCCTCTGGGCAGATACTTAAGATACCCTGAGGTCTACGGGCTTGTATTGTGTCCTTCCTTATTCAAAGCTGAGTGTCCCTGGGACACCAGCAGAAGCCCCTGTGGAAAGGAAAGTGTATCCACTGTGCCACAGGGACAGTGCGTGGAAGGGTCTGTCACGTCAAGCCACCATACGCTGCACCAATCACGACAGCTGTTCCTGTTTGGCTTCCAACTTCAAAGCTTCTCGCTTTCCTGAACATGCATTCCGAGTTTTATTTTCCAGTCCTCCAAACCATGCAGTTCCCCAAGAGCACTAAAGGTCAGGCTTTCATCCCAAGCCTAAAGGAATATGCACTTGGATCCTTTCCTTTCTTGTTTTCCTTTGGGGGAAGTCATAAAAACAGCTTTGATAATTAGTAAACAGCCAACATTTTCCTAACACTCATAAAACATAAAGGCGATGTGAAAACCCAGCTTTGCTTTCAAGTCTTGTGGAGGATCATGTTCCAGGGGCACACATTCTTCTCCTAAGTGCAAATGGATTGTTCAAGCTGCATTGCTCGGTCTGTCCACAGCACCTGGTTCACCCTGGAAGGAGTGTGACCGGGTTCAAGTTTCTGTCCTGACTACGGTTGGTAAGTTCACTAAAGGTAAAAGAGAACCAGACTGATGTGTGACAATTTAGAGGCCAGAGTGAAACCCTGGAGGCTGAGAGGAGCCTCCATTAGATAGAGAGCTCTATCCATGTACATTTTGTACATTTCTCTATCTTCCTGGTAAACTCAGTAAAATAACTCAAAGTACATAAAAAAAAATTTTGTCTGTTTTGAATTGCTTTAAAATTTTCAACCCAGCCTCTTTGTTAACTCAAGGAAATGAAAGTATTAGTGGCCAAATCTGAATCTATAATATGTGGTTGCCTAATGCCACATCACAAGAATTGGCAAACTGATCACCTGCCTGTTCACACAGCCTAATGGCTCTGCCAAAAACAGGCAAGATTAAAATCTACTGCAGCCAAGTCTGAGTGACACTTCATTTCAGCTGAGAAGGCCTTGTCTGTTTGAAGGAGAACATGAATGGGGGGTAGAGGGGTCGGGGTGGCGGGCTGAGTGCCTCCAGTGTCCTGCAAGGCATGAAGCTGAGCCCTGTGAAGCTATAGCAGTTTATCTCAAAACATAAATAATTTCTGATACTATTTGATTGCAATTAGAAGATTAATACACCAATGAAGGAAAATAAATGTTGGCTCCCTAGTTTTAAAGAAGCAGCATCTTCAATGCATGGACTATATGAGAAGTATGCAGAGGAAAAAGGGGAAAGTTGTATAATGAAGTAAATTCATTAGACAATGCCTACTCAGACTTGTTCATCGTAAGTACAAAAACCAATTGGCTAATATGAGCAGCAAACACATTTTAGGTTTCAATACATTTATTAAAACCTAAAATCACATACCGACAAGACGAGTGAGGACTCACAGACGTAATTGCCAGCCATTGCAAGCTGGGCCTGCCCCACTGTCCATCCTGGTGCAGGACCATCGGTGCATGTTCAGCCACCTTTTGGGGACATTTCTGGTGTTGTCAGGCTGATTGTAATTATCAGGAGTGTTGGAGATCAGGACTTTTATTGCTCTCCGGTTGCTGGGGGCTCATATGGAATGAGAATCCTATATCACCCACCACCCCAAAGAGACTTCCAAAAGTACTGACTTATGGTGATTCTAATGAAAACACTGGTAACCTAAAATAAATCCGTGAGTGACAAAGTAGATGCTACAGCTGCTAAGATTTCAGCAGCAGCAGGGAACCCTATAAGAAAACAAAGAAATAGGATTCTCTTGACAAAAATGACTTTCTAGTGATTTCTCTTTGGAGTAAGCAATCCATTTCAAGAGAAAGGCAGAATATAAGTGTGAAAAAGTTCAATGACCACATCAACAAGATTTACATTTGATGCAGTTCATATGTTACCTTCAAAAAGAAGTCAAACTATTTATTCCAACAGCATTTTTGTGTTTCAAATAATACTTGACTATATAATGGCGTTTTGATGGTAAGATCCAAGGAATACAAACAGATTCTTAGTTGCTGTAAGATTTGATCTTTCAAAAGTCAAGGGCACTCCAAAGTTCCAACTGCTAATTGACACAAACTCTCCACTAGAGAAACATTGATCATATGTCAATAGCATGTGGAATGGAATAATCATGTCTTAAAATCTGATGATTTAATATTTATTTGGTGATGACAGATGGGCAAAGCTGTTAGTTGTTCTGGGCAGGGCTCAAGGACCTGAGGTGAACCCTCTGGACACCTCCCCTTATGACTTTGGCTTAAAAGGAATCTCCTAGGTGTCCAGTGGTCCCAGATTATTTTCATCTAGCTAGAAACAGATACAGCTTCAGAATTTATACCTAAATGTTTTGTGGAGGAGGAAAAAAAAGTTAAAGTTTCATTATCATTAGTCCCTTGAGGATTCTAAAACCCCTACTGAAAAACAGGGCATTTCAGGCAAATTGGCCTGCCCTGAAAGAAGTGGGAAATCGGAGGAGCTCAGAGTATGGAGCACTCTGTGTTTTCCCAAGATATTTCAGCACTCATATACCAGGTTAGTCAGGTTGGTCTTGGCTTATGGAGGTGATCTGACCACAGCAAGTCCTGCAGGCCCCAATTTTATAATAACCTCAGCACACACTCTTAAGTGCATTTTATAAATTGAGATGCTGTCCACAATTTTCTGAGTATTCTTCCTCTTACATAGTATTTGGAGCAATGGACTAAATTAACTCGAGACCCAATGCAGAATGTTGGGAAAAGTTGGTTTTTTTTTGTTGTTGTTTTTTTGTAAGTCTTCTAAAAATCTTCACAAGTTCCATCTGTGTTTCTCAATGTCAGTACTATCCAACTGTCCTACTGAGACCTATAGCTTAGGCCTCTGAACAAGCAGAACTTACAAGCCAATGTGGCTTCTCATGAAAGTCCTCTGTTAAACTGAGACAGGATTGTTGAAAGAGTGAAAATTACATTGGCCTCACCCCATAATTTATTTTGACCCTCTTGTTAAGGGCAGGACTCACCTCACAAGCTGACTTGAAGTGTTAACAAATGTTACTTTTCTTATCCTGGGAAGACCCCCAAGTTTTCACAGGTCTCTATGTCTTTGCTCAGACTGGTGCTGCCAGCTGTGATGCACACACACGATGCTCACCTGCAGCCTCAAAGCAGATTTAGCTCAAATAGAGAAGAGATATGATAGAGAAGACAAGAAATAGAGTAAGGTAGACGACTAACCCTCTGGTCTATTGGGCTTTGTAAACCTTGGAGCTGGATGGAGTCTCATGTTGATGGAGTATTTCTAACATCCGAAAATGCTAGATAGGGAAATCACTAGATTTGTTCCAATGAAGCAGTTTACCACCTTTTTTAAAAAAATTAAAAACAAAGAAAACAAAACCCTTTCTAAGTGAAATTATAGAAAGATCAAAATAGATAAAATTAAATCTTTCTTCAAGCAGTTTAAAACTTCAGTGTTTGGAAAATCTTGAACTCTTATCTAAGCCCTAGGTTTATCCGAGGTGACTGAGAACCCACTAACATAGTCCAACCTCCACATGGTCCAGAGGAGGCAACTGAGGCCCCAGAGCTCCTAAGAGGCTTTCCTGCGTCACAGAGCAAGTCAGGGACAGAAGCTTGTGGAGAAGCGGAATAATCCAGCACTTCCTCTGCACAGCACGGCCTCCCACCCTGCTTCCTTCCAGCAGACTTGCTACCTTGGAGAAACCAGATCCTCAGGTGTTTTAATAAAATGGCATTAAATCTCTTTCTATCAATTCCTGAGAACTGGAAGCCATGCCATCACTAAAGCTTCATGAAACATGAATGTGTAGAAATCCAGGGAAGCAAAAAGACTTTTCAAGGGCCATAGCCATATCTTTATAGCCCCGTGCTCCTAGAACACTGTGTGTGAATAATACATGTTTGTTAAATTGAGAAAAATCAAAGAGGTGGCTTTGGCCTCTGGGTTTCCTTCTTTTGTTTTGTTTTGTCAGTTGATTTGGGCCTTAGAGGCAGAGATTATGTTAAACACACTCCTCGAATTCTTAGCACTCTATAACAACTGGTCTGTGCAAGATGCCCTAATTATATTTGTTTCTTTATTTGTTCCTTTACTCATTTCTTCTTTTCCTTGGAACTAAAAGCATGCCCAGGAAGGCAACTTTACTTCTTATTAGCTGTTAAGCAGTAAGTTTCTGGCCATTCCTAATATCGCAGGAATTGTATTTAGTACTCTGCTTAGAGCCACAGAGAGCCTAATAACTTTCTATCAATCTAATCTGTTTATTTTGATAATTCATAGGCTTAATGGAGTTAGACTATATCACGCCTGCTTAGTCTCAGCATTTAAAGGCATTTGCAGATTGGGTTCTCTGGTTGTTGAAGTCAAAGACAAGTAAATGCAGAGAGAGGGGCGTGATTCTTAGGAATGTTGCACCCTTCTCTCTCTCAATATTCCTTGAGAAGCTTCTCTATGTCACAAGGCAGAAAAAAACTTTAAAAAAATGGCTAATAAAAGAGAATGTTTTCTTCAAAATTTGGCTTGAAGAATTAAAAATACAAGCTTTTATCTCATGTTCAGGCATTAATTTTTAAAAATTATAAATTAATCATTGACTATACTTAGTCATTTGCCAAATTTTGTATATATATGTACATATGTGTATATATGTATAAGTATATTCAAGGTGTGTGTGTATATATATTATATGTTATATGTTATATATATGAATTTATATTGACAATAATGAGGTAAAATGGGCACAAATTACCTCCCTGGCAGCAGTACATTTTGGTACAACTGTTGGACAGCAATATGGCAACTGCGTTTGAAGAATCATAACAATGTTCACAATGTTTGATTCGATAATCTCTCTCCTGAGAATTTATTCAGGAAAAGAGCACACAGGAAAAATTCAAAAAAGAAAAAAGTATACACATTCATTATGGAAGCTTACATTCTAGTGGGCTACATCAACAAAATCATGAATAAATAAATAAATAGTGAAAAATGTCATGATGCAAATAATTATGGTGATGTGACGTGATGAGAAAAATGGAGGTTGCTTTTCTTGGGATGCTCAGGGAAATCCTCTCTAAGGGGGTGACATTCAAGCTGAGATCTGAAAATGAGAGTAAACCAATCATGCAAAGAGCTTGGGAAAGACCATCTGGGAGAACTTCAACTACAGAGATCTTGAGGTAGAAAAGAGCTTGATAGGTCAAGAACTGGATGGGTCAATGTGCCCAGGATAAGTGACCAAAGCGAACATGGCAAAGGGTTGATTCAGAAAGGCAGACAATGTGACGTGTGAAAACATAAGGATAAAAACAGCACGCTATATGAGCTCCACTCTATGAAGATTTTACATGCATATTTAAACAAACTAGAAGGAAAAATAGGAAAATCAAAAAGAAGGTAATTTTTCCTTCTCAAAATTATTATTGTTAATATTTTTATAATGTTATTCACACAAAAAAAATTAAGATGTCCTTGGTTGAATATGCAAAAATAGGGTCTTGATATTGCACCATCATGACAAGAAATAAATCTTACTTCATGCTTAGCCCACAGAGTTGACTTAGGTCTTTGGAAAAGGTCGCCTTTGCTGTGATGTACGCCACACTGTCAACCACAGTGATTCACCTTAAATACAATGATTCACCTTGAATCATTGAATTTATCCATTATTGAATTTATCTTGAGAATACAGTTCACTTTAGCAAACATCTATAAACACAGTTCTATGTTCTTTAACCCTGTACACTAGTTGCTCAGTCTGAGGGAAGCGTTCTAATTATATGAAATTTTTGGTTTTGTTTTGTTTTATTTTGTTTCAATTGGGATGTAATTGACTTATAGCATTATATTGGTTTCAGGTGTACAACATGATTTGATATATGTATACGTTGCAAAGTGATTACTCCAATAAGGTTAATTAGCATCCATCGTCACACATTGTTAAACAGTTTTTTCTTGTGATAAGAACTTTTAAAATTTACCCTCTTAGCAACTACAGTCACCATGTTGTACATTACATCCTCAAGACATTTATCTTATAACTGGAAGTTTGTACCTTTTGATTACTTTCACCCATTTTTGCCCACCCCCATCCCCACCATTCTGTTCTTTGTATCCATGAGTGTGGTTCTTGTTTTTTAGATTCCACATATAAGTGATATCATGCAATGTTGTTTGTCTTTTTCTGTCTGACTTATTTCGATTAGTAAATGCCACCAAGTTCAATCAGTGTTGTCACAAATGGCAAGATGTCTTTTTGAATGGCTGAGTATCATTCCATTATATACAGAAGGTGCCAAAAAAATGTTTACACATTTTATGAAAGGAAAAAATTGTACTAAAATTGTAATACTCAATATACACCAACAACAAAAGATGAATACAAGTCACATTTGACTTCTGCAATTACAAGAGGTGCTCAAAGTGGTTACCATCAGCATCCAGACACTTCTGATTACAGAGAACTACTGCTTGAGCAACGTTGACCAAAGTGTCCACTTGTATCACTGTGCATGCTGTTTCAATTTCTTCCTCAAGTACTGCCAATATAGCCAGTTTTCTACGGTACACCACATCCTTTAAGGTCCCCCATAGGCAGAAGTCAAGGGGTGTTAAGTCAGGAGAACGTGGGGGAGACTCAACCGCACCTCGTCATCCTATCCATTGTCCTGGCAAATTCTCATCGAAGTAAGCTCTCATGTCTCGGTGGAAGTGTGAACGACAACCATGCTTCCGCCATTTTCTTTGGCTGTCCTGCCTGTCTCATGGTGATGCTAGCATTCAATTGATTAACGCCATCTTTTGAGTAAACATTACTACCGAAATTCAATTCAACTTCGAAAAGTAATACATAGATAACATCTCTTAAAATGTGTATACATTTTTTTGGGAACCACCCCCCCAAGTGTGTGTGTGTGTGTGTATATATATATATATAAAATCATCCATCAGTGGATACTTAGGTTGTTCCCATGTCTTGGCTGTTGTAAATAATGCTGCAGTGAACATGGGGGTGGGAATATCTTTTCAAGACAGTGATTTTGTTTTTTTGTTTCTTGGATAACTATCTAGAAGTGGAATAGCTAGATCATATGGTTGTTCTATACTTTTTTTTTTTTGAGGAACCGCCATACTGGTTTTCAAAGTAGCTGCACAAATTTACATTCCCATGAAAAGCAAGAAAAAATTTTTTTGAAAACAGACTGAGATGGCAGGCCCGAAATCAGAGAACCAGGTTTACCTCAAAATGTAGAAAGTGGACAAGGCCTAAAGCTATTTACATTTCCCAAGGGAAGCAAAAAATACTTTAATAATCAATATTTTAATACCAAATAATCAATGGAATTATACAGTTAGTGTTCACTAATATCAATGTGCTCACAAATACATTTTCCAGTCTCCTTGGCAGTTGGATTGGCCATTTGGCTAAATATGGCTTCCAGAAAGTGAACAGCGGTGAGGTTTCGCTTCCAGCCTGGGGTGATTAAGTGTCTAGTATGATTTCTCTATGGATTCTTTTTTTGTGTATATGGCTAGAAGTGAAGGGGTGTGAGATTGTAGAACACATATAAAAGAAACACAGATCTATGAGTCACTGTGTGAAGGAGAGCTGCCCAGAAGTTCTGCTGGACCCCATCAGACTCTAAGTGAGAACGAAACCATTGTGTTAAACTGCTGAGAGCTTTGGAGCTACTTGTTATAAAAGCTTTTATTTATTACCTTTCTAAGTCATGACATGCTCTATGAGATGTATCTGTTGAATCTTCCCACTTACTCTGTTTGATTAGAATTCTATTTCGTAAAGGATTGAACCCTGTGTCCCTTTGGAAGACACCAATCATATTTCCCAATCTCAATTATTATATCTACAGTGGAAATAGAAACCATAAGATTCTCCAGAATGTAGAAAGCAAAACATGGCTTAATACACTTGTGCTGCCAACTTGATGTTGCCTGTGAAAATCCAAAGACCTCCAAATAAATTCCAAATGGTCTCTTAATTTGGATTTTTGTTTTTCCCTTATGTGTTCCCTTTGCCCGAAATGCCTTTTTACCCTCTTCTCTGGCTGGCACACTCCCACCATGCTTCATGGTCCAACTCAAATGTCAATTACTCTTCTTTGAAGTATTTTTCTAGACTGCCCCAGGCAGAATTAATCACTCCCTTTCTTTGTCCTTGCAAAGGTCATTGATGACTTCTTAAATGGTAGATTCAATGTCTTCTTTTCAGTCTATATCCTATTTGACCTCTTTTCCATTTGTTAGTATTGAAAATTCCCTCTTTATTAAAAAAAAAAAAAAAAAACTCATCTCTTAGTTTTTCTACTCCTAATGGATCTTCTGCCTACCTTTTTCCCCAGTCTTCTCAACTCCTTACTTGGCTCCATCTATGCCCTCTCCTTAAATATTAATATCCTTTTAGTTTATACCCTTGGTTCTCTTCTAACTATACCAACTCACTGAAGATCCTCTCCCTTAGTTTTCATAACAAGAAATAAACCAATGACTTCAAAGATTGTATCTCCTGCTGAATTCTCACCTGAGCTCCAGCCTCTTATTTCCAACTATGAACTAGAAATCTCTACCTAGACCTTCAGTCACTGCACAAAATGGGCTGATTTCCTTCCTCCCAAGGCATGTTTTGCCTCCTATATCCCTTCTTTCAATTTCTAGCATCCCTAATTGATAGCGACCCAAACTAGTAACCTCAAGAGCCCTTCTCTACTCTTCCCTCTTACTCATCTTCCACATAAAGGTTATCACCAATTCTTATTAAAAGGTCCTTTATGTGATGAAAGGAACACGAATGGACTTTGGTGTTACAGACTTCAGTTCAAATTTTTACTCAACTACTTACTAGTTATATGCCTTGGATTAAATTATTTAATCTCTTTGAGCTTTTAATTTCTTATCTGTAAAATTCGGATAATAATTAAACATGGAACTCCCAAGAGTGTTGCAAACAGTAAATGGGAAAACACATGGAAAATGTCTAGTGCAGGCAAACCAGATACTCACAAATTTTAATCTCTTTTTTTCCTTAAAATCCACATTCCCACTGCCTTAGTTCAGGACTTCATCACCTCTCACCTGGATTATTGCAAAAGCCATATAAAGAGTCTTTCTGCCTCTCTTCTCTTCCCTACCCCCAACCCCAAGCAGTTTTTTTTTTTCCAAAGTGCTGCATGCTATGCTTTTCTCACACACAAATCAGTCACATTGCTCCCCTGCTTAAAACTTTTGCTAGACTCCCAGAGATAAAACTGCTTATCATCTGTGTTCTATCATCTCATCTTTCCCTGACCACATCATGCCTGTTCTAGTTAGAGCTCTTTTGATTGCAAGGTACAGATACTCACTCAAATTAGCTTAAGAGAAGGGGAAGTTTAGAGCAAGGATGCCAAGAGCTCTTGGAAAGGCAATGACATTGGACCAAGTCCAGACCTAAGCAGACTTCCAAGCCCACTCTCCTTCTTCTGGCCCCAAAATATGGAATGTAGTAAAATGTAATAAAATAACTTTTTTTTTTTTTGTCTCTATACATGTTAAAAACTAAGAGAGAAATTCCTTAGGTGCCAGAAATAAGGAACTCAGATTCCGAGCAGTTAGTAGGAGATGAAACCCAGGGGCAGTTCAGCCAGAGAGGCTTCCATGATTCTGCTGCCTGTGGGATGAGCATGGGCTACAGACAAGCAGGCCAGCCTGAGGGAAGCTAGACCTTCTCTAACTGCATGAAGCTCCCTGCTTAAAGTCATAAAGGGCTGAGAAAATAATGACCAAAATTGTTCCCATTGGCCTGGATAAGCACCAGAGAAGCTTGCCATTTACCAAGCTCATGGTTGGAAAAAGGATTATCTGGTACAAGTCAGAGCCCAGTGTTATGCCATGCACAGATTCTAAACTCAACTTTCCACATGATGCCAGGAATCCAACAAGAAAAGCTAAAGAGTGAAACCCACTAGGCCAGGCAGAAGCAAACGCAGAACCTTCCTACGGGGCCGTTGCTGAAGCCTGATCATCTGTGTGTCCCACAGAAAGCAGCACCAGCCAGGGAAGAATTCTTGGAGAATGACAACAATGATGCAGGGACCTGAGTCTCAGATGCACACATTATACACCTGGCATCCTTAAAATCAGAAGGGAAACTGAAGAATCCAAAATAAATTAGACAGTGGCTTTTCCAAAATTGGCAACAGAAGTTCTCAAAAGTATAGGAACATTCTGAATCCACACAAATAAAAGTACTCTCAGGCTTGTGGTTGTGAGACTGCAGAACCCTAAAGACAAAGAGAAAATCATAAAATGTACCAAAGCCACAACTATAAATTGATTGAAATATCTCACTGGCAGAACCAGCTAGTTGCTACCCAAATACACTCTCTCTTTTCATCTTAACAAAATCATTTTTTGTTTCAAGCACTATGTCAGATTAAACAAACAAACAAACAACAACAACAACAAACCCACTTCTGCTTTTCAGCTCTCCTCAGATCTTGGAGTGGCCACATGACAAAATTCTAGTCAGTGAGACGTAGATGGGAGCTAGGATTCTGGAATTTTTTTTCTTTCCTGATATAGGCATTGCCCTTTATATAACATTCATGGCTATAGGCCAAATTTCTAATTGGTTGCTCTTATAAAGAGAATGAGGGACTAGGAAAGGAAAAAAAGAAATATTAAACTTTAAATTTTAGTTGTAATTTTTATACATTTTATAATGCATATATCTAGAGCAAATATGACATTTTTCTAACACTTGCTAATTCTGGGTAAGAGTTACATAGGTGTTTTTTAAAATTTTGTCTAATTATTATATATATATATTTTTTTAAATTAAAGTTTATTGGGGTGACAATTGTTAGTAAAGTTACATAGATTTCAGGTGTACAATTCTGTATTACATCATCTATAAATCCCATTGTGTGTTCACCACCCGGAGTCAGTTCTCCTTCCATCACCATATATTTGATCCCCTTTACCCTCATCTAACACCCCCCCTTACCCTCTGGTAATTAATTATTATATTTTAACATTATAAGAATAAAATTAGGCAGAAAAGAATCCCACAAAATGACAGAGCCTCCTGAGAACAGAAATGGGAAAGATCTTGGGACTGGAGGCAGGTCCCCTCTTGGGGTCCCATAAGGTGAGAGGGTGAAAGAAGGTATGCGAGATCTCTGCCTCGCTTCTTCCTCGTCTTTCTCTCTTCCTCCACTCTCCCATGGTTCATTCTCCCCCATGACTTTGTACACCCGGGGTCAATCCCAACACGGCCATAGCACTCCGCATTCATACAAGCTCACCCTCAGTCCCCGCCAGATAACTACAGTAGTCTCCATTTCCCATTTTAAAACCCTGAGCAATGACAGACATGGCTAGTCATCTTCTCAATCCAGTTCACAAGTCACAGAACCCTGAACAAGCTGCAAACAGGCTGCTTTGAAATCAGATGTCTACCCCTGACCCACTCAGCCGTGCCTGGGGCTGCGCCACAATGGTGTAGAGGTGAGGAGTGGGGACTGCAGGTGGGTGGACAGATGATGGGCTTTTTCTCTATGCTCAGTTGGTTCCCTCTTCCTGGAACACACTTTCCACTGCCTGCCTCAGCCCCTTCTCTGCCTGGCAATGTGTTCTTCATCAAAAGGGAAAACTTTTCTAGAAAGCCACCCAGGTTCTCCAGGCAGTGGTAGCACCCCCTCTTTACTCTTCTATAGCACTTGTATTTACCTCCATATAGTATGCCACTTACACATGGAATCATAGCTATTCGTTTACTTGTGTGTTCCTTTGCTACTGTGAGCTTCTCAAGGGTAAAGTCTCTATCTTCACTGTCCTGGATGTCCGGTGGCCAGCACCATCCCTACAACATGGGAGTGGCTCAGTAAAGGGCCTTCACTTGATCTGTGAGAAAACCTTCCGAATATTCTCTGATTGGTCTAGTATAATTACTCTACAGAATTCCCATAATAGAGATAGTTCACAGAGTGGTGAACCTTGAGTCCAATTTACATATAGGGAAATAGACCCTGGCAGCCAAGGGAAACTGACCAGGTCACATGCCTAATAAATGAGGGCACTGGGGTTGGAAGGAGGTCTCCTCCTTCCTCATCAATTAGATAGAAGTCCATTGACAACTTTCCCCTCTAAGGGTAGTTTTGGAGACAACCTGCACCAACCCCCTTAGGGTCCAGGGAACTGGAAGGACAGGACATCCCCGCATGTTTTATCATGCTCAAAGCAGCTTTGGATGTATAAACGTTCCTAAGACTTACACTGCTCCATAGTGTCACTCCTCTTGCTCTTTATTGAGCCACCCTCAATGTACACTGGGTACTCCCTGGGAAAGATCCAATCACCCCAGGCTTTGAAGTTGGTATCTGAGGCTCTCTCTGGCCATAAGTGACACAGGCAGAAAAAGGACAGATGTGTCTCCATGGCCCTGGCACAGACGATACCAGTTTAAGACTCTGATCTGCCTTGAAGTCTGTTCCACTGTGTTGGAGTGGGGCCGTGCTTGCACAGGAAGCTCTGTGTATCACTGCACTGTGGGCAGGAACCCTGCAAAGCCCTTCCTATGACTGATAAACAGTGTTTGGTTTGGATCAAGAGGAAAAACAAGGCACTTGGGATAATAGAGGCGGATGGGGAAAGTACATGGGACTCCAAAATGAGAGCAAAAGAAGATTATTGCTTTGAACCACTAATGTGGTAACCAACTCTAGAAACAATGAGCACTGGAACGGAAACAGTGACATTGGGAGAGCAAGCTTCCTTCCACCCAGCTGCAGTCAAAGTGGAGAGTTCATCGGGGCCAATGACCTGGCAGGCGCTGTGTTATGACTGCGGGAGGACAAACATTGCAGGTCAAGTAAGTCAGGCCCCCTTCAAAGGACAAGATCTTAGGGCTTCGATGACTTCAGCTGTGGCTGCTGCTGGAGAAAGGTGTTCCCTCACATGAATGACAACACAGGACCATTTGAAAGGAAGAAAAAGGCAGATGAGTATAATGGCTACATCCCCCTTTAACAATAGGGTGATCATATTATTTGTTTTTGTTGAACATCTTTGGGTTGGTGGTGGGTGAGCCCCCTTCACCAGGGACCTTTGTGCGGAAACATCCTCTCTGTTTGACTAACTCCAGGAGATTTGTTTTGTTGAGTAAGGGACACAAGTGGAGAGAGAAAGCAAAGTTCTTGAGGGTGTTACGAGGGATTTTTAAAGGCTGGGGCGAGAGATGAGTAACAACAAGCTGGCAAGGCAGAGACACTTTGGAGGGAATAAAATAAATGCTTGATGGGGAGTTTAATTTACTCTGAGGTATGAGCTGCAATTTTTCTTCTCCGTCTCTCCAGGAAACTTTACTGAAGGTTTCAGTCAAATATGAATTTCTTCCTAAGGCACTGTGGGAATGGGATTTATTTTATGGGATGGGGATGCTGATTTTGGACTCAGGTGGGTGTGGAGCAAAAGCTGAGTTCTCTGTGGCTTGCCCCAGCTGGGTTCTACTTTTGAATAAATTGTTTCTGTGGAACTTCCCATGCCAGGATCTCAAGCCTTTGACAAAAGTGCCAACTTGGCATGAATAAAGGAAAAATAATTTCTCTCTTATCTCCACTTCCAGAGCTCCGCAATTGTAGTTAAACCGAGATGATTTATTAATAATTTAAGGCAGCATAGTATGTATTGAGAAATTTTGCATTTGTTTTTCACGGTGGCAGACTCATTAGGGAAGAATAGAGCTGAAAAAAGACAAGTTGCTAGGCAGGGCCGAGGAGGAAAGAACCAAAGTAGACATTTTTATCCCCCAAGGTTTAGGCTCACTGAGGATAATTAACACAGGTTGTCCCAGAGTAGATGGAGATGAAGTCTGATAGTTTGCAGGCTAGAGAGACGAGGGACTGACTAAGGCAGGAGAGGAAGCACTGAGCTTCCTCAGATGTGGGCTCCTGAGGGCAGGGATCAATGCTGGCCAAATACCTGGGCTGGAGCTAACTTGGATGAGATGAAAGTATGGGGACCTGTGACAGGAGGGAGCTGTTGTGGTCAGGAAAGGCCAAGTTTTGCTGAATTAACGAACACATCCTGAAACTGCCAGGAATCACACAACACATAAAATGAGTCAAGCTGCGGTAAGTTCCCAGCTTTCGTGGGCAGTTAGTCTCCATGCAGTGACCCAAGGACCCAGGCTTTGTCTATCTTTTGCCTTTTATACCACATGGCTTCCAAGGTCACTGCAGAAGGGGAATGAGAAGACAGATGTGTACTGTTCGGTATGGTAGCCAGTAGCCACATGTGGCTAAGGTTAAATTAATTAAAATTAAATAAAATTTAAAATTCAGGTCCTCAGTCCCACAAGGCTAGTAGTGGCTATCATAGTGGATGGTGTAGGCATGAAATGTCCATCGTGACAGAAAGTTCTGTTGGACAGAGTTGGTGTAGAGGATCATTTCAGGAAGCGACGAATGTCATTTGCGCCACATCCCATTGGTGGAAACAGTCCCTTAACCCCAACCTCAGGCTGGGATGTATCAGAAGGAGAAAGTAGGATTGCTGAGTCCCTAGTGTCTGCCAAATGGGCTGTGAGGGAATCTCCTGAGACTGGCTAGGGGTGACCCCAAAAGCACACACCTCCACGTGGATCAATGAGCTTGAGCAGAGTGCCACAGCAGAGCTGGGGCCATAGAATGAGTCTTCTCTGGGTTCGTGTACAATCCAAAGGTCGAGTGATAGCCCGGGAGATGGAGATAGAGGGTGAGAAAGCCCTGAAGCTTGACTGATAGTGAAGTTTTTTCTAAGCTTCCTGAGTAAGAAATTAAGTCAGCTTTTATTTGATTTAGAAAAAGAAATCAAGCATTTTTTCCACTTGAAATCCTCATGAGCGCTCTTTCCTGTTCCGTGGTCTCGCTTATGAAAGAGAATGAGGAACAACAGACATGCTCCTAAGGGTGAGTGCTGGAGGCCTTGTCCTGGGCCGCACTCCACCAAGCGTTATGCCTTCCTCTGCTGCCTGAAATGCCCTGTCATTTTTCCCTTGGAGGTGATGTGGATTGAAAGGGAAAACACAGACTTTCCAATCTAATCGGTTTGACTTCCATTTCTGGAACTAAAGTTGGGGGCCCATGTGAAGGGATAGATGGGGCCTGAACATGCTGACTTGGCATCCACATGAGGAGTCTGCACTGTGACAGGGAAGGAACACAGGGAGTGCACACTGGGGAGGGGGAGGGAGGGAGCGGGTAGCGGGAAACTCAGCCTCAGGTCACAGAGCAGCAAGACCAAAACTGGGAAAGCGATTTAGGATGTCAGAAGCCTGTAAGATCAAGGAAAATTCAGGAAGCGGGTGTAAGGCAGGTCAGGGCAAAGGGTTCACGCTGAATTCTGCCACCAATGTGAGGGCCTCAGAGAACAGGCTCCTACGTTGTCAGCCGAAAGGCGTGGACAGGACCAGGCCTGGAACAGACCTTCATCCTCAGCCAGTGTGGTCCCCTCCTCACCAGTGGAAATGATCATTCCCACCTCTAACTGTTGCAATGAAGATTAGCTAACACCTAATAAATACGCCTTCTTTACTCTTCTTTTATTGTTGATTTATATTCTGCCATGGCTTTTAAGACCTAGTTAAACCCTGACTTTTTCATGAAGCTCATGTCATTTCCTTCTCTGATGTCTTTCAAATTATTTTAAATTTCACAACATTACGGTCTGGTTTTCTAATTCTCCCACAGTCGTGTCACTATGTAGACATTTGTTATCATTTGACTCACTACTTTTCTCTCAGGTGTGTGTGTATGTGATTTCTCCAGCTAGAATATGAGGTTGTTCTAAGTAGGGAGTTCTCTTAGACTAGGTTTACAATAGGTCCTCAATGAGTGTTTTTGCTCATTTGAATGGATGAGGCCCTCACTAGTCAAGTGTTAGCCCGACTTTGGTCTGTGTTTAATTCACAAGAATTTATACTGATAGCCCAGACGTTATTCTGGGTCATGATGTTGAAAAAACCCAGTTCAAAAAGAACAGGAGTTTATTCTTCTGAAAGAGTGAATGTCAACACAACCATGTTTTGTCTCTAGAATGCTGTGGATACTGCTGCCCATAAGCATCAAGAACACACAACGAGAAGTCCCGAGAGTGATGAGCACGCACATGATCCCATCATGCCGTGGATTGAGGGTCTTCCACTGTAGGTGCACTCTTGGGCCTGGAAAGCAGAGGCCGTGGGACAACAGGGGAAAGATGCCAGGGGAGAGCCTGGCTGGGTCACAAAATCTCAGGACACTGAGTTGGAGGACAGAGACCTCTTAGAGTTTGAGGGAGGTCGTCTTGGTGACAAATAGAAGGAAATAGTGTTTACTACACTACTTTGTAAATATATGGAACAAATTACACTGAGGATGTAAGAGGAAATTATAAATAGATTCAAAATGGATTCAGATAAATTCATGCATAATAGACCCTACGTATAGAATCCTAAGGGAAAGTTAGGAATAAGCTGTCGGCGTCATTAGTATTTTGACATCAATGTCATAATAATTATCTATCACACATTTTTCAGCACCAATGTCAGAGACAAATGCTGACATGGGAGAATAACTAGCCTGACATTCTATGGCATTTATTAGGTTCCTATCTTTTTATATCTTGGAGTCAAGAGCCTTGGAGTTTGTCCACACTGAAGGGGATTAAGTAAATTTAGAGGCAATGGGAGAGCTGGTTGCAAAAAATTTATGTTTTTTAAGGTTTATGTTTCGGGAAAAAACATGCTTTATCAATATTAAGTAATTTGTAAATACAGACAACCTCTCCAATTCCAAATAACTCGGTTAAATCAATCCTGACATTTATTCAACTCCCAAAGCAATACATATGACCTCGATGTGTGCTATTAGATGTGTCTTACTACATCAGTAGCTTATTTTGCCCCAGAGATAGGAATAAGCCTGTATTTTAAACCACATTCAAGTATAAAATGCAAGAAAGAAAGAACATAGATGAGTCATGCTGTTCCTAAACATTAAGAAAAGAATTAACTTGACTAGAGACAGAAAGAGTGGCAACTGAGAGGGGCTTTAGATGGTCCAGACTAGACCCACCTCCTCAGTTTGTAGCTTAGGACAAGGGATCCAAGAAGGGAAGAAGACTGGCAGAGGACACACAGGGAAGGGAGTAGGGGTGGAGGCTCTGGGCTTTCTTTCTGCTTCCCATCCAGGCATCCCTGGACTAAATTATTTTCATTCTATGCCTATTAGCTTATTTGTGTCTGGGATGAGGATTTTATATATTGATGTCTGGAATTGAGATTGAAATGATTCCAGGATTTTGTTGGAAATGCCAACATTAAATAAAAAGATACAGGTTTAAAACCAGTTTGAAGAAACTTTGGGCATTCTGGCATTTGGAGCAGTGCGTTCAAGGAGATGTCAGAAAGTATATGATTGATCAAGATGTTGGATGATAATACTTGCCGTAAGAAAACAAAGGATTATTCCTGCTCCCCTCCCCCACAGAGAAAGTCTTTTCCCCTATAGGTAGACTTTGGGTCACTAGCACATGTCCTCCGCTCTGAACTCTTAAGCTCGTCTATTTTCATAGACAGCAATGTTCTGACAGTCATAGTCTTTCTCCCTGTTTTTGCTCAAAGAGGATATGGAGGAATGTTGTGCAAGATTAGCATATCAATTGTCTGAAATTTTCAAAATCTGGAATCATGATTCAAATGTGGTAAAGACCATTCTAACCACCTCCGCTGGGGACCCTACTGCCAATACAGAGACATTTTAATCTTATTTGACCTTGATCTGAAGTAAGAATTATATTTTATGTCATGACCCAGGACACACACATACACTCATATACACAGCTGAAATACAAGTTTCATGAAATAATCCTTAGCCTTACTACATGAGAGTCACTAGGATATTTTCTATTCTAGTGTTCATTTCTATAAATGCTAGTCACTACACTTTCAATGTTTTTATTACCCACAAATGGTTCATGACCTGGAGTTAGGAAACCCTGAGTGTCAGAAGAACACACACATTCAGTTCATTGCCCAAGGACATCATATTCTCCTGGGCTGCTCAGAGCCTCCGGGCTTGCCCAGACCTTTGCAGCCAGTCAGATTAGATAGATAATGGTGTGACCATGTTTCCCTACTGCATCTACCAATCGGGGCTTCCCACTGGGCTCCTTCTTTTTATAGGAACCCTAGAAGGAGGCATTTACACAAGCACGTGTGCTTGTGGTTGGAATGATGAAATACATAAAGGAACACTCTCAACACCATCACCACTTCCAGATCCCAGGTTCCGGGTAGAGAGCTCAGTGTGACTCAGCAGATGTCGATGTTGATGTAGAGAATGAGAAAACATGCATTCTTCGTTTCTCTATGGATTTTAAATCTTTCCATTCTGTGAATGATGTATAAATCAAGTCTGCAAACGTTATGAAGTAACTTACAGGCACATGGACATAATCAAAATTGTACCCAAAGCACAGCCTCATACCAGTTGATAGATTTAGATGCATGATAAATGCATATAAATATTAGACAGGCAGACAATGATGGTTTTTACGACAAAAACTCAACTAACAAACTCAAATAATAAAAACTCCTAATGTTTTTATTTAGATGACTTTATTTTTTAGAAAAACAAATAAATGAGAACAAAAACTGGAAACAAAATGTTAAAATATCTACAAGGTATGGCAATTAAGTTAGCGAACTGATCCTAGAAAGAGTGCTACATACCTCATCGAAGTACTCCCCTTGGGAAGCTATGCACGGATACCAGTGCCTAGTCCACCCTTCATAGCAATTTTGGAACTCTTTTTCTGGAATGGCCATCAGAGCTGTTGTCGTATTACCCTTGATGTCCTGACTGTTATCAAAATGTCTTCCTTTCAATATTTACTTTATCTTCGGGTAAAGAAATAAGTCATTGGAGGCCAGATCAGGTGAGTAGGGAGGGTGTTACAACACAGTTATTTGTTTACTGGCTAAAAACTCTCTCATAGACAGTGCCCTGTGAGCTGGTGCATTGTCGTTATGGAAGAGCCATGAATTGTTGGCAAACAGTTCAAGTCGTTTCTGTCTTTTTCACACAGACTTTTCAGCCCTTCCAAATAGTAAATTTGGTTAACTGTTTGTCCAGTTGGTACAAATTCATAATGAATAATCCCTCTGATGTCAAAAAAGGTTTGAAACATCATTTTGACTCTTGATTTGGATTAACAGAATTTTTTGGTCATGGAGAATTGGCTGACTTCCATTGTGCACTTTGACCCTTTGTTTCAGGGTCGTATTGGTGCACCCATGTTTCATCACCGGTGATAACACAGCCCAAAACCTCATCTTGCCTCTCCAAAAGGTCTTGGCAAACTTCAACTCTCTTTTGCTTTTATTCATCGGTGAGATCCTTTGGGATCATTTTGGCACACATCTTTCTCATGCCCAAATTTTTAGTTAAGATTTTCCTAATTGTTTCTCTATCAATGTTTACTTGGTCTGCTATACTTCTCATAGACAGCCAATGATTTTGATGCACAATTCAATGAATTTTAGCACTGTTTTCGCCACTGTTTTTGTTCTCTGCTCATTACTGGTCCCCCTGACCTCTCTTCATCAGTAATATGGTCTCTCCCCTCAGAAAAACATTTCATCCATTTGTATACTACTGTTTTCTTCATGGCATTATCCCCATAAACTTGGACTAACATGTCCCTGATTTCACTTCCTCCCTTGCCAATTTAACAAGAAATTTAATGTTTGTTGCTCTAATTCAAGCTCAGACATTCTCACGACAGATAGCACACAAAAACACGCAACAATAATAATGAACACCACTCAGCAAGACCCTGCCACATGTCGACACAAACATAGCTGTGAGCATTGATATACCAAGGTTATAGAACCTTACAAAGCTGTTTGTACAGTGTTATCAATGTAAGTGCATGGTGGCAAGTTCACAAACCTAATTGTCAGACCTCATACAGTTCCTTATAGTTCATAACCATCCAAATTTTCAATATCTCCTACACTCCCAGTACTGTACAATAAGAATGAATATTCACAATAAAAGAATGATGGATGCTGAATCATTGAATAAATTAATGAAAGCCAGAATTAATGAACTAATACTTTTCAGAAAGATTTTTTAGTAAGAAGTGAACCAAAGGAGATTTGACCTAGTTACGCAGAAAATTGAACTTAAAATTGGTCCACTCATTGAAAGACGGGGGGGATGGGAACTCATGTTCGTTGAGAAACTATTACACTAAGTGATATTTCCATATTAAATATTCATAGCTGCCTAATGAAGTGTGTGTAGTTTTCCCACCTTAAAGACAAGCAAACAAAGAGTCAAAGCTGTAGTCCTCACCGTCAATAAGTGGCAGGGCTAGGAATAAAACAGTGTTCATGCTTCAAAAAACTAAATACATAACTGCACAATGTGACCTTTCCAAGGTTTATTCAGGCTTTGCTATTTTTATGTTTACTCTCCATGTGTTGATGAATTTTACTCCATAAATTAAAACTTCTGCCTTGTCATGGTGGTGATACAAAATAAATCCAATTTCTGATCCCCAACAAAAATGTCCTCAAGGGCCTTCACATCCTCACCCTCTGTTGATTGCAAACTGTATGATCCCGTATGGCAAGGCCCCTCCTGGTGCTGTCCTCACTGGGTGGTCTCTGCCATGCTTTTCATAGGTCTATGATGTGACCCAGCCTCTAGTGTCCCTGGAGTCTATCCTTCCTGTGAAGGTTTCATCCCCAGAGCTTCCCGGTGGGCCTGCACCTTGGCCAGGTAGACCAGGCGATCAGTTACCTCCTGCAGTTCCCATATCTGAAATCAGCCTCTTGTTCCCAGTAATGGGTCCCTTGGGGAAGGAGGTTTCTAATGACGAAAAGTAAATGAGGTAGGGTGCACATTTGTGATGCAAATAGCAAGGATCATGATAATTCTGGACGAAATAACACCTGTTTGGCTAACTATTCAATTCCCAGTCTCACTGTGCTGTGCCAAAAGCTGGCCTTAACCTCTGCACGAGGTCAGGCTGGATTCCACTGGGCTGGGTGCAAGGCCAGCTCCTCCCTGGAAAAGCTCACGGAGCATCTCCCCACATGAATTTCCAAGTCTCTCTGGAAAGACATTTTACTTGCAAACCTATTGGTGTGCTGGTTCTGTGAAATTCCATTTAATTTGAACACTGGAGAAACTTCTTTGGCAGGCAGAAATGTTGAGCCATTGAATGTGACATAGCTTAACCCTCTGGCACTGTTCAAATGTGGGGTTCCCTGTGCTCCTTTCCTTACAGAAATCAGAAGACTAGATGAACTTGAAAAGCGTCAGCACTGGCCCCCTTCCTGAAGAGCTTCCTAAGCCCTGACTTTCCCATCAAGACTGCTGAGGAAAAAAGGGGGCTCTCCAGAACAATACAGAAGGTGGTTTGGGCTGGGGCTCTCGAAGAGCTAGAGGAAAGTTCTGAGTATAACCCGGCCTCACATACCGGGTCCAGTCTAGGGGAGGTGGTGGGACAAGCAGTTTTGGACTCTGCCCTCTAATTATCCAGCTGACCAACCCATTCATATCTTTTAATTTCATTCTGAAACGATTAGTTTTGAATGCTAAGGTTTCGTGTTAAAAATATAATGAGAAACTTCATGAGTTTGGAATGAGATGCAGAAAATCACATTGGTAGGATTTTTCTTTGGAGACTGCAAAAAGAAAACCCTGGGTAGCAGGAAGTAGATTCTGAGACCTTCCGGTCACCGTGTGGCACACTTCTTTGGATTCTAATTTTTCAGCTCTTTTCTAAGAAATGCTGCTTGTCTTTTTGTCTCAAAATCACAGAGAAGAGGAGACACACTGTGGGAAAGAGTAGTGTCTGGTACTACAAAGTAATTACTTGGAATGAAAGGATTGCCTTCAGATAAGTAGCACTGGGGAAAAGGGAGGTCAAGAAGAGGCCAAGTAGAGAAAAACCTCAATTTTTCTGGATGTCACTAAAAGAAAACCAGACCAGTGTTTGGTCTGGGCATTGTGGGTGCCCAAACAATCAGGTAAAACATTTTAAATACAGCTAATATAACTACTGTGCTTCCCTGAAAATAAGACTTAGCCGGACTATCAGCTCTAATGTGTCTTTTGGAGCAAAAATTAATATAAAACCCGGTAGTATAGTATAGTATAGTATAGTATAGTATAGTATAGTATAGTATAGACCTGGTCTAATATTATAGTAAAATAAGACTGGGTCTTATATTAATTTTTGCTCCAAAAGACGCGTTAGAGTTGATTGTCCGGCTAGGTCTTATTTTCGGGGAAACACGGCATTTTGAATCTGTGATGCTGAATAACTAGCTTGTTTCCCCCCCCCAGAAACACAATAAATGAAAATCTGTCTCTACAACATGATTTCTTTGATGACATCTTTTTGGGGACTTTCATGGTGGAAAGTAAATCATTCCCCATTGCTTCAAAAATGCTGATTTCAAAAATTCCCCTTTTTTGGTATGACTCCCGGATACAACTTCACATATTCCCAGTTCCTAAAGCAACTTCCTAATTCACAGTACAGCCCACTGACATTTGTGGTCTACATTTGTGAGTGTTTTTGGTCAAAAGGATACTAGTTCTGCTGAGAACTCCCAGGTCAGGACTTCACTTTGGGGAAGGCGGTCCCCAGGGCCTCCACAGTTATTTCTGGAAATTATGGTGCAGCGAACGTCCCTGCTCGCTGGCTTTCTTAGTGTCTTCACACATTTACTTGAGTTGCCTTAGTGCCATCCAAGAAAGAGAGGACAATTCCTCTGGGTGACAGAGAGAGGAGAGGGAACCACTCTCTTCATGGGGTTGAAGTTGTCACTGTTCTCACAGGAGTGAAGTCTGCATCTCTGAAGACAGTAAAAGTGAGAGTTTTCTCACCTTTTAGTTCTTAATGCCATCTTTCCAAGTCATAGAAGTGGTCAGAAACAAAACTTTGGTGTCATTAATACATTAGAAAAAACCCGGAAAATGATCAGTTACTTGCAAATACAATTTTCATCTACTCTCCCTAAGTTCACTCGATAAATCACTATTCCTGGTTGACGTGACCCTGATACCCTTCAGAGGACATTGAGAAGTGAGCAGATTATGACTGGTCTTTGCATCAAACATTCTTTATTTGAATGGCTGAACCAACTCGGTGCAGTTATGAAGCATCTTTTGTAAACTGGATCGGGAAGGGGGTGTTGTCAAAGTCATCAGACTTCCACCTCCATACTCATTCCACGTATTTCTGCAGTTGACTTAGGGAATATTTGCAAGCCCCTGGGAAGCTCCAAGGTTGCAGGAATTGTTACCTCTGACCCTAAGAACAACTCCCTCAACCCTGAAAGAGAGAACACTCCCCCTTTTTCTCACACTCCCTCACAAGAACAACTGATGAGTTGAATAAATTATACCTCTACACAATGGAATACTATGCAGCTGTGAAAAAATGATAAGGACACAATCTAAAGAGAGATGTGGAAAGATGTAACAGATTGAAATGAAAAATGAAAGGTGCTGGGGTGGGGGTAAGAGTGAAATGGGTACAGGGGGTTAAAAAGTACAAGGTTCCAGTTTTAAAATACGTAAGTCCTGAGGATATAACGTACAGCCTGGTGACTATAGTTAATAATACTGTATTGCATCATCGAAAGTTGCTAAGAGAGTAAATCTTAAAAGTTCTCAACAGAAGAAAAAAAATTGTAATTATGTGTGGTGTTGCACGTTAACAAGACTTCCTGTGGTGATCATTTCTCAATATATATAAATATCGAATCATTATGTTATACACCTAAAGCTAACATAATATTATTTGTCAATTATATCTCAATAAAAACAAATTAAAAATGGAAAGGTACAGACGATATAAGAAATGGAGGAGGGCGAGGACATATTTACATAAAGAGACACTGGAATAATATACAAGGAGCAAACAGAGGTGGCTCCTTAAGAGGAAGTAATGAGGTAATAGACAACAGGGTGGAAGGGAAGAGGTATGGGAGTCAGACTTCTCAATCTATACCCTGTTATATTTGACTTTTGAATCATGTGACTACTAAAAATAAATTTTAAAAAAGTTCTGAGTTAAATACACACACACACACACACACACACTTGAGTGATGAAATATAGATATCTAAACTGGACGAGTCTGCCTCGATGAATAGAATCAAGATTCTGGCACCCAGAAAGTGCAAAAGCAAGTGATTAGTGACCCTCCAGTACTTTAACAAAGATTATTTCCTTTTGGGGGTTCGTATGCTCTAAGTCAAGACTGAAAAAAAAGAAAAGAATAGAATAAATAGGATTAATAAGAAGCTTAAGAGTTGAAAAAAATTAGAATTAAATTATCCTATTCATTTCACTTTCAGATAAGGACTCTCAGGTTCAGAAATTTTCAGTCACGTGCCCACACAATTGGAGGCAGAGGTAGCTCTGCCATCGGACTCTCCTGGCCCAGGTCACTACTCTGTGCTCAACCCTAAGTTCCCTGGCAAAATGCAACAGGGACTGTAAAGCTGTTCTCAAAATGCTGTTAGCTCTAGACTAGCGACACTATGAGGAGAGATGAGGCAAGGAACTGAAATAGTTTTAGCCTGGAGAAGAAAAAACAGGAGAAATTTAATAACAGTGAATCTCATATCATGTCTAATAAGTTGGAAAGGGAGCAGCTGTTCCCAATCTTTAGTGAAGAGGGAACTAGAATTTATGCCACAACATGAGATATAAGATAAAAAGAGGAAATTCCTAATCTAGTTATAGATGAAGACATTATCAAAGACAGCTGTGAGGTTGCCTTCACTGGAGGGTCTTAAGAAGAGATTTTTCTTTCTCTTCAATAGTTCTTCCTAAATTATGTCTCATTTAACATATCTCCAGAATTTGAAAAGAATCTCACCTGAGGCACCGGTACCTCCTCGTTCACCATTCACCAAATACTGACTGTAGAGCCTGTGTCCACATGTTCACCTCTTTGGTGGACAGAGGTTGTATGCTGTGCTCAGAGAAGCCCCCCGCCCACGTTCTGTTGTGGGGGCAGGGTTGGAGTGCAGAGTAGAGTGGACGGTGTAGTGGTGAAGAGTGTACACTTTGAGATCATACTGCCTGATCAAAATCGTAGTTCTGCCTCTCGTTATGTTAGCTATGAATCTGATGAGTGACTTAAGCTCTCTATAAAGTGTGTGGATACCAATCAAACCTGCTACGCCTAACACAGTGCTTGGCACATTGTAAGCTTTCAAGAACTGTCATATTCTGTCCCAGAGCCTACTGTATTCTTCCTTGTTGACACACATGTAGACTATCCAGCATCTCCAGTTGTAGTTTAGCAGGGTTGTATTGACTGACTTCTGACCAGTGGGAAGCGGGTGGCAGTGATGTGTGATGGTAGGCATGACCCTCTGACATGTCCTGCAAGTCTTCCTTGATGCCTTGTCCCCTTTTGGCTTGATGCAGATGAACATGGAGAATTGAAAGCCAAATGTTGAAAATAAAGTGCCATCAGAGGAAAAGAGCTGAAGTTTGAAAATCTGTTTGGGACTTTTAGGTGGCAGACAAGTAAACTTCATTCTGTTGAGCCACTGGCATTTCAGCTTTGGAGGTTACAGCAGCCAGCATCATCATAACTTATTTAGAGAACCATTAAGGGCAGTGGATTTGGTGATGGTTTCTGTGGTCTGGCAGGAATTGATGTTTCTTTCCATGTTCTAGAGTGGACACTGAAACCACTGGCCATTTTCCACATGACATCAGCCTTGGTGAAGTAGCATGAGCTACCCCAGGCAGCACAGAAAAAGTTCCCCTGCTATAAGTAAATATTTGCTGAATGAATGCATGACCTTCATGCTAACTCTTATTACAGACATGAAAGGTTGATTCATTATCTTATGAATAATCTAGGCTGTTTGCTACATATTTAACTTGTATTAAACACTAAATTGAATCAGATAGTATTTCATCCCTTGTGTACCATTTCACATATAATCTTTTGGCAAAGGATATTATTTAATTAACATGAAACAATATATGTCAGCATTGACAAAGAAGTTGGTATATTAATCTGAAAATTCCCCTTTCCCTAGCCATCAAGTTCCTGATAGTTTTAAGTGTCCTCCACTTCTTAAGCAACGGCTGAAAATAAGAGAATAACTTCCTTTTGATTCCTTTGCCACTTGCCTTCTTCATGTTCATTCATATGGCAGTCCCATGGGAAACGCTTGGTTGGTCTCTCTCTTTGAGGCTCTTCTGGATACTCCAGCAGCTCGTACATCAGCTTCAAGCCAGTTTTTGACTTAACATTCAACATACGAATCGTATGCTGAGAGTCATGGTGGCTTGGGGAATCTTTGTCCTAATCTTTTAAAGTCCATCCTTTTCATGAATGTGTCATGCTCCATTTCCTGTCAGTGAAAGAGTCACTTCTAACTTTCTGTGGGGCACATTTTTCTAAGACCAATTCAAAGACATCCGTCAATACCCTCTCTTGGTGAACATTTGGATGGTGAGGGTGAAAGAATGGATGCTGGTCTTCACTAGCCCTACGCCTACTCATCATAACCCTAGAAACTTCAGAATCATTGTCGCCCTCTGAAGACTATGCAACAGTTTAGAATTTAGACTGGATGACCCTCCAAATGATCAACTATGCTCTCCAACTAACATTCCAAGGAACCATATTGAGAAATGTACGCTGCTCAGGCCAAAGCCAAATCATAGAGATGATTTTCTCATAAATATGGACTTATCAGAAAAAATCAAATAACAGAAGATCTCATGCAACATTTACCATTTCCATTTAGAAAATCTAATTTGAAATTTAGTTATGTTTCATCCACATCTTGAGTTTGAGATAATATTTTCATGGAAAACACAATTTTTCTTTATTTTTATTTCTTCCTTCTGGCATAATCGTGGACATTTTGCCTGGCTTTTTCAGCCTGTAAACATTGCCTGCTTAACGCTATTTATGACTGGTCTGTGATTGGTTTAGAGCAAATGTGCATGGGCTTTCTTAAAAGCAGCGGCATTTGAGGTCAGAATGACAACATTTGTTCGTTCAAGCAGCGAGCCTAGCCAATTGGCAATGACTCCTTGAAAATAAAATATTAATATGAAGAAACAGTGTTTTTATCATCTAAGGTCCTTATAGTAGATTCACCAAGGAACTTTCTTCCCTCCTTTATTCATTCATACTGTGTGGAATACATTGGATTCCATCTGCTTACAGCTCTGTAGGGAGAAATCATGGTGGCTTTTATCCAGCAAGTCTTGGCAGGCTCCAACTATACACTGTTACTTGATTAAGGATTTGGCATATGAGCTAAGGTAAGCCTTTTTATGGTGTTATCCAGAATGGGCTTCCTGGTAAATGACATAGTCTTCAAAGAATGTTTCCAAAGAGACTGTCATAAAGCTTTTCTGTGGGTAAAAATTTCATGTGTAGCTTGTTTCCTTTATTCCGAAAACCTAGTAGAATACCACTAACTAATCCAGGATTTCTTAACCTGGGAGTTGGACCTCCTGGATGTGAGAGTGGGAAAATCTCCAAAGGTTCTCTAAGAGCCAGAGAGCTACTTGGTAGTTGGTGCCGGTAGCAATAGATTACAAAAGAATGAACGGAAGAAGCAAAAATTCTGTATCTTCTGAGCCCTCCTCCTTCTCCCCCATTCTGCCTGGATTTTAGAATTGGCTGTAGTGATGAGAGCATGACTAGAGGGAAAGTGTTGCATTGGCTGAAGCAGGGCTGTGAGAAAAGTGAAGGAGCCTCTGGGCGGTAAAGGGCTGTCGAGTGATGAGAGATATTCGAAGTCACAGCGCTCTGCTTTAAAGTGAATTTTAAGGACTCTGCTTGTTGAAGAGGCCATTGAGCCGTTCAAGGAAACTGAGTCATCCTTACATGGTCAGGCTCACTCCCACAGGGGATCTAACTGCTGGGGAGAAAACGAGGGCAGCTTCCCTAAGCAAGTCACGGGAAGAGGTGAAGCCAGATGATGGACTGCAAGTCTTGGTCTAAAGCTCAAATGGACTGGTTCCATTTCCTTTCCAGTCTACTTTCACTGCACATTGCCCAAAATATTTATTCTAGTTCAACAAGACAAGAGCTCCCAGAAGTTATGTGCTAGTGATATTGAAACCATTTCTAAAGCCAAGTACTAATTTCCCTTCTACAAATGGAGCCTTACTCGGACTGTCTGGGAAGAGTGTTACCTGGGACAGCAAAGTGTTCAGAAGCATTTCAGACTTTCACAAGCATTTCACAAGCATTTCAGTGGGGTTTGAGTAGAAAAGCCACACTTCTCAGATGGTAAGAGCTTTCTGAGTGGAGTTTTGCACAGTGTCGTATCCTTTTCCAGCTCCCAGAACAGACAAGTCAGAAACAACCTCATCTCCCAAGGGAAAGGGATGTCTCCGCTTCCCGCCCCAGGCTCTGGTGGCCCCTAAGCTTCATGCAGTCCTGGCTACATGCAGGGGTGTGTGACGGGCTGGGAGTTCAGCTGCTGGCCTTGCCTTTCAACTCTGTAGATCACATGAACACTGCATTTGAAATGCTCTGGTGACTTTGTTTTTTAATTTATGTTTTCTCTCTTAGTTCCATCTCCCTTACTCCACATACCCTGTATATTGGTTAAAAACAAACAAAAAACAAGTGAGAGAGGCGAAATTTATTTTGTGGAACTGTGTTTATGAATTTTTATCCTTGAACAAGATCCTTGGAAGCTTGGAAGATGGTTCAAGCTTCCAAAATATCTACACTCGTATTGATTCTATTTTTAGAGCTATGTTGGAAGTATCTAGCAGTGAAAAAAAAAAGTATTTGAAATCAGAAAGATCCCAGAAAGTCTAGTCCATATGGTCTAAAAACCTCTGCTTAGAGCAGTGAGTGCTGGCAAATCAGCTATAGTGTGTGGAACAGAAACTTTATTTGCACCTGTCTGACAGGCTCCGAGCACCAGTTCCCTCAGACTCTCTGTGTGTCTCTCTGCAGTGTCCTTTCCACCACCTTTCACAGACTCTGTTCCATGGAGTGCTTCGAAGCATGAGCTTGGGTTCCTGCAGACTCCACCACAGACCAGCCAGTAACTTGGTGCATTTTATTTAAATTATCTAAATATTTGCTTTCCTGGATCATACTAAATGCTTAGTAAATCTTAGCCATTATTAATTTCAGTCTTTCTGCAGATTGTGAACCAAATGAGAAATAGGCACAGGAATCAGACAGAGATCCAAACATCAGAAGGTTATAAGTAAAGCTGGGATGGAGATCAAAGCAGTTTCCAATACCTTTTTCTTAAGTTGAGACTTTGAAATACATTCAAGGGAAGAGATAAAGCTGCATAGTAGTCACTACTCACCAGCCATATGGACAACTGAGATCTGCCATGCACCTTGTTGAGAATAGAGTACTCAGGAGCCCATGAGAGAGGGCAGTGGGTCCGGTAACCCCAGGTTTGCTCACCACTTAAAAATGAGGTGATGGGGGAAGGCTTGTAGCTAGAAGGTAGGTTAAGGTGAGAATGAGACAGAGACAGACTGAGTTAGGAGTGACCACTGAAAGGACAGAATTCTCGTCTTGTGGGTGAGCAGGAACACAGGGAGAAGATGGCTCCTTCTGCTGGTGATGGTGCGTTTATTGATTATTTGTTTTCCTCTTTGGCAGATGGTAACTGCACAACGACTCTTCTTAGCAAAGAGAGCTTTTAGTTCCCTTCAAATAGACCTAAGAATCATTAGGAATGAGTGCTCAAAAGGGAGTGGACAGCAAAACTGTCATTAAGACGTTGTTCACTCACACACGTGGCATTTGTAGGGCTTCATTCTCCCTGCCCTTTCCATCGGTCTCAGGCTCCTCACTGTCTCTCCACATTTCTCTCCCAGCCCCTGTGTTGACATCCAAGCTACTCCTGGCAGGACGGGCAGTGATAAGAGGAGGCTTTGCAGGGAGAGTTGGGAGTTGCAGAGTCCACGGCTTTTAAATGAACAGGGCTGGAGTCTGTGAAGTGCTTGCGTCTGATGTCTGCTCAGAGCTGTCTCCAGGGTGGGGGAACAGAAGTGCCTAACATGAGGGAATGCAAAGCCCACTGCCGCAGGCAGTGCTTTCTCTCTGCAATTGCCAGGAGGAGTGGGGATACTGTTACGGGTCAGAATAAAATGGACATAAAAATTTAAGATAATGCGTCACTCCTGGTAGCATTGCCTTCTATCTTTGGACTTCTTATGCAGTAAATAATTAATCTAAGCAATAAAGGTAGGTGTAGATAACATTTCATGGAGAGAGTTCCTCTCCCATCTGAGTTAGGGGCTGCAAAACGTGTTCTAATAGTGATGACACTCCCCAAATGTCTTCTCATCGAGCCAAAAGCTTGCAGCTCTCCTTATTACCCTTTTCACAGGGCTCTAATTTCTCATTTGGCATCTTTGAGGCCCTGAATTTTACTTGGAAGAACTTGTTCTTTTTTCCTTGGTTGATTTTTCCCTTTCAAAATAAAAGGTCCTTCAAGTGACTGCACTCCCACCAGGAGAAATATTTCCAAGTCCTCTCAAATCTGAAAAACAGAAAATGCTCTAAAATAAAACCCATTGATAAGGCTACCAAGAGCTGTAGCTTGGGGTGAGAAATGGGGAAGTGAGGGCGGGAAAGGAATATTGGGACTCCTTCAAAGGACTTTCCATCTGGAAAGGGCAGTACACTGGGGTATTTGGAAAACCATGGGCACAGGAAATGTGAATTCTTTAAAAACAAACAAACCAACCAAATAACAAAAGAAAAACTGCATTATTATCCACAGTGGTCTGAATGGAACCATATGTGTCTCTGGGTGAGCAGAGCCGCCCTTGGCCTGTTCTTTGCGTGCTGGCCTATCCTCCCCTCCCTGAACTCAGAGCAGGCGTCTCTGGGCAGAACCCCACTGCAGACCTCCTTCTCAGTCCCTTGGGGCCACTTCCAGCTTTGTTCTTCTCATCAGGGTTCCCTCCCACCCTGGAAACTCCTTCACGACACGGCCTGTTGGATGAGCTTTTTCACCAACCTGTAGGTGAGTGGAGAGCCTCTCGGTGAGGCTAAAATCTCAACAGAGAAAGCTTTGAGTCAGAAGCAGGATTTGATCTAGGAGTGGGAGGAGCCAAATGATGGGGTTTTAGTCATGAGGCTTTTATTCAGGGAGCCTTGAGACGTTCTCTGCAAAGCCAGTTGCCTGAAGGGGCTTTTGCCGAGGACCTGCTCTCTACAGTGTTCCCTATTCCCCAGTCCAAGCTACCCCTGAATTTAGAATGACAACCTGTATTTGGGAGGCGAGTGAAAAGTTAACTTTTAACTTTGGTACCTGGGCCTGAGGGTCCCGTCTTATCTCTGTCTTTTACCACTGGAATGTTCCCATTATAGACCGTAAGAGCTAGTAGGGACCTTGGAGATCACACAGACCAAGCTTTCCATCTTTCAGACAAGGAACCACAGAGTGACTCTCGGGGACAAGTGGCCTTGGCATCCTGACTCTTGCAGGCCTCTTTCCCTGGACCACATCTCTCATTGAAGCTGTTGTTGGCTGTGTTACTTTACGTTCTGTCTGTAATGTTCACAGCATCATAATGGTGCCTGTGTGTCTCTTCTGGTAAAGTGTGAGGTCACCCATGTCCTCTTTACATTGTGTGTGTCTTGTGTCTTGACTGACAAGCACTAGGACCTGTAGAAAATTCACCCACTGTCTCTACCAGGCCAGACCTGCCCCCTTGGATAACCTTCCCTCCAAATCCTTCAAAGTGTCCTGCGATGTTCCCCAGATGTTCTGTGAAAGGAGCCAGGAGAGCTGAGCCCCAGAGGGGGAGAAGAAGCTCAAGGCGCCAGCCTTGCAAGCCTGAGGCCTCAGAACTATCTTTGCACAGAGTTGCCTGAAGCCAAATGAGAGTTTCTGGAATTTGGACATACACACTCAACATCGTCGATTGGAGGGGTTGTGAACATTGTTCATGGAAAAAATATTTTAAGGAAAAGAGCATTTGGCAATTTCCCTGAGTGGTAAACAAGCTAACAGAAATTAAACAGGGGACTCCAGGGCATTTACCAGTAAACTGGAGTCATTCAGCTTTTCCTCCCCAGGACATTCTCTTCCTCTGAACCTTCATGATGCATTCAGTCAGAGGAAGGGATGACCACAGGATGACCACAGGAAACGATTTCAGAAGATGGTTTGCATGGAGTTTAACCTCTTTAAAGTGACTTTTGAAAAAACCTAGGCTACTAACTGCTCAAATGGAATTGTGAGATATGAAAAATTACCAGATTCCAGTGACCTAGGCGAGTCCTGTCCCAGCCGGGGGATTGTTTCTGAATAGAAAGCTGCCAATTGGCCTGTTCTCAGAACTGGCTGGAGACGGACCATTCTAAGAAGCCAAAATCCTAGGTCTGGTCAAAAGTTGACCATCATTCTGTCACTTGGAGGTGACTTAGACCTGTGGGTACCATGCTTTCCCACCTGTGAAATAAAATCAGCCCTGCCTCTCAGGGGGCTCCTGTGAAGGTTGATGAGATGCCACATGATATGTAGACATGTTCAAAAACTATGAAGCATGATAAAAGTCAGGTGATAGGATTATATGCAAGTATAATTGGGCCCCTGATTGAAGAAAATAATGAAAGTAATGCTCTCCTTACATGAAAAAGTACTAAACACTCTTTATGAGTCGGGCTCAGTGAGACATACATACACACCCCTCACCTCCCACCCTTAACACACAGAAACCACTCCAGGTATTTTAGCAAGTAGGGCTTAGTATAGAAACTTGGGCATTTACAGTACTGTTGGAAGGGATGTGTTCTTGGCTGGGCATCCAGGGAGGACTTCAGAACACAAAATGATACAGCTTCTATCTCTGGGGGTCCCACTGGAGCTCTGTTGCCCACCCCCTAGGGGCTCTGAAAACCCGGATGCTGGAATAGAAACGGAGCAGGTGCTATTCAACAAACAAACTCAATCTAATCTCAACGCATTGCTTACTGTTACACATCTAAATTGGGGCAGGAAATGGCTCTGCCTCACTCTGCCCTCCAAATCTCCTACCAATACAATAATTTGGTAGAATGTAATTCACACCGATACAATACAATAATTTGGTAGAATGTAAATACAATACCTCAGCTGCAAAATGTGGGAATTATGGTGTGTAACTCCTTTCCAGCTAGGAGGAAGATGAATGGTGGGGAGCAAGTCAACTGCCAGTATCCACTCTTAGGCTTCTTAATATTCATGCAAACCTTGTTCAAGTTGGAGAAGTTTAAAAGTTAAAAACAACATTTCCCAGACTTCCTGAAGCTAAGATTGATTTCTGTATTATCAGGGCACAAACTAAGAAACTCCCCAACATAGCAATTTTATGCTATTACTTTTAGTTGTCTTCAGAGTAAGTAGATCATGAAGACCCCCAAGGCCCAGATCGCTCTCATGTCCTCTACTGTCCCTTAGGCAAGGGATGTGTGTGTGCGTGCACACGCATGCCATGGGTCCCTTCAGCAGTATGGTAAAGGTTATGGATCCCATTTCAGAATAATATTTTTAAGTGCATAAAATTAAACTCATAAGATTACAAAGGAAACCAATTATATCGGTAACTGTATTTCAGTGTAATTTGTAATCTTGCGTGTTTAATTTTATGTGCTTCTGTACTAGCACATTAAATAACATGGTCTCACAGCAGGCCTCACAACAATTGTAATTTTGAAAACAATGAGTGTAAACATTTCAGGATATTTGCAAAGACTGAACTGCGATATGAAATTATCTTAATTGTATTGATGGTAAAAATCACAGGTTCTGTTGCCTGTATCCAAGGATGAAGGAGATGCTAAATTTCAGATAGGAATTACTGAAAGTCAAGATGTGGTTCTGCCAGCCAAGTTCATGAATTTCCCATAGGAATGTGGACCTAGGTTAGGAGCACCTGACTTGCGTGTCATCCCCCTCTGCACAGACAAGATAGGCTGAACACCACCATCCATTCTCCAGCCCTCCAGAAAGGAAGTGGAGATCGATAGGCTTCTTTTATGGGGTGACCACGTTGTACATATCACTTCTACTAGCTCCATGCAACTCCTAGCTCCATGAGATGCCAGCAGAGGTAGTCTATCTAAGCAGCCATATGCCCAGAACAAAACTCCTGAAGCTCTATTACCAAGAACACGAAGCGGGGAATGAACGTGGGGGGCCAGTTGGCAGATTCTGCCATACTCTCTCATGTCACAAAAGTACAGATGATGACAAGCTCAAACTAGTTGAACTCCTTTGCACAGACTTAAGGCAATTTGCTTTCTTTGTTTGGAAAATACATGCTGCTAGTATTTCTCAAGCATTCTTTAAACTGACTAATTATTGAAATAGATCTCTGTGACTCCAGAAACCAAAAAATAAAGTTCTACTGTGGATTCATGAGTATCTAGCTGTGGCCTAATTTGGTTTTCCAGTCAATTGACCTGCCTCTGAGAAAGCTGAGATAATGCTGCTCACTATTATTGGTTTGCCACTGGAATCCTAATTCATATTATACTTAATGAGTTTTACACTGTAGCTTCCTCCAGAAGAGAAACAATCTTTACATGGACTGATAGAGCTCCCAGAGCAAAGTGGTGAAGCTCTTGAGGAAATTACCCATCTCCCTTCACCCCTTTCCATGTGTCATTCAGGCAGAGATACAGAGTGGATCACTGTATGTGGTAGACAACTCCATACATTTGAGACTATTTGTTTGTGACGTAGTTCCCTTTGGAGGCTCTAACTGGGCCATTGAAAATGGTCCCTGTGGGGGCAAGCCTATTGAGTTAAAGCTTACATCACATTCCAAAACTGTTTTTATAGGAAATAAAAACTGTAGGAAAGAGCAAATACAGAGGATATCCTTTAAAGTAGCAGCTAAGTCATTCAGCATGGAAGTACGGGATTAGCAGTGAAAACCAGATTTGGATAGGTATACTCTCAACTCATGTCTCTCTATCTGTTCTCTGAAGGAAAGAAGAAAAATAGTAGAACTAGCCAGATTTTGTGAAATGCAGCATGTATGCAGCAATGTCATAAAGGACCCTACAAAAGCTAAAATATCTGAGAAGCAATCCAACTAACTATTGACTTAACAGGAACCAACTGAATTATTTTTATGAACAAATCTAAATCAAACCAGATACTTCAGAGTTGGTTTTGAAAAGAGGCCCCAAGACCTTTTTCTCTTACAGAGCTGTGTGGTTCTACATGTGCAAGCCTGGCCTGCAGTTGGTACGTTCCTGTCTGTGGCTGCCACTGGTCACTCCAGAGAGCCCCGGTTAGGCTACAGGCTTGCATTAAATGGTTCATCAAATGCTCCCTGACATATGTTCTTCTTTTGTTCCTCTAGGAAAAGAATGCACATCTTAACTTCTGCATTTACCATAGCTGGTTTGTTGGGTCCAAATTGCAGAAACTGGGTCAGGTGAGTACTAGTTTGCAAGATGGGCCCCTCAACCTACAAAACCCAGGTGGGTGCAGCTTGACTGTGCTCTCAGATCCCTGGTTCAGGGCTTCCATGAGACCTGGCAGGGTCCGGGCCTAACAGCAGCAAACAGAAGATAGTTCACAACACATGGGCCACATCGGTACTGTGGCTTTCAGGAATGATCCATTGCAGCCTGGGGAAGGAGGAACAAATGGAATGCACGGAAGGGGTCTATTCAGAAAGACTAAAGTTGCAGAAACAGGAAAGTGTCTTATTTCCTCTAAGAACCTTTGGAAGATCTGGAGAAAATTTGATTTCAAAGCCTGACACCAGAGCTGAGGCATGGTTTTCAATTCACACAGGAATGAGCATGAGGTTGAAACAATCCTGATGAAGTCCTCGCAGCAAGGACATAACTCATCTCACCTGGCTGCACTGGGAGATCAAATGACCAGAAATGCTCCCCTCGTGCCTGGGGTATTCGTCTGGCGGCCAGGTCCCATGGACTTCTTCAGACTCATCATTCTTTCCAGAGTGGACCTGGCTCCGCATGCTGTGTGGAAACTGCCTGCTTACAAAACAATCTGACCATTGCCAGATGTGGGCACCTGGCCAGCTTTTACATAATTTAGACTTTTCTTTGCTCAAGATGGTACAATTTAAAAGAGCCTTAGAAGTTCTGTTTTAATCTGCCCTCCTCCTCTTCCCCACCTCCCTTCAGACTTTTCTTCATCTCAGCAGCAAACTCTCTCACCCAAACATGTGGTGGCACTTTATTTTCTGTGCTGCACATCAGTACATATGGCTGGAAAGCACAAGAGCAGGCATTTCCTTATGCTTGCTCAAAATTAAAATTAAAGTAACTCGGAGAATCTGCTGTCAGCCTCCTGTTGCTCAGACCTGGTTTTCCACGCACATCTTTCCCCCTGAGGTGCCAGCTCTAGAATATCTGTTGAGAAGCTCAGTGTTCAGGGATGTGAACAGGAGGATGCAAAGCCCAGCACAATGGAAGCAGATCAATTTTATTCCTTTCATAAGAAGTACTCTTTTATAATTTAAAGTTACTCTTCTCATGTAAGAAGATCAAAGCACCGCACAGAGTGCGGTGAAATGAGTGCCAACAAATTCACATTTGAAGGTCAGGGCCGAGTTGGGACTTTCCTGCTGATCAAGCAAGGTCAGGGGTTCTGCGAACTTTAATTCCCATTTCATTTCTTCGTTCTAGTGACTAGGTCACGTTGCTTTCCACAAGGCTTCAAACCATGTCTGCTTTTGTCATCTGGACCTCATCTGAAAGACTACAAGGCAATGGAGGCCACCACGTGGCTCTGAGACAGTCACAGACAGAGCACATGTTTTGAGGATATCTTTGGGAATGGCAGAATCCATCTCTCCTCTCTCTCTCTCTCTCTCTCACACACGCACACACACACATACACACACACACACACACACACACACACACACACACTACAGGTGGCTCAGCCTCTCCCAGTTAGAACAGAATGTCAAAAACCCAACTAATGTATCAATTTTCCCTCCTTGTTGACTTCCTACACTGTAAGTAGCTGGCAGAGTCTGTCACCCATACGTGGGAAACAGACTGTGCAGAGTTCTCTGGCAATTGCACTGTATTGAGGAAGAGAGGCTTCAAAATGTGCATACAATGTTGGTATTTACCGAGCAATCTCCAGGCACCTTACGGTGGCCCTGAATTTTTCTCTGAGTTAGTTTCCTACCGATAGATAATTGGTCTGGTAAGTAATTATAACTATTTCCCTCAGTTAGCCAATATTAAAACCAGCTCTTTACTTTTTTGCAAAACCCACACACATTTTAGGGGACTAAAAATTGTTCAGAGAGGTTTTCTTTTAGTCTGATTTTTGGAGCACGTGTATCGGAACATCTGTATCTCTAATAGGCTTAAAAGTATGATGAGCACGTCATCTGGATTGACCAGCAACCAGAAGGCTGAGAACCATCCTCAATGCGTGTTAAAGCTTGAGTTTGCAGACCAGTTTCAAAGTGTGTTTAAATTCAGTGTAATTCTATCACTCATGTCAATGAAGCCCAGAAAACAAAGGAAAGGGAGGAAAATGATCTTGTCCAGAAGCCTGTCCACAGACTGGCCTTGATTAGAGCCTTGATTGCCATATTGAAAAACCAAAATGGCCATTCCATGACGAGAAAATCATTCCTTTGGTCAAAAAGTTAAACTGTTTACAGAATCAGATTCAAAATATAGGGCCCACGACCATGAGCAGGCATCATGATAAGCCGTTTCGCATGCTATCTCATTACCCCTTAGGGCAGCCCCCAAAATGGGATGGTTATTTCCCATCCTTAGATGGATGAAGGAACGTTAGGCGGAGGCTGCCTCTGCAGTCCAGTGGCCTCCTCTAGCAGGTAAGTGTACGTGCCATCCTTCACGCACCCAGCACCCATGATGGGGGGCCCTGCTTTCTGACCCCACCTCTTGCCTCTCTGAAATCATTTTTAAGGGACGTATTAGGGAAATTCCAAACTTGTGCTATTTCTCCATGATTTCTCCTTGCACCCACCAAAGAAAGAGTTCAGCCTTGATTCCTGGGATGGTTGGTGTCTGATTTAATCCTGGGTTAAACTGGGGAGGAAGGCTGAAATATGGCACCCGGGAATAAAAGTTGGAATCCCTTTTCCAACAGAAACAGAAGTTAAGAAATTTAAGGCTCTATAAAAATGTCTTGGGAGAAGCAGAGTGATGTGGAGGAAACAACTTGAGTCCTGAATCACCACTTGCTAATAGTGCCATCTACGTTTCAATTCTCTCATCTATACAGCAGAGGTGATGTCAACCTTGAAAGTGGTTGAACTATGAGGCTTAAGGAATTACCCTTAAAGTTCGTAAAGTTTTTGATTCCTGGTAAGCAATCAATAAATGGTGACTTTTGTCATTTTTTTTTTCATATTGGAGGCAGTGGTTTGTTGTGTTTACTTGAATGTGGGGGGTTGTTTGTTTTAACCAGAAAATTCTAGTTATTTCCATCCTCCATGTGGAAGATGTTTCTAAAACGTATGGGTGCACTTATCTTCCTGCCACAGAACTGAACACAATTGATTTTTTCTGTAATGATTAAGGATCTTACAGTGCTCTGGGCAATCATTCTGAGAGTAAAGCCTTCTCATTGTTCAGCACTTAGATGCAGATGTGAAAATTCTTGCAGACCCAGGAATAGGCATTACCCCTACAAGTTTGTCGGTTGTTTGTTTTAAATAAATCTCTGATATCAAGCACTTTACTAGGGTTTGCCTTTTACTTATCAAAGCTGATTGGGAACTATGTGTAGGGGTTGGCTGTGTTCCCAGTGGAAGGTTGGCTTCTAGTTAATCCAGGTTTTGTTTATTTTTCATTTATGATGCACATTCATCTTTTCCAAATGGAGGGAAAGTCGCATAAATAGCAGAAACCCAATTTCAGCTGAACCCAAGACCAAGTTGGGCCTTAGTAATCAGACTGCAGCCAGAACTCCTTAAAGGCATCTGTCTCCCCAAAGTTATTTGTAACACTAAGCATTTCCTAAGGAAAGGGGAAGTGGAGAGGTGGGAGGTGGGAAATCAGCCCATGTTTTTCTTATTAAGTCCTTATGAGGATTTAGAGGGGATCAGTCACAAATTTTAGGAAAGCAGAGATGCAGCTAGTTTAGCCCAAGACAATTAGGTTCTGAGTTTAAACACTGAGGGGAGGAGTCTTGGTTTGACTCAGGATGAGACAGCCACTGTGTGTCCCATACTCCATGAAGCTGGGTGACAGCGTCCTCCGGTGCCTTGAACACCAATAGCCTTTACCAGACAACAGTCTGATGGGTTAAGTGTAAATGAGTCAGAAACATATGGATTGCATTTCCCTAAGAAAGTAGATCACTTTAAAAATGAAGGGGCAAAGTGCTTGAGAAAATACATTATGGGTTTTGTCAAGGCCAAAAGGATATAAACTACTTCAGATATTCTCTAAATGCCAAATGAGCAAGCATTTCAAGGCAAGTGCTTTACAGGGTTGTGTATACGGTCTTGTAAATGTATCAGCTTGGGAACCTCACCAAGATGATGTGCATTCGTGCATTATCTAAGGCCAGGAAAGTGATTTTTGAAAACAGCCAAAAAGAATATACACAGACAAGATGTCGACAGTTATCAAACACGGGAAACTAGAATTTAACTCAGTGTTTTCTGTGATAAATCCATTTCCACTCCACCCCCCTTTTTTTAAATTCTGAGTTAAAAAATATCAAATGGGAGAATCAATGCAAAGGTTTGCTATGTGATTTTACCTGGCAAATAAACAAACAAGCAAATAATAAAAATTATTCAAGTTGTGTGGCTATAAGTGGATTCTGTTTTAATCACACCAAATTTTAGCAATCTTTCTAAAGGTTGTTGACAAAATGAATGAAAGAGAAACCCAAAGAGGCACTCTCCACAGCCAGGTGGCCAAGTGATAAAGTGCTGACAAAACCCCGGGAGGCCTGCTGCTCTGCCTCCCCTGGCTACTCACCACCTCCAGACCGGGCCTCCAAGAAGCAAGGAAAGGCTTACTCTTAACCTACAAGACCTGTCTTGGGACAGGCCCTTCATTATCTTCTGGTCCATGAATTGCCTACAACATCATACTTAGAGCTTCGTAGAGAGAATGCTACAAGGTGAAGATTCTGGAGGACAAACCGGATATACAGATGAACTATAATACATGCACCTTCAGTTTGCCTTCCAGCCACCGTAAGTCCTCCAAACCCAGCCAGAGAAGGCTTATCTGTATGGCCTTGGTTCACCAGAAAGCCTCTCTCTCTCTCTCTCTCTCTCTCTCTCTCCCTCCCCTTCTACTCCTCCCCCTTCTTCTTCTTCTCCTTCTTCTCCTCCTTCTTCTTCTCCTTCTGCTCATTGAGTCCTTATTTCTCTCCCTGTCCCTGTCTCAACAGTTCCTTTAACTCTTTCTTTTCCTGAGTGTTACTTCCTCTGTTTTTGTTCTTCCTAACTCTTCCTATCTCTGTCTTTATCTGCTTCTGTCTGTCTCACTTTCTCTCTCTCAGCTGCCCCTGTCCTTGAGAAACAAGGCCCATGCCCACACTTACATTTAGGCAGAACCACCTCACCAGGAGCTGGCTTCTTCTTCTCCAAGTTTCAGTTGGGGAGAAGGGATTCTTGTTTCCTCCCAATATCTCCTTCATTTGGAGGGATCTGCATTAGTTTAACATACTTGCCTCTCCCAACTTCCACACTTGCTCCTCCCAATGGGAAAAGAATAGCCTACCAGGGGTGAAAGTGTGTAGCAAGCCCTATCCCTGTCTGCCCCTCAGATGCTATGCTCTGTCGCTTTTCCACATAGAGCTGCACAAGTGGGTGGGTGCATGAGTGGGGTGGGTACACAAGTAGGGTGGGAGCCCTCCTTCCAGGGCTCAGTACAAGGACAGGCTAATCAGTCCTCAGAATCAGCTTTGTCGGAAATGAAAGAGATCTTTCATTCCATCAGCAGATTCTCACTTCTCATTTCTCAATTTGATTGGAAATTGGGTAGGAAAAAGGGTGACATTCATTAGACCCCTTCAAAGGCGCCCTGCGTCCTCATACTCAAAAATCTTGATTCCATACGCCCAAGTGCTCCTGAATGCGTCTCCACTTTGGTTTGCTACTTATCTTCGCTTCTCAAGTTTCCCTCCTATTTTTTTTGGCAACCATTACTTTTGCTCAAAGATATCCAGTTCTTCTCTGCTCCCAGAACACTGGAAGATTGTGCATCCCCACACACTTGAAATTAGGCTTTGGTCTTGCATTGTCTGATAAAATGTGACATGGGGATGACTGCCCTAGAAAGTTACCCAGACCACAGAGGAATTTTAATGCATGAGAAATACACCTATATGGTTTGAAGGCCTTGAGAAGTGGGGCTGTTTGTTATCACAGCATAACCTAGCCCATCCTGAGTGATACACCTGGTGTGTCAGGCCTAAATTTCTGTGTCTCAACCCTGGTTTCATCTGTTTACTCACACGTCTCCATTTACTTTTCTTACTCTGCTCCTCTAGCTCACCTGGGTTTCATTTTTTTCCCTTTATTATAAACATGAATTTGTATTTATAATTAACATAAATAATTGACTTTTATTTTCAGCAAAGATAGGAGAGCATAATTTGAAGAAGGGAATAATTCAACACAGATATAAAAGAAATACTTTAAGCCCAAAAGTCTTAAATACTTTAAGTCTAGAATAAAAAACAGGGAAAGAATATGTAGTATTTGCTCATCTCAGGAATCAGAAATGAAAGGGGTGTTCCCAAAATCTTTTTTTTTTTTTTTTAAAGATTGTATTGGGGAAGGGGAACAGGACCCCATTGGGGAACCGTGTGCACTTCCAGGATTTTTTCCAAGTTGTCCTTTGAATCGTAGTTGTGGAGGGCGCAGTTCAGCTCCAGGTCCAGTCACCACAATTAGCCTACTGGCCCATGTGGGAACCGAAGCGGCGGCCTTCGGCTTTAGGAGCACGGAGCTCCAACCGCCTGAGCCACCGAGCCGACCCCCAAAATCTTAATCAGTCTGAAATTTAAGTCCATTGGAAGAGAGGAATGGACAGACTTCTTGGACAAACTGGAAAGTAACTACCAAACTCCATGTAGCCTTGAAATATTGAATCCCTCAATATGTTAGGGAAAAAAAAAAAGGAAGAGAGCAGAGTGACAGACATCTCAGAAGTTATTATGAAAGTCAGTCTTTCCTGATGAAAACTGTACAACTCAGAAGCAAGTGAGAAATTTCAGGGGCTGAAAAAGTACTCTCCCTCCTTCTGAATTCAATAACCTTAAATTCCCAGTAGGACACTAACCACATGTTGGTGTTGTGGATAAATTCTGAAAAGCATCTGAGGGTAAGTGTTTAATTATACTTGGCACGGCTATACCTTTTTACTCTTAAGACAGGAAATCCCCCGACTATTAACTGCATTCGACCTTGACAGACCAAATGAGAGCCTTTCTGGCTGCCCTTTCTAGGACAGTTGGGAACTACTTCCTTTCCGGGGCAACAGTAGCACCTGAACCCAAAAGCCTTATTATGTGGTTCTCTTTGGTTAGAGGCCAGGTGGACACCCCCCTGCCATGCCCTCAATGGCACTAAATAAAAGAACTAAACCTGTTTCAGGCCAAGTCCCACAGCATGTGTCTGGGGGAGTTTAAGGCAGCTTGGTAAAGGAGATTGACTGCCCCAGGTTTTCTCCCAGACATTCTGAAATTCGTATCTGGGGTAACACAGTGATGTCTGACTGAGAGGCAGAGGGTAGCAATTATGGGGCCAGCCCCAGGCAGAACTGAAGTAGCTAGAACACTATGCCTCAACTTCTTTTTACAGCATGCTTCCTATAGATGACTCAATATCTTATACACTCCTTTTGGGTTTATTAAATATCAAAACAAACTTTGTGATTAAAAACCCATCTGAGTTGTTAGACACCATCTACCACCCCTCCTTGAGAACCGCTGTGCTAGGATTTCTATCCCTTTTCTTATTAATGGTTTTTACTTCACCTGTTTTCAACATCTATCTATCTATACTATATGCATCTATTTATTCAGCAATTATTTATCAAGTACTTGTTGCTTGCTAAGCTGGGTACCAGGTGTCAGAGAAATAGAGTAGAATAAATCATGATCTTTGCTCTAGAGGAAGATAAACAGAGACAATTTTAACAGACTGTAGTAAATCCTATGGTAAATGTGTGCACTGACTCAGACCCACACTTGTCCCAAAAGCAGTGGGGTGGGGTACCAGGGAACATTTCCTCAAGAAATGAAAGTCTTGTCGCACTCTCTGCCTCCTAAACAGATTTACTCACCAACCCTTGATAGATAAAAATAAAAATCATAAAAGTTTCACAAAATCATGGAATCTTAAGCATCTTTATTTCAGTTTTCCCTACTTTGACAATGCAGAAATTTGAGGTTCGTAAAGATCGGCCACTTGCCCATGGTCACACCATGAACAGGAACAGCTTTCTCTAATCTATGTGGCATCAGCTGGGGTGACCCACTGGAGCAGGACAATCCCCTTGTAAGATGGCTGGCTCCTGTGGTAGCCTAGCCTCTCCATGTGGGCCTCTCCACGGGGCTTCTTGGGCTTCGTCATGGCATAGCAGCTGAGTTCAAAAAGCAAGTGTTCTGAGAGACAGGAAATGGAAGCTGCCAATTTCTTAAGGCCTGGTCCTAGGGATGGGTATGGCATTGCTTCTGCTACATTCTAGTCATCCAAAATTCAAGGCAGGGGGACATGGACCTCACCTCTCGGTGGGAGGAATGGCAAAGAAATTTTGGCCATCACTTATTCACTGTCTAAGTGATTTTGCATCTTGGTAGACATCAAGGACTTAGTTAAAAAAGTAAAAACCAAGTGCAAAGATAATGGGAGCAGCTTGTTAGTGGCCTTTGGCAGTTGTGCTGCAGGTTGCTGTAAGCTCCTTTTAGACGCTTTCAGGCATCAGGAAGCTGATGAAGGCAAAAGAAACAACAGCAGAAAAAGATGGGATTTTTCCAGTTAATGAAGTTACCCTCACAGCCATGGTGCCCACATTTTGCTGCATGTTAGAATAACCTTCATAAAAATATAGATTTCCAGCACCACCTCACAGAGATTAAATCACACTTCCTAGAAGCTAGTTTTAAGAAAGTCCCCTGGGGATGATGAGGCGGTTCTGCAGTTAACCCTGTTTGCAAATTCAGACCTGATTCCAAGATCCCTGGCCCTTGGCCCTGCATGTTTTTATAGATGTTTTTAAAATAATGAGATTGAGGTCCTTCCTCTCCCTTCCCCAATCACAAATTCCACTTTGGCTATGGAAAATGGTCATGACAGTTTCTGGTCCAAGAGCTCTGTGCTGGGAGATACCAAGACAACTAAGGCTGAAACGAGAGCCCAGAGGATGGGACTGAGAGACCTGGCTCACTTTTTGACTCCAGCATAATTATTTTAAAATTCATTCATGGGTTGCATGAGACAATTCATTCTTTTCTAATACTGAGCGGTATTCTATTGCATGAATAGACAGCAATTTGCTTATCCGTTCATCAGTGGGTAATGTTGGGGAAATAATCAGGCTGACAAAAAGACCCCTCCATATCAATAGAAAAATAGAAACACACTTGATTATTGAGGAAATATTAATAAATTTATATGCATATAAGGCAGCCCAAAATGACTACAAAGTTAGGGGAAGATCTGACACATTTTGTGCAGAAAAGGAGAAGAAAGAACAATAACTTCTCTTATCTTTCAAAGACTAAACAACCACTTCTTGCCACATTTCCCCTGAGAGAGCCTGGAGCAAATTCCCAAGTTCTGTCTATTTGGCAGAGCTGGAGAAATACCTTTATGTTGTAATGCTGGAGACCAGCTCACTCCCTAGAGAAATATACCCCTATTCCAAACAGAACCAGGACTCAGATTCACTATGTGAACAAAAATATCTAAAACAGAGTCACTAATATCACAAGACACTAAAATGGAGTCAGGAGGTCATTAAGGGAGCCAGACTTACACACATCCACAGCCAGACAGGTTTGAATTCTTGGACTTTCTGCTTGCAGTTAGAAGCACATCCTGGAACCTACCCACCCGCTTTGTTTCCACGTCTACACTTACCTCAGACTTGCCCAATCCTTTTTGCATTAGCTGTGTTAAATGCGCAGTAGGAAAAGTTTCCTTTGCTCCAGCTTGTGGTTTCTGCCTTTCTAAGCTCCATCTTTGTCTTCCTCAGAGTACCCTTTAGGTTGCTACCTCCTGGGTTTCAACTCCTTTTGCTCAAATAAATGCTTTTGATTCTTTATTGCAGTCTAAAATTGATTTTGGTCAACAACTATGTCTTCAAGAAAACATTTTAAGATGAGGATAAAGGGGAAATGGTTTCTTTGCCCTTCATAAATAAATAAAATAATTTTCATTTACATTTACAATGAACATTTGGGTTGTTTCTTGTTTTTGGCTCTTTCAAACAAAGCTGCTGTGAACAGTCATATGTTAGACATATGTTTCTGTTTCTCTTGAATAAGGACTTACGACTGGAGGTGATGAGCTGGGTCAGAAACTAGGTGTATGTTTAACTTTTAAAGAAACTGCCAAAATCTTTTCCAAAGCAGCTGCACCGTTTTACGTTCCCACAAGCAGAATATGAAAGTTCCAGTTGCTCCACATCCTCACCAACACTTGTCATGCTCAGTTTTTAAAATTGTAAACAATTTAAGGGGTGGTATTTCATTGTACATTTAATTTGTCTTTCCCTGATACAAGTGATGTTGAGCATCACTTCATGTGCTTACTAGACATTTGAGTATCTTCTTTTGGAAGTGTTCAAATCTTTTGCCCGTTTTTTTCATTGGGTTGTTTGTAATTGATTTGTAAGCGTTCTTAATATATTCTCTATACAAATCCTTAGTCTGATATTTTCTTCCAGTCTGAGGTTTGCTTTTTCATGTTCTTAATGGTATCTCTGGAAGTAAACAGAATTTAATTTTGATGAAGTCTAGTTAATAAAAAGTAAAACTGACCTCAGACTTTTGGCCTCCAGAACTGGAAGAGAATACATTTCTATTAGTTTAAGCCACCAAGTTTGTGGTGATTTTTACAGCAGCCCCAGGAAACTAACACATCCATTATACTAGTTGGGATCTGTGCTTCACATGAGTGGTTCAGGGGTTAAATTGAAGCTTGTATAGATTTATACATAGGATTAGGGGATCCTTGTCTTGGTTTTCCTGTCACGGCCCCCTTTTTCACCTGCAGGGGTCCTTTTCCTAGTTCTTCTGGCAAGAGAGATGGAGTTTCTATTTAAGTTTTAGACCTTCCGTGACTGGGACCTGCTGACGTGTAGGGTCATTTCTCCAAATTTGACAACTTTCCACAATCTGCCTGCTTTTGTTTACTTTTCAGAGTCCTCAAATAGTTGTTTTTGTGTGTTGCCAGAGTTTTTAGTTGTAATTAGTGAATGGGAAGGGGTGGGCTTCTCTGCATCATGGAACAGGAACCTAGTCCCATTATAAGCAGCCCAGGCTGAGCAACTTCCTGTAGGGCATTGGAGAGAGCCTACCCAGAATAACCCTAACGTAGGTTGTTCAGCTCCATGACCTGTCCTAAAATTCTTAGCCTGGGAGAAGTGAAAGCAAGTGGACAAAATGTCAGATTCAACTAATACAAGATGTAAGCAACAAATATGGTAGTATTATTTGCTCTACTTCTCCTTCCTCTTTTTTAGTGAACTGCATGTTCTAGTGAATGTTTAAATTAAAAAAAAATATATTACAGTAAAAGACACATTGTCGTTAATCCTCCTCAAAATACTCCCCCTCACTTTGAACACACTTATCCCGTCATTCTTGCCACTTTCTGAAGCAGTTCTGGAAGTCTTCTTTCATGATCATCTTTAGTTGTGCTGTCGTGGCTGCCTCGATGTCCTGAATCGATTCAAAACATTTACCTTTCATGGTCATTTTGACTTTGGGGAAGAGCCAGAAGTCGCACCGTGCCAGATCCTGTGAATAAGGTGGATGAGGACACACAGTAATATTTTTGTTTGACAGAAATTGCCATACCAGAAGCAATGTGTGACATGGAGCATTGTCATGATGGAGGATGAAATAAAGACACTCATGAAAGAGGACTTCTAGAACTGCTTCAGAAAGTGGCAAGAATGATGGGATAAGTGTGTTCTAAGTGAGGTAGAGTATGTTTGAGGGGGATTAATGGCAGTGTGTCCTTTTTAACTTAAACATTCACCATATTTTTTATCACACCTCATATATTTCAAGGGTAATTATAAGCCCTTTGTTGTTTGTATCAATACTCAGTGTAATTACACGCAAAATTATTTCTGCTCTTAATTAGCTAATTAAGAAAACAGACCATTCAGGAGTAGGAGGAATGACCAACCTTTAACCACAACTTATCCAGCTCAGACCTTGTGTCCTAGGCAGGGTGCTTTGTGCTGATGACTGAAACGAAGATATGCCATGGTCTCCACCCAAGAGGGGCTTATGATTGAAGAACAAACAAGTCTGCATGGCACAAGAAAGTGTTATATAGGAAATAGTCTGCCAACACAGAAGAGGGAGAGATGAATTCCTTACGATATTTGGGGGGGGAATCCATTGTGAGGGTGTTCATATTTCTACAAAGGTGTATCAGCCAGGGCATTCCAGGGGGAGAGAACAATGTGGGTCAGGCTTAGGGGTTTAAGGGTGCCAGGTACAGTGCCAAAGGGATGTAGTCTCATGTAATGAGAGCCGTGTGTGCAGCAGGAATGCCCACATAACACCTACAAAATGCCTGGCTGCCAGGAGGGCAGGACAGCAGTTCAGTTGCAACAACCCTGTGACCTGATGGGGCCACAGAATCACAGCAAGGCTCCATTTGAGTCAGGGACTGGATGTGGCTGCTCCAATGATACCTACTCTTCGTTTCCTGTAGTACTGGGATCAGAAATGGCCGGGAGTAGCCTGGCTTTATTAGAGAAATAAACAGAAATAAAGGGAGGTCTGCGTAGGCAGAACTCTGGATCCATTCCTGTCTCTCCATTCTGTCCTCTCATATTTACTATTTCCCAAGTATTTCAGCCAGATAACTTAGGGCAGGGGTGCTGACATATGACAAGTCATGGAGGAAAATGTTTTTTCCTCCGTGACAAAGAGAAAATACCATGTGAGGAGTCCAAGTGACAGCTGGTGTTTCAAAGTAACAGTAAAAACTGTTTCCTGACACCCATCAGGTTCGAGACAAGCTGTAAGTCTGGGCTAATAGATCACACTTGCGGTAAACTACCTTGCTGGGCTCTCCTCAGGCCTTCTTCTTAGGCAGCTGTCTCAACGAGGGGATGGGGTCGCCAGTGTTACTTTAAACATAATAATAGTTCACAACATGCCATTATATGTTCTGAAAAAGAGGGACAAATGTGACTTAAATATTCTAGGATTTTAGTCTTTTGTTTCCTCTCACCAACCCAAAAGAAAGAAAGTTATCATTTGGAATATAACCCTAACTTTGGTGATTTCCACAGGAATGAGCAGTTCAAGCCTGCAAGGACTGTCAGCTCAAAGCCATTCCCATCTGCTGCGCAAGAAAGTTCAGGAGTAAAGGGTTATTGTCATGTTATTTCTAGCAGACTATTGACATATATATTACCCGTAACCCACTTCCGTAAACTCTAATAAAACAAGAGAGGCTTCATGGATACAAATAGATAATTAAAATTGAAATTAGTCACTTCAGAGGACCAATTTGGAAGTTTTATTAAGAAATCTATGTCTAGGGTAAGAATCTGAGAGGAGATGCCCAGCGGATTATGTAATGGTATGGCTGACTAAAGTGAAATTGCATCTTGAAAAGGAAACTTTAAGGCCATCATTCTACCATGTTTCCTCGAAAATAAGACGTAGCCGGACAATCAGCTCTAATGCATCTTTTGGAGCAAAAATTAATATAAGACCCAGTCTTATTTTACTATAATATAAGACCGGGTCTTATATAATATAATATGATATGATATGATATGATATGATATGATATGATATGATATGATATGATATGATATGATATGATACTGGGTCTTATATTAATTTTTGCTCCAAAAGACACATTAGAGCTGATTGTCCAGCTAGGTCTTATTTTCGGGGTAACACGGTACATTCTTGTTATGGACTGAATGTGACCCCTCAAATCCATATGCTAAAACTCTACCCCTTAATGGTATTAGGAGGTGGGGGCCTTTGGGAGGTGCTTAGGGTTAGATCAGTTCATTAGGGTAGAGCCATCATGATGAGAGTTGAAAAAGAGTTTGCTTTCTGTCTCTGCTCTCAACCGTGTGAGGATGCAACAAGAAGTCGGTATCTGCAGCCTGGAAGAGGGACTTCACCAGAACCCAACCATGCTGACTCCCTGATCTTGGACTTTCAGCCTTCAAAGCTACGAGAAATAAATTTCTGTTGGTTATATGAGGTCAGACAATTAAGTTCGTGAACTTGTTGCAACGATATTGCTAAGCTTTTTTTTTATATTAGAGGGATTATTCATTATGAATTTGTATCAACTGGATAAACATTTAACCAATTTTACTATTTGGAAGTGCTGAAAAGGCTGCGTGAAAAAGTTAGATGACCTGAACTTTTCACCAACAACTCATGGCTCTTGCATCACAACAGTTCACCAGCTCACACTGCTCAAACTGTCCGGGAGGGAGTTTTTAGGCAGTAAGTAAATAATTGTGCTGGAACACCCTCCCTTCTTACTTGATCTGGCCCACAATGACTTCTTTCTTTACCCAAAGATAAAGAAAATAATGAAAGGAAGACATTTTGATGACATTCAGGACATCAAGGGTAACAGGATGACAGCTCTGATGGCCATTCCAGAAAAAGAGTTCCAAAATTGCTTTCAAGAGTGGACTATGCGCTGGCATCGGTGCATAGTTTCCCAAGGGGAGTACTTCGAAGGTGACCGTAGTGATATTCAGCAATGAGGTAGGTGTGTGGCACTTTTTCTAGGATGAGCTCATGAACAACCCAGTCTTTGGCAGTCTGTTATAATAGACTCCTTCAGAGCATCTTTTTCACCTTTAGAGCCCTCAGAGAACCCAAGTAATAACCCAAGTAATAGCCTTTGTAAGTCCTTCTTTCTCTCCTTTTCTATCTACAAATAACCACACCCCTACGTCTATCTTTACATTATGTTCTAATGATACCGGGAGCAGCCTAGATTTCAACATGCCTATTCTACTCTACACTTTCCTTCCTGCTCTCTTCCCACCACCACCACCACCCCAGCCTGATGCCTCCACCACCACCACACAGACTTGGTCCATAAAGGAAAGGGGGCATCCCACAGCCCACCGTGCTCAAGCTGAGGCCTGCCCTCTAGTGTCTGACTTCCATTCTTTTCCTTCTACCAACTTTCTCGAGCTCTGGCTCTGTGTGGAAGATGCACAGAAGGATAAGATCATGGCCTTATCCTTAAAGACCTCTTGGTCTGAATAGAAGAAAGCCACATATCTTACCACCTATAACATAGCTCAACAATTTCTGTGAACAAAGTATGAAAGAACGAATCCTTTCATGCTGATCAGCAAGATGGTGGGAGTCTGGTGAGTTTGGGAGGTGAGCTGTAAACTGCATGTTATACAGTGAGTAGTATTTCAACAGGTAAGAAGGAAGAAGTCACTAAAGACCCCCAGAGAAAAAGGCAAAGCTCAGGAAAAGTCTACATTCAGGATGTAGAAACAATCAAATCTGACGGAGACGACGTCCATACTGGCTGCGTAACAGAGGATGAGAAAGGTCTGTTGAGCCTGGATCCTGCCATGTTAAAGTACTTGATCTTTATCTGTGGGCAACAGAGGGCTGTAAAAAGCTTTGAAATTGGGAGGTGATAGACACTTCTAGTGACAGTAGGGAGAATGGACTGGAGAGAGGAGGGATTAGGATGAAGGAGAGGAGCTCTGAGGCTCTACCCTCCCTCCCTTTCCAGTGTCTAATTGCCTCCAGACAAACAGCTCTCTCCAGTCTGGCACCTTCTCTCTGTCCTTGAAGGAGATCTCTCTACCCTTTTTCTCTAGGCTTCTGTATTAGTCTCCTCACAGGTCCCACCACCCCAGTTTCTCCCTGCATGGAGTCACTCTGCACATACACCTCAACGAACTTCCTACAACACAAATACCATGACATCTGTCCCCATCTAAAAACCTCCGGAACCCAAGTCAGTATCACCTTACCTTTGTTTTCTGCATATATAGAATCGAGTGGTGACTGACATGGCCGTCTTAACACAGAGGGGTGAGGGCCTGTGGCACAGCCAGGAAATTGAGATGAACTGACAGGAGACTTGAAACCAAGTAGCCCAAGTCAGACTAGCTGTCTGCAAGGCAAAACTGACCGGCTCCTTTGAACTTGGAAATTGTTCTTAATCTATGCATTGGTTACTTACTATATGGCAAGCTCTCTCATACAGGTTCTTCCTGAGCTGTTATCCAATCATCACACCTGAAGGTCATAGTGCTGTTGTTCCCATGTGATATACCAGGCCATGGGTGCACAGAGACCACAGAACTCCTCTTGGGTCATATCCCTGTGGGTGAAGGGACTGGGACTGGGTTATTCTAAAACCAGGATCTTCATCCTGACAGGTATTCACTTCTCCAGCATAATACAAGTACTTGTCTTAGTCTTCTTGCAGGGTTACATCAACTTAGGACAATTCTAGCCTATAGAATTGCACGGCCTCACTCTCTTGTATAGATTCAGCTGCAGAGTCAAGGGGCAATAGAATGTTGCAGCAACAAGGAATCCAGCTCTCTCACTTATAGGAAGGTTAAATGACTTGTCAGATTCACATATGAGTAAGAGTTAGAAGTGACAATGAAATTGAAGGATCTCATTTCATTCCTACCTGAAGATTTGCTGAGGATTGTCTCCCATAGTCTGTAACATTGTGATTTTTTCCCTTCCTTTTCTAAAGTGACCTCCTGGGTTTCTTCTGGTGTTTTGAAAATAAACTCTAAAAGTCATACCACCTCTATCTCTCCCTTCTTAAAAAGAATTTTTTGCTAGTCTATTTCTGAGACTTCACTTGATTTTAATTGACTGTCTTCTGATTATCAAGATTACAATGTAAACCTTGAGTTGTCCTAAACTTCTCATGGCAGCTTATAATATACCTTCCACATGAGTATTTTTAATTGATTTAGAATTTATCCATAACACTTACCTGATGAAAATGAGTATAAAAGGTATTCTATGTCCAAAAAATAAAATTTCTCAGCAATTATAAATGCAAAATTTCAGGAAAATATTTTAGAGCTTTAAAAATGTCTAGTGACATTTACACAAGAAAATCATAAAGTAGAACTATACTAAATTAATATAAACCATTTAGATATTTATGTAGAGCCATTAAAAATTGTTTCATTGTATCTCAGCTTTTGAAAGATTCCATTTAAGTGGAAAACAATTGATTCTATAGAATATATAATTCCTAATTTAATTAACAAGTGTTGATAACCACGAATCTATTTATCTTGGAAAGGGGATAAGAAGGATACCTGCAGATTCTGTGTGCCTGTAAAAGCAAACACAAATTTCTAGATCCAACATTAGCTCACAGTTTCTGAGATTATTTTAATTATTATTTTAAGTTTCTGTAGCTACTTTTTTGAAAAGAAGAGATGGCATTTTGCATAATAGTTTTTGTCTTTATCCCTGAGAGCTTGGCACTTTCCTGAGGTTTTCCATGTGCTGAGGGCAAACTCCAGTTGAAGGAACTTCACAGGGTAACCAGACTAGTGTGTGTTTCTCCAAGATTCTTTCATAGCTTATAATTCCCAAGTTACATTATAATGATTACTGTGCTAGAGATTACCCGTTACATACTCAATTAATAGTAGTTAGAACTAGGAAGTAAAAAGTAAGATTTAAAACCCTCAAGGGGAAAGATGGAGGAATCAAACAAATTCACCTCTGTAAACATCGGGATTATGGCATATTTATTTTGTTTTATTTTGTTGTACGTGGCTTCAGAATGCATGTGCATTTTCTGCTGGTTGGTATGTGTGGTTGATTGATATATTTGAAAATCTGAAAATTTGTTTTACTTCAGAGCAAACATATACATGCAAAAAATTAACTCAGTTTAATACCTTTCTTGATTTTACCAGTCATCCTTTGATAAATGCCACATAATCTTAAATTATTTCAGAATGACTGTTGAACATACAGAAATTGAGAAAGCTAAGTTATTCATTGTAAGGAACAACAACAAAAAAATCCCTTGTTGTACAATTCCTGGGGATAGGTACATAGAAATAATCCCTAAAACCTTTCATGAATGACTATCCATGGTAATAAGCTTTTACCTATATTAATAACCTACAGTATTCTGAAAACCATTTTTGAAGTTAAAATCTTCAAAAATCTTCATTAAAAGATAAAAGCAGAAACCTGATTTTTAAAGTTCAATTCTGAATAATTGAATCTAAGAAAATTACTGTAATTAGATTGCATTTAGTCTCTATAAGGATAAACAATGGCCACCAGTCTAGTAAATTTGTTTAATCAACTCTTCAAGGAACTCATACAACTCAACAACAAAAGAACAAACAACCCAATTGAAAAATGGGCAGACGACCTGAAGAGACATTTCTCCAAGAGGACATACAAATGGCAAATAGACATATGAAAAAATGCTCAACATCACTAATCATCAGACAAATGCAAATAAAAACCACAATGAGATATCACCTCACCCCAGTTAGAATGGCTGTCATCAACAAGACAAATAGTAACAAGTGTTGGAGAGGCTGTGGAGAAAAAGGAACCCTCATACACTGTTGGTGGGAATGCAGACTGGTGCAGCCGCTATGGAAGGCAGTGTGGAGGTTCCTCAAAAAATTACGAATAGAATTACCATATAATCCAGCAATCCCTCTCCTCGGTATCTACCCAAAAAATCTGAAAACATTTATCCATAAAGACATGTGCGCTCCAATGTTCATTGCAGTTTTATTTACAGTGGCTAAGACATGGAAACAACCAAAATGTCCTTCGATAGATGAATGGATAAAGAAGTTGTGGTATATATACACAATGGAATACTATTTAGCGGTAAGAAAAGATGAAATAGTACCATTTGGGGCAACATGGATGGATCTTGAGATTATAATGCTAAGCAAAATAAGTCAAACAGAAAAAGTTGAGAACCATATGATTTCACTGATATGTGGTATATAAAACTGAAAGCAACAAAAGAACAAGACAAACAAATGAAGGAACAAAAACTCATAGACATAGACAATAGTTTAGGGGTTACCAGAAGGAAAAGGGGGAGGGGAGCACTAGAAGAGGGTAAACGGGGTCTAATATATGGTGATGGAAAGAGAACTGACTCTGGGTGGTGAACACACAATGTGAGATATAGATAATGTATTACAGAATTGTACACCTGTAATCTTTGTAACTTTACTAACAAGTGTTACCCCAATAAACTTTAATTTAAAAAAAGAAATAAAATGTATAGACTTATATGCACATATTAGAAAAACGAAGGATGAAAATCAGTCATCTCTTTCAAGAAATTAGAAAAAAAACAGCAATTTAAAACCAAGTATAATATGAGAGCAGAAATTAATATAATAGAAAGGATTCAAGAGATTACCTATGAAGCCATAAGTTTGTTCTTTGAAAAGGTTAATAAAATCGACAAACCTCTAGTGAGACTAAGAAATGAAGAGAAGGTATAATTAATTAATATCAGAAATGGAAAAGAAGCATTGCTAAAGAGCCTGCAGACTTTTAAAAAGATAATTAGTTTTATGAACATCTTTATATCAATATTTTTGGAACTTTAGATTAAATGGATCCAAGGCCAGAAAAATATCATTTATCAAAACCTGATGTAAGGAGGGGGAGTAGATACTATAAAAGAAAAACACAATTTTAAGAAAACTGGAAATTTGAACACTGGTGATGTTTGACTATTAAAGAATTATTATTTTATAAAATAAAAGATCTTCATTAATGTTTTAATACTACTGTAGGTTACTAAACTTTAATTTGGAGAATATATTTTTAAAAATAAGTCAAAAGAGTCATCTGAAAATAATGATTTTCTATTTTCCAAGGAAGAGACATACACACACATATTTATAATAATGTGTATATATATATATATACACACACACACATATGTGCATATACATAATATGTATATATATACATGTAGAAAATATGTAAATTAATGTTTCCTCTGTTAATATGGAAATGTTCTTATTAGTGATGGAAAAAGGCATTTTTGGTTCTAAATTAAATGTATATATTGATTAGAAGATTTTAGAGGATTGCAATGAATCTGCTGCTGCTGATGTATTTTGTTGGTGGTTAGCTTTAATCATTAGTTAATGAACTCATTCGTTCATTTCAATTATTCATGAATAACAAATGTCTTGGTTTTCTTAATTAAGTCTTAATTTAACAAAGTCCATCAAGATGATTTTAACATAACCACCTGGATAAAGAAGACCTATCTGACCTTGAAAACCGACATTCTGGGATTCTGAGTAAGCACGTCCCATAGAAATGCACTACCCCCTCACTGCTTTGCCTGAAAACAGTTGTTTTGGTCTCTGGGCTGCGACATATTAGGAACAGAAGTGGAAGGACAGACTTCAGGAAACCCTGAAACACAGTCTAGAAACTATTATCACAAGAGAGGAAGAAAGAGAAACCACTTCAACATGACAGAACAGAATGTGCAAAGGAGTTCGAAAGGAGAGCATGACACTTTGGGTAAATGTCAGCATGTGCAGGGGCCTGGATGCCATGGCTGGAGTGAGGTCTGCAGGAGGCTGTGCAGTTGATGACTAAGAAAGCACATTCTCTGTAGTGGCAGCAATACATGCAGGCCAGAGTGAAGGAGGACGAGATCGACGCAGGGACCCCGTTATAGGCAGAAAGATAATAAATACAAACATGGTAGGAAGAGCCCTCTTCATGCTGCCTCTTCCCGGTTGTAAAGTTGACTTCAATGCTTTAAGTTTTCTCTTTATTTTCTTTCTCTTCCTTTTTTAATGTGGGGAGATGGGAAAAAAATATTGAAATTGAGGACCTGGCCCAAGATGAAAATCGTATCTTCCTCTGTGAGTCTGGGAAAATCCCAACTCTCCTCTCCTCACATCCCGTGTTGAATTGTGTCTAGAGGTCTGGAAAGTGCAGACTCTTAACTCTGTTAAGAAAGAAGCACAGAACACACAAGATGATGATATCTGGGCTTCAGAATAAACTGTAGATCTGAAGATATTTGGAAACTTTTTATTGGTTCCATACAGAGTTGTTATGGCTACATCAGATGAATAATTAAAGAGGACATGTAATACGCAGAGAGAACTGAAGTGGTATGTGCTCTGAGTCTCTACCATCACCTTTCTCTCTCTGCCGTATTTTCTTCCACGTGGCTTAATTAGTCAGTCTAAAAGACTATGTTTTGCTTCTCTGCTGAACCAAGTAAAATGATTGCTGACATGATTATAGTTCCCAAAGGATTTCTCAGACTGGGCTTTTTTAAACCAGTATCTATTAAGGAAAATCTGGTTTGTTTGCTTGTTTTTAAATTTTTATGTGCCCTGACTGAATTCTGCTTACTTTATTATAGTGTGTGTGTGTGTGTGTGTGTGTGTGTGTGTGTGTGTGTGTGTTTCAAAAGAATGCTTAGAGTCCTGTGTAAGAAGAGAGAAGAGAATAAGAGTAGAAAAGCAACAGTATGGCTTCTTGGGCTCACAACATGGTGATTACTTCTTTTTTTCTTTTGTTATTAAAGTATAGTTGGCATACAATATTATATTAGTTACAGGTGTACAACATAGTGATTCAACATTTATATACCCTGTGAGGTGATCACTATGACAAGTCCAGTAACCATTCATCATTGTACAAAGTTATTATGATATAACTGACAAACTTATGATATAACTGACAAAGTTATTATGATATATTCCCTGTGCTGTACATGACATCCCAGTGGCTTATTTATTTTATAACTCGAAGTTTTCACCTCTTCTTCCCCTTGACCTTTTTCACCTATGCCTCCACCCATCCCCTTCTCTGGCAGCTATCATTTTGTTCTCTGTATCTAAGAGTCTATTTCTGTTTTGTTTTGTTTGTTCATTTGTTTTGTTTTTTCAGATTCCACATATAAGTGAAGTCATGCGGTGTCTGTCTTTCTCTGTCTGACTTATTTCACTTAACACAATACAGCATGGTGATTACTCCTTAATGAAGCTCACGTGGGTGGAAGTCTTCTTAATAGGCCATCAATGGTTCATGACAGTTGGAATAATAAGAAGGCCCCTTACAAATCTAATTCACTGGTTAAGCCGGTTAGTCCCTAATGTTTCATTTGCCACTGTTGGAATCCATCATATCACCCCCTACTCCAGGCTATATCTCCACAGCAAAGAGACAAAACTGACAACTAACAACATCAAATATTCTGACTCCTGAAACTTCTAGATGTTTGCATTGCCTTCAGTTAGCAGAGAGAAAATGTGTGTGGAGACAGCGGTGGGAGAAATGATCCCTACACCAGGGGACTCCTGTGTCTACAGTGGCTCCTCACTGGCATTCATTCATGCATTCACAAAAGTGTAAGAAACACCTACTGTGTGCCTTGTACCAAGGTGCTGGAAGGTGAAAGTGAATGAAGCACACTCCTGTGCTTTTGGCAGTAACCATGTAGACAGACACAAAGGAATCCAGCCATTGTGGAAGCAAAAAATAAGAGTGGGGGTTGCCTAGGGGAAGCAGAGGCTAACTCTGCCAGGAGAGTATTGAACCATAACAAATCAGGCAATGGTTTTTTTTTAAAATCCTCTAAATTCAAGACTGTATGAGCAACCAACTGGAAAACTCAGGATAAGCCCTGTGGTACCCACCCAGGCAGAATTAATCCAAGGGTCTTCTCTCAGCACTTTGTTCTTTCCATTAAGTAGAACCCTATCATATTGTATAATAGGAAGGTGGTTACCTGTCTGTCTACCCCCATTCCCACCTCACAAGACCAAACCCCTGGTTGGTCTTTAATGCCTATTTGTATGAAATGAATGAGCAAATGAGCTACCTGCTTCCTCTGTGTTTCTTTCCATACATTTGTATGGAAGGACCTTGAAACTGTTTTCATATATTTAAACCACTCTCTTTCCTCCAAGCCCACCCTCATTCCCTATACAGAAGCTCAGAGACTACGTCTGAGTCTTGTGTTTCTTCTTTATTTCCTGATAGTAATTTATTACAATAAAGTAAGGCACTATGAAGTTATTTAATAAATTTTGGCTATTTGATTGACAGATTGGGTGGGAAAGGGTACTATTCTGTTACCTATTGCAATACAAACAGAAAATGTATATCGACTAGAAGCCTGAAATAAGTGTTTGAGATATAGCAATATAGATTTCTCTAAACCTGTTTACAGTACGCAAGATGAGCTAAAGGGTGTCCTTTGAGGAATTAGTTTTTTGAGTTTTTTCAAACATTTTTATGTTCCATTTCCTTTTCATCAAGGCTTTAGTTTCCCACCTTTGGTACAAGATTAAAAAGCCCTGGTGGTCCTGCTTCTTTCTGTATGTACAGAACAAACAGTGACTCATTGTGTGGCTAACGTGTCCAGACAAAATATGAAGAGAGATCGGGGGTGTGTGTGTATGTTTGTGTGTATGTGTGCGTGCGCACAATCTGTATATATTTGTGTGCCAATTCAGGCAATTATTCTTTCTCCTGCTATAGAAAATGAGTATCACTTATATCTTTAAACATTTGCTTCCCAGAAAGGCTAAAGAAAATAAATTCTTTGCTAAAGACACTGTTGGTAGGGTGGTATTACAAGGTATAAATTATCTTTCTTCACTTCATCCTTTGGAGAATATAATTGACAAAAATTGATATTATTGTAATAGAGGATTTATCCTTCTGATTTCTCCTATTTGAACTGCATAAAATAATTCACAGTTTAGGGCTTTGTGGTTATTTTCATTGAATTTTTCTTTATTTTTAATAAGAATATTACTTTGGTAGTGTTTTTGACATTTGTCCTTATAGACACTGATTTATCTTTGCTCACTGGCTTGTATGATCTATTTAGACGAGATCGGGCGCGTTCAGGGTGGTATGGCCGTAGACTGTATGATCTATTTAAATGGTACTGATAATGACAATGACAATTGATGGTAATAATAAGAACCAAGCAAAGTAACAAGAGTCTTTTAAATGATATTATACTTAATTGTTTGACAAAGCTTTTATTATTCTCCCTTTTACAGATGGGTGACTGAAACTCAGAGAAATTAAATAATTTGCTCAAAGTCACCTAGAAACCTTGGTTCCATTCTGGGCTACCACTTGTCTCACTCTATCTAATGTGCCTGAGAAAATTCATCCACATTTCATGGTTTCAGCTTCCACAAAAATATATTGATGATTTTATGAGTATGTCTGCAAACTTCAAAATTATATATCGAAGGGCCAACTGGATATCTCCATCTGCATATTGCAAAGATCACAAGTCCAGATCTGAATTTATCATCAAAACAACTTCAAAGTTTTTCCTACTCCTGTATTCTCTTTAGCTGATGTCTTCACCTTAAACCCAAGGACAAGGATTGTCATATTTTTAAATAATAATAATAATAATTTTTAAAATAAATTTGTTTCAAATATTTCATGGGAATATATTCATAGTAAAAAAAAGTATTCATTGTTTACCTGAAATGGAAACTGAACTAGGTGTCTTCTATTTGGTTTGGCAATCCTACCAGACCAGTGTGGGAGTTGTCTTCAAATCCTCCCTCCTCCCATCGCTACACCATCTATCAACTCCTGCTGATGTTACCTCCTGAACACTTCTCAAAAACACCTCCTCCTGTCTGTCTTCATTTCTATAACTGCTCCCCCACCTCAGGCCCTCATCATCTCTAGTGTGGATGAGGATTTCCAAAGCGTTTTCTCTATTTCTCATGTTGCTGGTTCCTCCAGACTTCTATCAGAAAGACTCTTCTCTGTTCCAAAGCTGACTATGTCATTCCTTTACTGTAAACTCTTCAGTGGCTCCCCGACCCCGCCAGCTGCAGTTTTCAACCCTGAGTGCACATCAGTCACCCAACTTAAGAAAACAAACAACAACAACAACACAGTCAGGACCTTTTGTAGTGGGGCCTGAGCATTAATACTTTAAAGTTCCCTCAGATGATTTTAATTTGAAGCCGGAATGGAACACAGAGTTCATGCTATACAGATCCCTCCATCACCTGTCCCTGAAGATGTCACTAAACCTCCTTGTTGCCCTTCCCTACTTACTCCAAGAACACTTGTTTCTAGTTTTTCCTACACATGGGTTGTTCCTCATCGCCATTCCTTTTTCCTTTGCCTGGAATACTCTTTCCTCCCCTTTTGTTCCCTTCCTCTAACCTCCCAGGTTTCATTGAGGTTTAAAATTCAGATCATTTTCTGTAGGAAGAACTCCCTCCACCACCTTCCCTCACAAAGCCTCAAGAAAAGCCCCTGCTCTGTACCCTTCTACATTATCGTTCCCTTCCAACACTTGTCACATTTTTAAGAACAGACACTATGTCTTCACTCATTTTTGTATGTCTAGGACCAAGCATATGGCCTGACTGTGTAGTTGGATGAATAAATGAATGAATGAATGAATGCATGCATGCCGTGGCAGAGCCCAGATTCTAATCCAGTCTTTTGAAATCCAGAGCCTATGCATCCTGATACTATATAATAAAATTTCTTTTATCTTCTAATAAATTATAATTCTATACTCTACATTTACAGTAAGGAGCAATGATCATTTGTGTTCAAAACAATGGTCTGGAAGCCAGTTCCCAAATACATCAGTCCATTTCTTGCTTTCACATTTGTGCATATGTTTCCCGCTCTGCCTGAAATATCCTCCTCAGTACTGCTCTTCCACTCATCCTTCAACATTCAGCTAAAATATCGTAATCTTGGGGAAGACGGAGATCTTCCCCTCTCCCCCAAAGATAGTCATCCATCCCTCTGTTTCTACAGCATTTTGTGCACACTTCAACAGTACTCTTAATTGTCTGAGGATACAATTGTTTAAGTGTCTGTCTTCCCACTCCACTGAAAGTTTTCTGGTGTCTTGTGCACCTTTTACATAAAGCATAATGTGGGTGCTCATTAGATTTTTGATTCTGAATTATTATATTCCATAGAATTTTGTTAAGGATATTTTATGCTCTTCTAATTCTTTGAAAAATTGGTCAGATTATCCCATTCCATGACAATGCTAAATGACTAAGAATTTACACTACTTTGATCTCGGGGGCGGGGGGGGGGTTGGTTTTGTTTTGTTTTAATTTTAAGCAGTTTTAACTGTTTGGTCAGAATTCTTTTCTTTCCAGTGAAAGTATAAGAACTCAGTAAAAAGAAACCTCCGAAGCTTTTTTCACCATCCACTACCTGTATACCTATCACCAGTTTAACTGGATTGGACAAAGCTGGGTAAACAGTTTTTGTCCTCTACCACAGGGGCCCCCACCTCCCAATCCTTTTGCCATGGTTAATTTCAGAGCCCAAAAAGCATGCAGTTGAGAACAGAGCCAGGAAGAAGCAGTGCACACTTCCCATCTAGTCTTTGATGTGCGGTCTTGGCTTTGTTCCATCTCCACCCAGGGCGGGAGACACAGCTGGCTGCCATGTGCAAAAGGAAGCATGGGGGAGGGAGCTGGTCTTCCCTGAGCCAAATGTTGATTCTACAACTGAAGTGGAAAATCCACATCCTCAGTCTGATAAGTGTACAGTATGGGCATCACAGCAGTAAGTCCGTCCTGGGTAAACTCTGAAAATTCTAGGTTCAAATCCTTGGTCTGTCACCTGTTAGCAGTGATCCTAAACAAGTTTGTTGAGTTTCCTCACATGGGATCTGCACAATGGAATGAACTTTCTCTACCACAAATGCTGCTATGAGGACATATGACTGAACTACATGGAAAACCCCTATGAGACATAAATCACAGCAGGCACTTGATGAATGTTAGCACCCTTCCATTCCTTGTCCTTCCGGTAGGAGTTATGAAAACAATACACAATTAACGAAGGCCTCATCTGCATCAGGACGTCCAGCAGGCAGCTTCCATCTTGGTGAATAACATCTGTCCCCTTGGCATCTGAAAGCAATAACATCCGCAACCCCTGAGCAGAAAAGAGTCCCTTTCCTTCTTCTTCTGGGTTTTGCCAGGAAAGAAAAACCCTGAAGAAATCAGGAAATGTCTCTCTTGGCTACTGCCTTCCCCTCCTTTTCATTCTGCTCATCAAGATGGAATGATCAACGGCAGCCTGATCACCTGGGACATAAGGACGGGTCAGGTCTGGATGACAACAA